>NC_086254.1:20219333-20541960 GCF_021018805.1 Prinia subflava
GCAGCTGGGACGTGACCCAGGAGGGCAAGGGAATGCCTTCAGTAGGCAAATCTCCAGGGAGAGACTCTCCTGACCCATGGCCAGTCACACCCTAATTTTGGTGTAAAGCCAAGCCATGAGTGCGTGATGTCTGCAGGCTTTGTCCCAGGCAGGGCTGAATTCCCTTCCAGCAAGGGCTGCTCCATCCATAACCCTGGAAAACCATCTTCAAGCACAGGGCTGTGCCCAGACCCACAGCTCCAGGCAGCCCAAATGCCACGGCCCTCAGCATGTCTTGCTTGGCAGCACAGCCACAGCTCAGGGTGTTCTCAGAATTGACAATGTGTGGCAGGGCTTTGTCCAGGTCAGGGTGCAAACGGTGCTCCCAAAGGGTGCATTCCAACGGGGTGAAGAGAGAGGGAAGGCACTGTCCCAAGAGTCAACACATCCCTCAGGCAGTAAGGAAGTACAGAACTCCACAGGGGTCAGCTTGAGGCTGGGTTCCTGCCCATACCAATGTGTTCCTGCACAAGAAATCCTTGGACTTCTCCTCCTACTACAAGGTAGCAGCCTCCATAACTTAGTGGGAATGTCAGAAACGAGGAAATTAAATGGCAGCATAGATGGAGACCAAACCACAATGTGTGCCATTGAGAAGAATGTTTTGCTTTGAGGTGAGTCTGTAGGAAAATTATTGTCCTTGTGCAGTGACTGTGAGCCTGGGGCATTGCAGGAGGAGTATAAAAATGGGCCCTTCTCCTCACTCTCTCATTCACTCCTCTCACCTCCATCTCCTTGAGAACCAGGTGAGTCTGAAGCTTTTTCTCATCCTTATCCTCCTCCCACAGGATTTCTATACATGCTTTTTTGTCCCATATGGATTCTTGCCATGAGAAAAGGAAGGGAGCAGAAAGTGTAACACGGGGAAAGGCTGAGGCTTGTCTGAGGTGTTTCCAGAGCTATGGACAGGGATCTTCCTTGGGTAGCTCTTGGCAGGGCTCTTCTGAGGAAAAGAGAAGTCTGTGTGTCTCTCTATACAGCCCCCAAGGTTTGAGTCCAGTTCATGCCTTTGGTCTCTCATGGTGGGGTGACAGGCTGATCCTCACCCACTCCTTGTGCTCTGCTTCCTTCCTTTCCCTCTCTCCCAGGTGCACCTGCAGCCCCAAGCCATGTCCTGCTACAGCCCGTGCCAGCCCTGCGGCCCCACCCCGCTGGCCAACAGCTGCAATGAGCCCTGTGTCAGGCAGTGCCAGGACTCCACCGTGGCCATCCAGCCCTCGCCTGTCGTGGTGACCCTGCCCGGCCCCATCCTCAGCTCCTTCCCACAGAACACTGCCGTGGGATCCTCCACCTCTGCTGCTGTTGGCAACATCCTCAGCACTCAGGGAGTGCCCATCAGCTCTGGGGGCTTTGGCCTCTCGGGCTTGGGCAGTGGCCTCTGTGGCATCAGGGGCCTCCCCTGCTAAAGCTGCTGGCCGTGGCCCTGGGGAAGGAACCCAGGCACTGCCAGCATGGAACCGGCCTGGGGACGCAGCAGCGGCTTGTTGCTTCCTGAGGGGCTGAGCAAGCCCAGCAGCCCTTGCAGAAGGACAGGGCCAGCCTGGGCTCTTGGCAAGCACAGCCCAGCCCTGCCTCTGCCCTCTGCCACTCTTCATTTCCCTCCTGTGTCCTTGTTCCCTTGTGCTCCCCTGGGCTGTGAGCCCCACACAGCCGTCCTGGGGAGGACCTGCTGGCCCTCTCTGGATCTGGCAGATAATCCCTGCTGGGATCTCTGCCACAGCCATGGGATGAAAACTCCCATGTGTCCCTGGTGCTTCCTGCGCTGGCTTCCTCTTTTGGATTGACCTGTTTATCTCTTCTGACACATTAAATTTCTGTTGCATCCCAGCCCATGCCTCTGTGTTATCCTTTTCCCCACAGGCATGATCCAAAGATGCCCAGCGGTTGAATAGGTTTCTGGAGAGATGAATACTTGATTTGATTTCTGGGAACCCTGTATTGGGATGCACACCCCAGATGATGGAGGCCAGATCCATATAGTGTTAATCGTTGCGTTGTTCTCAAGTTCATCTCCGGAGAGGATTTATGTCTTCTCGGAGCCACCCTTCTTTCTACTGCAAATTTTAGTCCTTGCTTGAGTTTAGGGCAAGGGCGTTTACAATTCCTGAACGTTTTTCCTTTTTTTATTTCAAGCCTGACTGACTTTTACCGTATACCTTATAAAACGTGAATTATTTTACACCATAGATTACAAACACGAATTATTTCACCTAACATATCACACAAACACGAATTATTTCACATCATATATCACACCAGGCAATGATATCCCTGTGACTCGGGCACCTGCCCCCCACATGTGCTCCTCTTGGTCCAAGTTTTGTCTGGGGTGTTCTAACACCTCGCTGAGTTCTTTCTCCAGGTCAGTGCAGGGACACATTCTGAGCTTACAGATCTCCTGCTCTGGCTTCTGGTGCACCAGGAGACTAAAACAGCCCCAGACACAAGATAAACACGACTGAGCACCCAAACAATAACCATTTATTATTGTTGCAAAATGTGGAGCACGGAAATTTTTCTTAAGAAATTATGTTCTTTGATGTGTGAACTTTGAATACTTTCAGGACTAATCGACAAGACAAGCTCTCTTCCAACCTCGACAATTCTGATTCACTGGTCAGGGTCAGTTCATAACCAGCGCCTAAAGGCTGCAGCAGTCCCAGTCAAAACCAGAATGAGTCTAAGCTCATTCTGTCTTAAAAGGGTTTATTTCGGCTGAACATTGCCTAACACCTCAGGGCAGTTTCAGGGTCCCAGGCCGGGACCACCGGCGGACCGACCCCACAGCCCAGCCCTGCCCGGGCCCACAGCCAAGCCCACAGCCCAGCCCATCCCGCCGCCGGCCCGGCCCCACCGCCCACCTCACCGCTCACCTCACCGCCCACCTCACCGCTCACCTCACCGCTCACCTCACCGCTCACCTCACCGCCCACCTCACCGCCCACCTCACCGCTCACCTCACCGCCCACCTCACCGCCCACCTCACCGCCCACCTCACCGCCGGCCCGGCCCCACCGCCCATCCCGCCGCCAGTCCCGCCGCCGGCCCGGCCCCACAGCCCGCCCCACCGCCGGCCCCGAGGCGGAGTCGGACCCCACAGCCAGTCCCACAGCGGTCCCGGCCCGGCCGCACACCCGCGGCCCGCAGCCGGCCTCGGGGCTCGTTCGGACCCACAGCCGAGCCCACACCCCGTCCCGGAGCGGACCCGACCCCAGAGCAGACCCCGCCCGGCCCCGGCATGGAGCTCGAGGACGACATGGGTGAGGTTTGAGGCTTGAGGCTTGGTTGGGGAGGGACGGGGAGAGCGCTCGTCGGCTGCGGGCAGGGCCGGGCCACACCCGCGCCGCTGGGCTCGGTTCCCCCTCGGGCCGGCTCCGTCCCCGTGCCCGGTGCCCGAGCCGGGCGGGCCCCGCGGGCCTCTCTCGGTGATTCCAGCCCAGGTCGCCACACCAGGTGAAGTCCGGCCTGCAGGATTTAACTGAGTAAAGCGACTTTGGTTCAGCCGCCGAGCTGCTGCCGGCGGTGTTGGGATCCGTTTCCATGCAGTGGGGACATGGACAGGTCCAAGGATCTCCGTGCACTGTTGTGGTGCCTTTGGTGGTTTCAGGCGTGTATAAATTACAGGTGCCCCAGCCGCTTCTGTGCTGCTGGGGTTTGGTGCTGAGGGCTCTGCTCTTCCTCTGGTGCTCGTCTCTGTCCCCTTTCCCTTCACTCTGTGAAAAACGAGTTTGACTTCTTAGAAAAATTTAGAAGTTGCTTAATAATAATAATAATAATAACAATTAGGAGATAGAAATAAAGCAAAAGTTCTCGGCCGAGGGTGCCTGGCGAGCCGCCAGAGAGCAAACCTCAGCCCTTCAGATTTTCTGTTTTAAAGATCAGTATGTTACATATTCAATAGACCTTAATGCATTATTCAAACATTCTTTTGAGTTCAGATGTTCTCTTGGTTTTGGTCGGCCCCCCCCAGTTTGTCCTATTTCACCAAATTTACATTTTATTACTCCTTGTAGATAGGTTCTTGTTGGTGCCTTTTAGTCGTCCTATGTTTCATTTTTCTGATACCAGGAGATCAATAAATTCCTTTTGTAGCTTTTGCTTCAGCCCTACCTTCATCTGGATAATTAAGGAATGCAGGAGAATCCCCCCTTTCTTGCGATAGGGGTTTGATTCAGTTTGGTCAACTGCTTTGACCGGTTTTAAATGTTACAAAAAAAAGTCTTTACTACTCAAAAAGAAAATATACATTCATCACGTTTCTAAACTCTGTTAATAATAAAAGAAAATACAGTAAAACCTTCCCACATTATACATACAGTATTCATTTTAATATTTGCAAAAAAACAACTTTATAATATGCATTTATAACAACTGGAAATGCATTTGGTCTTGTGTGGATCCGGTTCAGAGAGAGAAGCTGTTGGAAAAACCTCTAACAAATATTTTTTATTCTTGTGAATTCCTTGAACAGACAGTGCTTACTCCTGTATTTACATAGATGAGTGATTAATGTGCACAAGTGGGTATCTCAGCCGTGAGAATGAAGGCTGTGTGCCTGATAAAGGTGTATCTGGGCAGACTCCTTAGCTGGAACGCATTCAAGGAGAAGAAACCCTCCTCAGAAGGGAGAAGGGGATGTTTAGAGGAGCATCCCCCACGCACCTGATGCCAAAATCGAGTAATGCTGCTTTCTACTACCGAAATTACAGTGTCAGAGCGTTTGATTTTTTGCGAACTTTTTGGCGACAAAACCACTTGTGACTTGACTGCTCTTCCAGGGGCAGCTGGGCCAGTGCAAAGCCAGGTGGGTTTTTAGCTGCTCTAGTGCCCCAGTGGGCTGTTGAGAGGAGCTCAGAGGCAGCAGCACTGCACAGCCCAGATGGAAATGAGGATCCTGCCTGTCCCTTCTCTTTCCAAGTGGCTCTCAGCATGAATTCTGCTCCTTGGGACTTCTGGAACAGCACTGTAACAACACCAGCCTGGGGCCTGATGGAGCCACGAGTGTGAGAGGAGGGCAGAGGCAGCAGCAGCCAGTGCCTAGAGCTGGGTTAGCTCCTGCATAATCTAATCCTAAATGTGCTGACAGCAGAAAGGATGGGAGCAGCCCAGCTCCCCACAGGCAGTAGTGAGTCTGTGTCTTATGTCTCCACCTGGCTGCCTCTCTTCCTCCCTGAGACTATGCATATTTATTAACATTTATATTTTAATATATTTTATAGAAAATTATGTATGCATGGATTCACACTGCTTCATGTTTATATGTTTGCTCCTCAGTGTTTTTGCTGCTTTAGTAATGCCTCAGTTCCTAAATAATTACATGATCAAAAGCTTCATTCATCTCGTGTACCATGTTAGGCACACTCCAGAATGTAACTCAGTTCCTTCATATTCTGCCTCTAGCAAAATGAGCTACTAATGGAAAAAGGGTTTGGTTCAGCTGCTGAAGGTGCTGGTGGGTGTGACATGATCCCGGTGATCCTCCTCCAGGAGAGCTGGAAAGTGCTGCTGGCTTTCCCTTCGAGTAAGGGTGGTTGCCTTCCTAATGAGGTAACCTAAAGAGTTATTATGCTCAGTGGTGCTGACTCTCCTCTGTTTTAACTAATGTCCCAGTTATGAGAACTTCAAGTTTAATTAATTTGGTTATGCAAAGGAGGAGCTTGCCTTTATGAATGGTTTCAAACTCAGAGAAACTGGTATAACTCCCTCAGACCACAGCCCTGGTGTGGTGGTGTGGGGTTTTCCCCAGTGCACTGAGTGATTCTCATCTCTAAGCAGATGCTCTTCCCTGTTTTCCTGTCCCATCAGATGTGTTGGATCCAGAGAGGATAATCCAGTGCCCCTTGGTTAAACACCATCGGATCAGAGCACGGCGCTTTCCCTATCACCTGGTTAAGTGTAAGGAGGTGAGCTGGACAGGCACTGACTGAGACTGCATGCAAATACACCCTGTGTTCCTGTGTCCCCTCACAAGTTGCCTTGTTTAACTTTCCCTTGTCCAGAGCAATCCTGAAATTGCAAAGCAATTGGCCACGTGCCCTTTCAACGCTCGTCACCTGGTTCCTCAGGCTGACCTCAGCAACCACATCGTGAAGTGCAGCGACAAAGCCTTCATGGAGCAAGACGTGGGTAAGAGAAGCCCTGGGCACCCCGGGGACTGGGTGGAATAACCCAGAAGCGGGAGGCAAATGGTTGTCTGTAGTTTTGTGTGACACAGCAGCTTTGGGAAAACTTAATCGCATTTGCTTGGCTTTATTGGACAGTTTCTTGAGATTGTGTGTCTTAGTTTGAAAGACAGGTGTCTGCTAGGGAGGGCAGGGCCTCCCTTGGAATGGAGAATTCAAACCCCCTCCCTCCGAATTATTATAATTTTGAAAATTAAGTGGGCTCTCAGGCAGAGGTATGGGGATAGGAATAACAGTTCTTTACTGGTATGTATAACAAGGCAAACAAACAACAACTACAGCATTAATAATAAACAGAACCAGGAACCTCGATGGGTTTTGCTTCACAAAGCCCGGGGTGGTGCCCCTGCAGGACTCCGAGAGCACCAAGCTGGAATGGTGGAAAATCCCGAGCTGGTGGATGAGATCGGCAGCTCTGTCGGTGGCAGCTGGAACGGCAGGGATGTCCCAGCAGGGCAGGGGAGGCAGGGCCACAGAGTAGCAAAAAGCCCCAAAGAGGTGGCAGGACAGGGCCGGCCCAGCTCCAGCAGGGCAGGAGGAGGCGAGCTCAGAATCCCGGGGCACGTGAGCAGATGGTGGTAGATTTCCCAGGACCAGACTTGGTGGTGCCAGTGAACTCCTCCCGCAGCAAACAACAGCCTGGCTGTCCTCCCTCTGATGCTGATGCCGAGAGCAAGAGAGGGCATAGCTGCCCCCAGCCCTGTCCTTTCCCTGCCCTCAAAACTCTCGAAATTCCCAGAGACAAAAGAAATGTAGCCCAATGCCACACCCTTCTCCCGACTTTTGGCCACCTCTTTGTTTTGGTCAAGCACCCACAAGTACCCAGCAGTTACTGCAACTTATGGGAAAAAATTCTGTGAGTAAAAAAGAAACAAATCTAACCCCCAACAATATGGCACATGCTCTGGGTAGGCTTTGCACGTGTTTTGTTACTGGGCTTGTTGAATAGAAAGGTTTTACCCAAAACCGTGCAGGAGGTGCCTCTGGAAGGTGGATTGGGATGCATTAATGGCCACAAGGATGGGCTGCTCCTCTTGCAGAGCTGATCTCCCTTTAACTCCTGCACACTACAGAGCACACACTACCTATCTTATGTAGAAGTTCATGGGCAGTGATGCCTGCATCCATGTCAGCACTCCAGCATTCCTGCTCAAAGTTCCAGGGAGCAGAGTCTTCTCTTTTTAGTGAAAAAGGCAAATTTGAAGTTGCTGGATTTCAGCTGTCCCCAACCTGTTTCCATAAGTGGGGCTTCCTCTAAAGCCCAGAGATATTTTACAGCTTGAGCCAAAGTGTTTAATGAATTTAAGGACTGCTGGTCGCTGTGTTTTCTCTCTTCCTGAAGTGAGCCGGTCCTGTGAGCCCCCACAGGAGCAGCTGAATAATGGGAGCACATGGCAGGCACCTCCATGTGATGAAGACTGGGAAACAGGTGAGGAGCTTCCCCATCTGCTGCTTTCTTCCTGGCCATGTCCCCCAGCTCCTCTGGGAACGTTGTGAGGTCAGGGGTGCTGTTCACTCTGGGCTGCCTTGTAGGACACTTTACTTATCTTGTTCATATGAACATGGATCTCTCCACCCAGCAGCCTTGGCTTGGTATAGAGAACAATCCAAAATGCCTGCAAGAACAAGCATGGGGAGAGATTTCTAGGCATCCTTTCCATAAGAGCTTTTGTACCTTGCATGCAGTGATAGCAATGGAAACGTGTTCTTCAATGAAGCAGACACATTCCTCAAAGGTCAACTTTTACTCCCTCTTGAACATGTAAAATATAACAGAGATATTCCTGATCATAGAATCACAGAATCCCTGAATGGTTTGGCTTGGGTGGTATCTTAAAGTTCATCTCATTCCATGAGCAGGGACACCTCCCACTGTCCCAGGATGCTCCAAGCCCTGTCCAGCCTGGCCTTGGACACTTCCAGGGATCCAGGGGCAGCCACAGCCTCTCTGGGCACCCTGTGCCAGGGCCTGCCCAGCCTCACAGGGAGGAATTCCTTCCCAATATCCCATCCATCCCTGCCCTCTGGCTGTGGGAAGCCATTTAAGCCACTGATCTGATGGTGGTTTCTGGGGTTTCTGAGTTCTGAGCCACAACATCTGCTTTCTTTCACAGAGTTGCGGGAGGGATCCGAGTCTACTTTTGTGTGGGGTGTCATCAACTCTCCCCTAAACGGGTAGGGAATGCAAGTTTGATTCTTTACACCAGTGTTTGTTTTAAAAAATACTGCAGCCATCTCCCACCCTCACCTTGCTGGCTGGACAGGAGCTGCCTTAGCTGCTGTGCAATGCTGGGAGGAGAGGTGCTGCTGGTTCAGTGTGACCTGCTGCCTCTCATGGCCTGGACCAGAGCAGGAAACTCTGAGGACCACAGATACTGCTCCTGCGTGCCTGGCAGGCTGTTCCTCCTGCCCATGGCCTGCATTCAGGGACTGATGGATATCTGGGCATTGTACAGGGAGAAAGGGGGTCACACTTGTGGTCTCTGAGTCCTTGGGAGATCCCTTGTGAGCTCCTGGGACCTGGCAGATCCGCTGGAGTTGGGCCCCCCCAGCAGAATCCTCCCTTCGTGCCCTTTCCAAAGTGTGGTCAGAGTTTGGCGCAGGGGAGTGAGGAGCTCAGTGCCCAGCTGTGAACAGGAGTGGGCTGCCCTGGCTTGCTATGGGATGTGGTGACGCAACCAGACCTGCCCAAGGTGGTTTAAGGTTTATTTAACCATTTAATTCACAGTTCATCAATAATCCTGCCCCTGGCAGGCCGAGTTCTGTGTGAGCTCTTCCACAGGGCCAAACACAGCACTGCCTGGTTCCACCTGTCAGACTCTTTAAAAGATCTTTGGGTGTTCAGAGCACATCCAGCTCTCCCCAGCTCCATCCCCCAGGGCCTTGCTGCAGTAAGATGCATACATGAGCCAGTGCATTTGCCAGAAGTAACCAAAGTCACTTAATTCCAGCGCCATCAGCAACCAGAACAACTCCCTGCCCTCCCGCATGCGGCCCCCCGAGACGCTGCCGTACGCCGTGTCTGCAGGGCTGTGAGTACTGAGCCGGGGGCTTTGGCACCTTCCCAGAGCTGGGGAAGCTCCTGGAATCTCTGCCTGGAGCAGCACTGCATGGCTCCCACTGCGTGGACAGCAGGGGTTGTATTGAACAGCTGCTTCCTGAGAGCAGCTTCTGGGGGAATCTGCTGCTGGGATCATCCTCTGTGTCCTTGCTTTGGTGCATCCTCTGCTCTCTCCTTGCTCCATTCCTGTGGCCCAGGTTAGGCAGAGCTGCTTCCTGGCCACGTTTGCTGTCTCTAACCAGGCCCTTCCACAGCGTCTCCATTAACCCCTTTCAACCCCCACCCTGCCCCTGACTTAAACCAAATTGTTCCTTTGCTTTGTGCTCTGTTCACTTTCAGGCCCAGGTAAGAGCTGGGGTGAAACGGGCTCCTTAAACCAGCACCACTGGGGAGAGAAGCTATCAAATTCCATCTGGGGAGGGAGAGAAGGAGCTCCCCATGGGGAAGTGTCTAATGCTGAAATCAAAGACTTTTATTTGTCTTTAGCAGCAAAGCAACAGCTTTAAGATGCTTTGAGGAATGATTGTCTTGATTTCCACTGGGAGCAACTAAAGCTGGTGCTCTCAGGGCGCTGCAGACACAGCTCCTGCACAGCCAGGGACTGTGCAATTGCCACAGTGTTGGGCTGAGTCTGGCAAACCAAACTGAAATGTCAGTTGTAGACAAGCCTTGTTGCCAAGTGCTGCCTCTGCAGAGGCCACTGTCCCTTGGGGGAGTGGGGGAAGTTGTTGTATCTTTCTCCATCTCATGCAAAAAATGTGTCTTGTCCTTTCCAGAATTCGGAGTGTGAATTCCTCCCCCTGGAACTTGGTTTTGCCCAAGCAGTAAGTGTCTCCCTGACTTGGACAGGAGAGCTCCTGCAGATGACAGACATGCTGTGCACCTGACAGCAGGACTGTACACTTGGCTTTTGTTGCATGTTGTGTTTCTTGCAATGTTTGAACATGTGAAACTGTCCTTGGTTGCCAAATGTTTCCCCCAACCACTTGTTTTAAAAGTTATCCTCACCTTTATTTGGTGAAATTTGTTACTGTTCTTGCAAAAAAATAGACTGATAAAATTACATAGACTCAGAAACCCTCTCTGCCCAGCCCTGGGTCATGGTAACTCAATGTGAGCAGGAAAAACATTGTAATTGGCAAGTCTCTGTTTTTTGTAACAGGGAATGATCTGTGACATATTTGAGGCTGTTCTGTGTGCTCCAGAGACTGGGAAACCCTTCAGAAAGGTTTTAAGGAGTGGGGAACTGAGGAAGTTGTTTTAAGCAGGGGAGATGGGATCTGATTAGGTTTCTAATTGGAGAAGTGATAGTGGGAAACAGAACACTTTGGGGGGATGAAAATGTCCCCCAGAATCTTGTTCCTTTGCTTGAAACTTTTAAACCTTTGTGCACGTGGAGGAGCCCCTTGGTAGCTGGGTGCTTGTGGTCAGTGCTAACTGCAGAGGGATGCAGGGATGGGAGTGGGAATGTCTTGCAGGAATAGCAGATTTGGGAGAATTCAGGCCTGGCATAGCAGAAAATGCTACAGTCCCATTTCAGTGGAAGTCAGGAACCACCCAGCAGTAACTTCCAGGAATTTTCACGCTATGCCTTAAGCATCTTGCTGTTCTCAGGAAGCCTAGAGGGATTATGTGGAACTTCTGCTGGACATTCAGGAGAAGTTTTGGCTGTTTGCTGAGGGGCTGCAGCAAACTCCTGCAACTGAGGCTCTAGGAGTTGTTTGAGGGCCTGTTACAGCCTGGAGAGCACAAAGTGCTGAGAGTTTCTCCAGTCTGTGGATGGAGGCTGAGACTAAAATAATCTGGAGCAGCCAAACTTAAAAGTATTTTTTCTGTGCATGTACTTTTTGTTTTTATCTTGTTGGAGTTTTTGTCCACTCAGGGTATAGCAAGTGTCCAGGTTGGGTTTTAAACTGTGCTGTCCTTGCAGAGACTGCTTTGAGAGCATCCTGACCTTCACTTTAGCACTGTCACACCTTCAGCCTTGCCTTTGTTACCTTAGGCCTCCCCTTTGTCTCCTGTGTGTGAGGGGCTTCCCCAGGCAGACCTTAACAGAGAATCCTCCGCAATCTCCTTGCATCACACACAATTCCAAACACGGGAAGTTTCAGGAGACACTGATGTGCTTTTCCAGTTTCCATTAGAGTTTTACAGTTTTTCTAATGCTTAAAACATGTTTGAGAGCTCTCAGATACCTGTTCTGTATTGGGGGAGGGAAGGAAGGGAGTAGTAATGGTTTCAATCAGTTAAAATACATGTTTAGGACTGAAATGTTCAAATCAAGCAGTATATTTCTAAACATGTAAAGTACAAAATGGTATCTCAATATAAAACCATAAAGAATTAAGAAGCCAGACATGGTGTTTGTCTAGAAAGATATTAATGCCTTCCTATTTTCCTCTAAAGACTGGATTTCCACCATCTGTATACTACCACTAGAAAATAATACATGTTGACTGGAATATGTAAAATTAAGATTCTTTTAAAATTCTGTCAATTTATTTCAAGGTTCTTGTTGTCAGTTTAGAATAAAAATGTTTTAAATGCCCTGTGACTTGTCTTTGGAGTCAGTAAATGCTGACATGGGAAGCTCTCCTTTCCACCTTCATTTATTTTTTGTCACTTGGAATGAAAGTGGTGACAAACACCAGCTGTGATTGTTTCTGGTTTGAGAGCAGTAGCTCATTTGTAGGATTTGTGGGCCAGCGCACTACAATTTTACAGGTAAATGCCATAATTAATAATTAGCCTGAGCTCCTTTAGTTGGCAGTGGGCTGCTCCTCCTTGGGGCTCACACGTGTGTGTGCTGTAGGGGAGGAGAGCTCCTCCACCTTCTAATAAATGATTAGCCAATTATAGCAATAAAGAATTTTATTGATAATTACAATATAGAATTTCGAGAAAGCCACAAGCAAAAATCAGTGCTGAGCCTGGGATCAGCACTGGGTGAAACTCAGCTTTGGCCACTACAGCACCAGAACTCCCTGAGTTCACAAATTCAGTCTCTGCAGAGTCAGTTTATATACAGTTTTTGGCTGGTCAGTGTATTGCTTCATACTTCTTCTGTTCCTCCAATTTCTTTTTCATATTCATGTAGTCTTTTTCCTTGGTGCTGTTCGATTGAATAGTTTTTGGAGAAGGGATGAATACTTGATTCGATTTCTGGGAATCCTGTCTTCGGATGCACACCCCAGATGATGGAGGCCAGATCCATATCGAGTGTTAATGGCTGGGTCGTTGTGGGTCCATCTCTTTTCAGTACCACCCTTCTTTCTATTGCAAATTTTGGTCCCTTCCCGGGTTCCTGGCAGGGGCGTTGACAATTCCTGAACATTTTTTATTCCCAAGCCTGAATGACTTTACACCATATATTTTATTAAATACGAATTATTTCGTACCATAGATCACAAACGCAAATTATTTCATACCATAGATCACACATACATTTTACAACATCTTTTGCTTGCAGAAGTTTGATTGAATCTCCTCTCTTCCCGTAATCAGGTTTAATCCCTCTGTTTGTTCCTGCCATGGCATCTTGGTTATCAAACCAGCTCTGCTAATTAAGTCTGTTTTACTCTCTGTCCTGTGTATTCCCACACACCTTCACTTATGGCCCGGGAAGAGACATCCTGCCCGGGCAGTGTTACCACGGCTGGGTGTTGAACTAAAGGAGGTGAATTTTTAACACATCCCCGTGTGCTCGGACATTCCAGGGTTAATTTGAGTGATCAAGGAGAGGCAGACTTAGAGCCGGCTTTGGGCCAAGTACAAACATCCTCTGGTACTTATCTATACCATCTTCCTTCTAAGTTAATTCTGTCCCACCCAGTCATCAGCTCTTATCACTCATTATCTCCCCCTCTGTTCCCGAATTTCACTGGTTTTAAGTGCTCAAATCCTGGCTGGTTCAGTCTCTTTGTTTAAAAACGTTTCCCTCTCGGATTTAACCCCAGCCAGCAAATAAACATCACAGCTCAGTGCCCCCCACGGAGGGAGATGAGGGAATAAAGTAAAATTCACGGGTTGCGGTAAGAACAGTTTAATAATTGAAACAAAGTTAGATATAATTAATAATGAATAATGAGTGAGGGGGAGACATAAAACCCAAGACAGACAAGTGCTGGCCAGTGCAGTTGTTCACCACCCTCTGATCCCTCCCAGCCCATCATTCCCAGTTTATATACTCAGAATGACTCTGTGGTGTGGAATATCCCTTTGGTCAGTTTGGGTCTCCTGTCCTGGCCCTGCTTCTTGAGCCTCTGCCCACTGGCAGAGCCGGGGAAACTGCAAAGTCCTTGACTTAGAGTAAACACAAAAACCATCACTGTGTTACCAGCATTATTCCCATACTGAGTGCCAAACACAGCCCTGGGAACGGCTGCTGGGGAGAAAATTAACTCTGTCCCAGGTGAAACATAAAACTGTTCCTGAATTTCTTCCACATGCTCAGTCACACTCAAACACGCTCCTGAAGCATCAGTCCCATTTCCAGCTGCTGCCCACGGTATCAAAGCCCCTCAGGGGCCCACCCTGGGCAGGACCCGGTGCAGCCCCTGCACTGCCACGGGCTGCTCCCACCTCTGCATCAAGTTCACACGTACAGCACTGCCAACTTTCTGCATTCTTTGCTGGGTATTATCTGGTTTAATAAATGTTTTGTAGCTGTGGGGACTGGAATTACTTCAAAACAGAACTTAAGAGCAAGAGGAAGATAATCCAGCCCCTTGATCTCACATTTTAAATCCACAATCTCTTTATCAACAGCCACATTTTGCCCTCCGAGCTCTTCCTTCACTTCTCTTAATTAGAGCCCTCTCACCTGCATCACTGGCAGATAGAGAGGGAGAGGAAGGTCTGGCCCCTCTCAGGACCTAAAGGGAGTGGGCAGAGCAGAGCAAGGGCCTGGATGTGCCCCCAGTGCCCCCACTCCTGTTCCATTGAGACACTAATTTTGAAGATTTGAGAAAATCTAAGGTTATAGTTAACGATAGATGTTGCTGATTTAGATTAAATAAATAGATAAGCTTTGCTGAAATCAGTTAAAAGTTAGAGGATGGGTACAAGAAACCGGATTTAAGATAAGCTACCCTGGATCTAGTAACCCTAGATCATTAGTAATATAAATGTTACTAATGATCTAGTAACATTTACTAGATGTTAATCTACTAAATTAACATCTAGTAATGTCCAATCTAGTTTGACACTGCTTCTCAAACAGAGAAACTAATCAATACAACATCAGACCCCCTGTTTCCAGAAACCACTGAAATAGTCCTGGAAAACAGGAAACAGGGAGTTCTACCATCCATTAATCACAGCTGCATTGAAAATGTTGAAAGTTCAGAACGAGGAAGACTCGTTTTACTTCCTCCTTTTGGTGACCACTCCTCACAAAAGGACCCCCGACCCATTTCAGGGAACAAACTCAGAATACTTAATCGCCTTTTTGTCAATTAGCACAGAGCGGAGAAGAAGTGACAGGAGTATGAATATGCATTTGTATTTTGTGTATTCAACATTTTGTAAATAAAAGGCTTTGTAATTACCTGTGATCCTTGCAGTGCCCATTAGGGAGCTATCCCGAGAGCTGCCCACTGTCACAATAAACACACACTTTCTAACTTTAACTGTTAGAGAGTTTTTTGTCCGTCACAGCTGGATATCGGTATTAGATCGGTATTTGTATTTTAATAAATCACCATGACCCACCCGTTTCCAGCTCCCTTTCCCCACCAGCTGTGGGGCTGTCCCTGCCTGCCACATCCCACCAGTCTGACCAGTGAGGTCCAGGACAGGTTCCCACTCCTCCCAACCCCAGTGGTGTTGGAGCATGAACCCCCCTGGGCCAAATCCACACCCAGGAGTGCCCAGAAATGTGAGGACTGAGTTAGAACCTTCAGAGAAACTAAAATACATAAATCCACAGACATGAGGATTTAGGAATGCAAGTTTAGTTTTAAAATAAGTAAAGGATTTTTTAAGTCCTTTAGCAAATAAAAGACTCCGTTAATAAGGACCTAAGATCTAGTTTAAAGTTTAGTGGCATTACCTTTTGCAGAGTTAGTTAAACTCTAGTCATAACAAAATTAATGTAGCCTTGTTGAAAATTCCTAGATAGAACAGATAATGCTAAATGTGTAGAATTTGTGTAAGAATTTACGAAAATTGTTGCACATCAATTTTAGCTTAGGATGGGTCCAACACTATTGTAACAAATTCATGTTTAAGCCTGGTTAGCCAAAATTAGAATAAAATGCACTATTGTGAGAACACAGACACACAGGACTCAGAAACACCAATGCTGCTGTTGTTGCTATTGCTGTGACTGTCACTGATAAGACACGCACGGGACACAAACTGCTGCTGCCTCTGCTGCTGCCTCTGCTGCTGCTTCTGCTTGGGACTTAGGAACTTTATGCAGACTGCTGCAGACTTTAATAACTTTACCTTCATGGAACTGATTTAGCAATGCAATAAAGGACTTTGCTTTTACAACTACCCTTCAATGAAGACACCCCAAAAACTTGACACAGTGGGACCCATGTCCTACTGTGACCCCCCACAGCACCCCCGTGGCCCCCACCCCTGCAGACCCCTCCTCCATCCACAGTGAACCAGCATCAATCCTGGAACTGGTCCTCCTTCTTTATTTTGGCCCCAGCATGTTGATTAAGGTAAAAAAAAAACCCGTCAATTTGGTTGAAAAAAATCTTTATTCACAGAACATCACATGAATCACATCCCACCCTTGCTCCTTTATGTATAAAATACTGGTAAAAAGTTTTATTCCAGAGGCAAGTGAATTCCCAGAGTCCCCTCCTGAGAGAGCAGCTCACCCCAGAGCTGGAACTCGTGCCACAGTTTGGAAGCAGAAGGGAGGTGTTTGGTGAGGAAGGAAACACCACCAAGCTACAGCAGCAAAGCCTCCCGGGCTCCAGCTCCAGCTCATTTCCTTTGGCAGGGACCACGATCCCACCAGCTCCAGCTCATTTCCCACTGCATCCAAAGGGGAGATGTGGGGCTTGAAGGAACCACCCGTGTCCCTGCCATGTCCCAGGGCAGTGGAGGATTTTGGGTTTCACACAAACCACCTGAGATGCCCTTGGAAATCTCTTTGGACTTTACAGACACTACAAACGTGCCTGATGTCCCCAAATCCAGCTCCCCAGGTGGTTCCTTCAAGCCCCATGTGTCACCTTTGGGTGCCATGGGTAGCAAGGATACTTGGCTCACCAAGGGGAAATCAGCCTGTGCAGGGACAAGGAGACTCCAGAAGGCAAAATAAATCAACAGGAAAACATCTATTAAAATGCCAAGCTAGGCTCAGAAACAGAAAAACAATCCAGTTCCAGGTATCTTATGGCTCCTACCACAGTCCAAAAGGAAAGAGATTGGCCAGAGTCCCACCTTGGTGTAAGACAAACCCTGCTACACCAGGTCACAACTACAGAAACTTTAAACAATGACACCCTTAAACCCCAACACGGTAAAATCCACTGGAATTGGGAACTGAGATTTGCCAGGGACCCTTTGCAAGTGCTCAGCTGCCCTCTCAAAGGCTGAATCCATCAGATTTCACATCCAAATTAAGTTTCAGGCAAATTTGGATTTATGATTTCTATTACACAGCAAGACAGATGCTCCATCACTGCAGATTCCCTCTTTTCCTTTTAATTCCTTACTCCCTTGGCCTCAAATGAAAACAAGTTCCATGCTTGCTCTGCTACAGTAATTCCTTGGAAAACCTGGACAAATGGGAAACTCCAAGAGCAGGAAACACTTCAGAAGTATCAAACACATGGAGAAGGCCATGAACAGGGGCCACTGGTCACTCTGGGTGTCTGGCTGGGCCCCACCCCAGCTCTGCTCCCCAGCATGGCCCTGTCTCATGGCACATATTCCCTAAAATTCCTTCTAAAATTTTTTCAGTCATTAAAACCCTTTCTCCCAGTTTGCAACAGGGCACATAATGAAAGCAAAGCTCAATGCAGTGAGGAGAGAACGCAGAACTTGTGATTAGTTACTGATCCAGAGACCCACAACCATTCCAGACAGGAAACAGGGGAGGAATTGCCAGCACGAGGCCACATCCTCTGGACATGAGACATCTGTGCCACTGTAGGATATCGGGGAATGCTCCAGACTTGCCACACATGGAGAGGGAATGGATCTGTAGGGTGATTGAAATGGATGATGCCCAAAATCCCAGGATCCCTGGGATCCCTGTCTATCAGACACCCCAGGCTGCAGGGGAAGCTGTGCCAGACTGAGGTGAGGATCTCACATTGGAAATGTTTCACTGGGACAGGGAACGACCCCAAGGGACGAGTGCAAGGCAGCCCCACCCCCGGGAGGTGACAGTGTCCTTCACAGTGACTCCATAGGTGCAAAGGGGACCACAGGGAATGCCCTTCCCACGGATGGGGACGTCACCACCCCAAGGCACAAACCTGAGGAAACTCTCCTGACCAGGCTGATTTCCAGGCCTGTTTTGCTGATCCCACCATTCCTCTGGGGTGAGGAACCTGTTCCAGCTCTGTGAACACCTCCAGGGAGCACAGCGGGACTCACCTGCTCCATCCACTCACAAGTTCCAGCTCCAGAGCCCCAAAAACCCAGCCAGCACCTCAGGAAATGAACACAGCTCCCCACACCTCTGTGCTCCAGCATTGGAAATGTCATTTTTGGAGGCTGGATTTGGCAGAAGGCCTAGGGAGATGGCACAGGCCTGACGTGCATCCCAGTGGAAGTAGGAGGGAGCGGGCACTCAGCATCCCCTGGGAAGCAGCAGGGCAGAGAGGTACCACAACATCCCTCAGATGAGCAGAGCAGCATTTCAGCCTAAACCAGAGGGATCTGTGCTGGTTAATACTGTGTGTGAAGTTAACTGAGGTTTTAACCGTGTTCTAAGACTCTTCCCCACACATCCTCCTCCTCCTCCAAGCAAATGGAACCACAGATGGGAGCCCTTTACTTCCCAACTCTTTTTTCAGGCTCAGTCCCACAGGCTGAACTCAGGCCCATGAACACTGTGAAATTCTCTGTGCCGTTCCTGCACTGCAAAATGCAGGGCTCAGGTCAGTGCTGGCCAGCACAGGAAAGACTCACTGCATCCTAGGCTGTGCCTTTGCACCCTCCCATCCCTGTGTGCCCAAAGGGACATTCCTGCCTTGCTACAGCTGGGCATTTCTGCTTCCTATTAACCAGACCATTAAACCTGCAGGCTTGAGGGGAGAGCAGTAAAGGCCAGGGGTTATTTTCACAGGGCCATGCTCAAGCACAGCGTCCCCAGACACATCCATTTCCCGACGTGCTCTCCAAGTGGGATTTGTAAACTCTGAAGTCCACGGGAAGGGCTCACCCAAAGCAGCACCCAGAGGAAAGCCAGTCCTGGAGACAGTCCTCTTGCAGGAGGGCAGCAGCTCATGTCAGGTACTGCACCACGAGGAACATGATGAGGCAGGTGACGGCCATGCCCCCCAGCATGAGGAACTTGTCCTGGAAGGCGCGCTTCTCGATCAGCCGCATCACCGTGTTGGACAGGCCCAGCATGTTGGCAACGTCCAG
This sequence comes from Prinia subflava, assembly GCF_021018805.1. NCBI lineage: Eukaryota > Metazoa > Chordata > Aves > Passeriformes > Cisticolidae > Prinia > Prinia subflava. The sequence goes on from NC_086254.1 coordinate 20,238,186, forward strand.
GATCTTCTTGTGAGTGCCCTGAGGACAACAACACAGCAAAGACACAATCACCCTCGTGCTCTGAGCCTTCGAATGCCACAGCCCAGGAGTATTTCATCATGGGTGGTGAGTGATGGATTCTAATCCATGGAACTTCTCTCAGCCAACCATTCCACAAGAGGTGGCCACAGGACCCTGGAAACACCTGGATGTTTGGACTAATTGATTCATACACATGAACAGGAACGTGGTTAAAGACAAAACAATCTGTCTGGACACAGATAAGATAAAAAGTGTCTCAGAAAAATGCACTCCTTAGGGAGGAATAAGAGTTCTCCTGGTTCTGTTCCAGTCAGAGTCTAAAAAGAGCTTCAACCAGCCAAGGTGTTGTGTAGAGCTCCCCTTGCTGAAGTACAGTTCATACCTACAGAGACTGAGAAGATCCAGACACTTGCAAGGTAAATAGCAGAGAAAATGCAGATAAATATGTAATTAACGCCATTTTCTGAAATCCTTCCACAGAAAAGCACAGGGTGCTGCAGGCAGAACACCTGGTATTACTAGGAATATGGATCCCACCATTACATCAGCAGCAGGGACACAACAGGAATCCTCCTGCTTTGCTTCAGGGCAGTGGTTGGAGGAAACAGCATGAAATACAGGCACAGAGATGTGCTCCAGCACAGGCCAGGGTGGGATATCGCCCTGAGTGGGGAGAAGGGAGAGGACTCAGAGCTGCACAGTCCCGATGGCACGGGAGGTGAGAAGGACCCTTCCAGGAAAGCTGGACACCTGTGGGCAGGGAGAGCACTGAACCACAGCCAGACACTGGACAGGACCCTCCTCACACCCATGTGGGCACAGGGCAACTGCCAGGAGGGGCCCTGCCACACCAGGGACAATGGGCAGTCCCTCACAGTGACATCTGGACTGGCCCTGACACAACACCCCACCTCAGGATGCTGTAACACTTCCTTCATCTCTGAGCCAGGTCAACAGCACAGATACCCCTCACAATGCTGAATTCCATGGTTTGATTTTGAAAACTTCAGCCTCTCTTCTTTAGTCTACATTGTTTTTAGTCTCAAAAGAGTCAAAATGTGAAAATTGGGAATTGTTTTGAGTATAAACCTCACTCATGATCAGTAAGGCTCTCCAAGGGCAGAATTTAGACCAGCTATATTAGACCCACATGCAGAAGTTTCTCAGTCCATAAAACACAGATCTGCAATGCCAAACTACATCATCAGTGTCCTGTGTTCAAGGCAGTTCAGGCCCTTCACTGAAGTCAGGCTGTGTCTCTGCTAGTCCCACGTAATCTGTTTTCTCCAGTTCCCACACCCCCTGTTAACCCCCTGCAGACTGTTCGCAGGCTCAGCACCTTCCTGTCTCTGCAGAATCCTTTCAGAACAAAACTAAACCTAGCTGGGAGAACAGAAACCAAATATGAGGCTTTAAAATGAAAGAAAACAATAGAAAGAGAAAACTCTTCAATTCTTGCAGTCATGGAACAGTGGAATTGTACAACTGGATCAGTTAAAGTGACAATCTAGGAACACTCATTCCATACCTGTCTATTTATACCCAATATACACAAAGTTACAGAGAATGAAGCTATGAGTGTCCAAAGGAGGGATACGAGGGTGGGGAGGGGTCTGAGGGGCCGTAGGAGGAGCAGCTGAAGTCAGTTGTTCAGCTGGAGCAGAGGGGACTGAGGTCAGACCTCCCCAGGGGCTGCAGCTCCTCCTGAGGGGCAGCTCCAGAGACAGGGGACAGGAGCCAGGGAATGGCTGGAGCTGAGCCAGGGGAGGGTCAGGTTGGATATCAGGAAAAGAATCTTCCCTGGGTGCTGGCACTGCCCAGGCTTCCCAGGGAATGGCCCCGGCCCCGAGGCTGCCACAGCTCCAGGAGTGTTTGCACAGCGCTGCCAGGGATGCACAGGGTGGGGTTGTTGGGGGGTCTGGGCAGGGACAGGGGTGGCAATGGGTGATCCTTCTAAGATGGGATGTTCCAAGACTCCACATTAACCCACTTCTCTTTGTAAGGTGTCTCTACACCAGCTGCTTCTGCCAAATGTTCTCAGGCAACAAAGTCTGTGTCAGTGTAAGAAAAACTGAGTTAAGGGGAAAAGGAACATGAACAGACATTTCCTCATCTACGAGGGAGAAGCAGCATCCCCCTGAGCACCCAGGAACATGAAATCACAAACTGTGTGTATCAGCAGCCATGGACATCCAGCAATTCCCTGCTGCAGGGCTGGCCCAGAGCTCATGTGCCTGGCAAAGGCTGGAGAAGAGCCAGGAGGCCCAGGGAGACCCAGCAGCAACCAGGCAGGCACTGCCAGCCAGCAAGAGCAGCAGCAGGACTGGAGCTACTACAAGAAACAGCATTCCCTCATCCCTGCAGGGCACCAGGTCCTGGCAGCGCTCCTCTATGGCACAGGTGAGCTCTCCTGTGGTGGGATGCACCTTCTTCTCAGGAACCCTCCAGAATCCATGTGCTTCATCCAGGCCCTCATGAGAGACTACCTTGGATCAGTGATTTCCCAGCTTGGAGAATCAACTCCTGATGATTGCATGCTCCAGGCCAACGTGATCAGCCACCAAAGCAGCCCAGTGCTCAACACGGTGGACAGATGTCTACAATCCTCTCAGAGATGCAGGGACTTCAATGAAGGTGCTCTTTCCGAAAAGCATCCACAATCCCAATCTTCTCCCAGCACTAGAAATGAGTCCTCCCAGCCTCTTCCTCATGAGCTGGCAGCAGAACTCCTGCCTCTCCCCATCACTCCTGTGGCCAGACTGCTCAGCAACACCATTCCTCTGCAATCAACACTGAACCACCCACTGAGTTTTCTTCAAGGTTTTTCTAGTGATGGACCTTGTCTTAAAACAAATCCATACTCCCCAGGTCAGTGAACAATGACCTGAACCAGAAGCTGAAGCTCATCTTGGAAAGAACTCAGCTCCAAATTTTGCTTTAATGTCTCCACGTAAGATCTGTGGGTGCAGGGCCTGCTCTAAGGAGCAGAGCAGGAGCTGCAGCCCTGCTTTGGACCCTGTGCTGGTCCTGTGCAGGGCTCAGGGAACAGCAGGCAGCCTGGAACCCTGGGGACAGGACAGCAAAGTGCCCGTGCACACCCAGCTCAGCTCCCCAAGTGCCAGCTGGAGTGCACACCAGGCTTGTACTGCCTGCCACACCATGAAGCTGCAGGTGTGACAGACCTGACCAAATCTGGGATTTATGCCATTAAAAATGCCTAAATCTGGCAAATACATCCCAAAACAAAGCAGTGTCACAAAACTGAGAACAGCAGTTATCCCCATCAGAAGATGAATACAACAAACAGGCATTTCCCTACATTTTTCACCATTCCTGTTTCTCCCCAAACACTTCTTATTAAAAAGCTTTTTGTATCTTTGAGCTCTTCACTCAGAACTGACCATCACTTTGAGCAGTCTGTAAAATAAAAGACAAACATTTGCTATGAAGAGACATGCACAAATGCAGCTCTTATCAGCAGGGAAGGAGGGACTGTTGAGGTTCTTTATCTTTATTACTAATCTTAATCACAAGTGCTCTACACCAGCTTTGTGGCTGCTCTGAGCGATGCTCATCTGAACCAGCATCTCCCTACCAGCCTGTTACTGCCCCTCCTGGACAAAAGAATAACAATCAACCAAAGAAAAACAAAACATTCAGCACTCCAGATGCTGCCCCGCAGGTGAAGGGCAGCCAGCCCCAAGAGATCTTAAAGGTATTTCTAACAGGATGGTAAAATGTAAAGATTTCAAGTTGTTTAAATGAAGTTTTGGCCTTTCCAGCATCCTCAGATCAGAGCAATGTACTGCAACAACACATATATTGATTTTACTTAGCCTGATCAGCATGAACACAGAAAAATGTGGGGTCTTTCTGGTGAAAAATGATGCCCCCACCTTTAGTGTGACTCTCTGGTCCCTCAGCCCCTGCAGGATGTTGGTGCCACTGCCAATAAGCTCATCCATGCCTCGGTGGGCACTCTGCAGGGATTCATTAAACTGCAAGGTTTCGTCGATCGGGATGGTGGTGTCAGAGTCCTGTGGGGAAAGCAGGGACTCGGTTACCTGCTGGCTCAGAAACACAGCATGCACCAGCACACACGGCCACAACCGACAGGGCTGCGACGACTGGGCTTACACCTCTTTTTTATAATGATTTTAAATACCACATTGATATTGGAGTGAGAAGAGTCATTTAGAGACGATAGGAGGAAGCCAAAAGGCAAAGCTGAGCAGCTGCTCAACTGCAATGAGATCTCAAGGATGAAAAAAGCAAAAGTGGGGAAATTTTATAGTCTCAGTACGAAAGTGCACTGCAGGAGAGAACATCAAAGCTAACAGAGGGTGTTTAACAAGGTGTTAAACACCGAGAAGGTGCTTAGTCATTGATCACTGCAAGTGAAAGACTTGTGGAAGATTTCACAGCACATTTCTGAGCAACCAAAGGCCTGAAAAAAATGTTTGGAGATGACATTCTAAACATTTACAAAATAGTGCAAAATTCTGGCAGTGAGGGCAAACAGACATGGGCCTGGTTCCCTGACTCTGGCTCACTCATCATCCAGGGCCCTATTTTTTTAAAATATTAAGTATCAAATATTAAATATCAATATTAATATTCTTCATGGTTTTCCACAAAATATGCACTCCCTCAACTAGGAAATCTGACTCTTGAAATGGAAATAACAGGGCAAAACTCTAATCTGGACTGCACAGGAGGACAGGGATGGGATCACCCCTGCGTGCCAAAGGCCTCCAGGTCGCTGCTCTGTGGCCACCACTCCACCCAGAGGGGCAAGGAAACGGCTCCCTACTTCCACAGGGTTTGGAGCAGAACTGGGGCACTGCCAAGGGGTAAGTGTGGGGAACACTGACCACCTGCTCCAGGCACTCAGAACCACCCAAAGGCAGAACTCACAGCCACATGAATGAACAGCACTCCATGTGCCCAGCAGCTGCAGGGGACACAGATACAGCAGAACGTGCTCTGAACACACTCTTTGGTCAAAACACCAAATGTTCACCTCAAAATGCCATGCAGGACCCAAGGTCTGGTGCTGCCCTGCCTGGGCAGGGGTTCTGCTCTCTGTGGAGAAGGAAGAATCAGGGACAGAGCTCTCAGGGGCCCTGGATGAGCACACAAACCTGGGCCCCTGTGAATGCAGCACCAAGGCTCACACAAGTGTCTGAGCAGAAACACTTAGATTTCCATGTGAATAGCTCTTATTCCATATATTTAACAATCTTCAAAAGAGCAGATTTCATTCCTGTACAAGGGGTTTTTTCATCTGCTATAAGGCAGCAATAAAAATAGAGAAGTAGATCTGTGACCCCCCTCCCAAGGAGATGGGATGGCACCAGAGCTCTGTTTTGCTGCTTATGATATTCTCCAGATACAAGGAAAGGCTTTAAAGATAAAGACCATTTTTAATTCTGAATTAAGAAAACTGTTCAGAACACTGCTACAGCTTCCAAAAGCTATTCTGCATGTTCCAGTGATTTACTCACACACTCAGCTGACATCTCTGATAGAATAGAGAACTGTGGAAAACTGTAACCAAGAGAGGCTGATAACTGATAAATAAATCATCATTTTCCCATTAAAGGATTGTTTTAAAGCCACATATTTGTAACAAGCTAAAAATAAATACAAAATAACTGTGTATTTCTTTTCATCTATGATACCTTTCAAAATCTGAAAGAGAAAATAACCCGTTTGTTTTATATTTTGCATCTGTAAGCCTGCTACTGCTCTTTAAAACTGTTCCACACACGCGCCTTTTGTTTCTGAACAGCAAATTTTCCTGTAGGAAATCTTGTCCCTACTTGCAGGGAAACACCATAGTGTTTAAAAACAACAAATTGCAGTGTTTCTTTCAAGCCTTGTTTATCATTTTGAAATAGCCAACAAAATACCAGACATTATCTTTATGGCAGGCTTTGAGAAATGCACTGAACTGCCCAAACCTCAGTTATTTAGGATTGCTCACATTCTTTCTTTCTTGCCCTGATAATGACTGACAACACAGATAATGAATGTTAGGTGAAATGCCTTTAACAAAGAAGGGAAACGAAAAAGGAAATCAAACCAGAATTTAAAAATAGTATTAAAAAAAAACCAAAACCAAAACAAAACCCACAAAAAACCCCAAACCAAACCAAAAAAAAAACCAAAAAAACAACCAACCCCAACAACTAACTTTTCAGTTGCAGAAAAGTGAAATCTGAAAGCAAGCCTGCATTATTCAGAGCAAAACTCCTCCAGGAATTTGCACAGGGGGGACTTCCCAAGAACAGCTGGAACACATTCATGTTATTAAAAACTTTTGACTCATTTCTAGGCAAAATGCAAGGGCTTTGTCCCAGCTGTGTGATCTGTACACTGAAGTTTGCTGACACCTGCTGCCAGTGGGGTGTATAAAAGCCAGACTTTTCACAGATCTCAGGATGTGGCAGACATCTGACACAAATACAAGTGAAATGCACACTTTGCTGCCTACCTCACTGACCCTTTTACTCCTGCTACGTAAATCCAGGTGGAACTGCACTGGATAAAACAGGAGCTTCTGAAACCTTTTCCTGCTGCCTCAAGAGCCCAGCTTTTCCTCACCAGAGCAGTACTTTTTTCCCTACATATTTTGGTTCCTCTCTACTCCAGCAGCTTTCAGCAGTGCTGTTTACCCGCTGCCTGCCTCCCCCTGCTGGCTGTGAGCTCACAGTGAGCCCGAGCCCGGATATTTACGTTGGTGGTGAAGGTGCGGGCCAGCAGCTCCTCGCGCTGCCGCTCCTGCTGCTCCCGCAGGTACCGGCGGTGCTGGAAGTTCCTCAGGGCTGTCTGCAGGTGCTGCACGTCGTATTTCAGCTGGTCCACTCGCCTGCAAAGGAGCAACAGAGTGTTCAGAGTGTTCAGCAACACTGAAACACTCTGCTTTTCCTTTAGGAGCAAAGGAGCATCATAAATAACAGCAATGAATAACAGGGAACGATGGGTTCTACTTCTCTACATGATGCAGGACGTGCAGTGCTGGGCTGGAATTCCACCCCTACATCTTCCCTGTCTCGTTTTTCTACTACACAGGTGATTATTTCACAGGAGATTATTCAATTTGATCAATTATTTAGCCTCCAGGCTAATGACAGAATGTGAAGCAGAAGTCCTGAGCTGTCTTGGACATCCTATCCCATGGATTGTCTCTTCAGGTATTATATAACTGTATCCATTCCTCATTTAACACAGATTTGGAAAGATGGTAGGATTTGTACAGGTTCTATTTTATGACCCCTTGTTCACATAAAAGATGATGCTTTCCAGTTTCTTTAATTAGCATCATGTTCTGAAGTTTGAGGTTTTATTAAAAGGAGCACAAGAAGTCAGTGGGCAATACAGGAGACACCTCAGGCACCTCCACTGGGCTGAAACAAATCACATCCAGAACTCCACTGGCCCTGATTAAATTATTGATAAAATGTAATGTTTGATAACCAGACTATCCTGTTCTAGTGGACGGTGTTCTGCCCGTGGCAGGGGCTGGAACTGATCTTTACAAAGAAATCAGTGATTATTTCAGATACTGACCTCTTTCTTTAATACAGGTGACATGAAATCCACCCCTAATATTTACAAGGGCATTTTGAACTGAACATTAATAACTGAGTCACAGAATTAATTAACAACAGCAAGTCCTGATGTCCGTGGTCCAACCTCCTGCTCAAACTATTGCTGACTTTAGAAACCTCTTTATTTCAGTCATCAACAGCTTGGAAAATGGCCCAGAGAAAATGACACCAAATGAAGGAATTTTACTCTCTACATCCACAAATGCTATTAAAAGCAATTGATAGAGCATCCAAGTGTGTGTTGTGCTCATCTGAGAACAGAGCCATGAATCCAGCTGCATCACCAGTCTGGACTTGATGATCTTTGAGGCCTTTTACAACTTCAATGATTCTCATTATCCTGGGGTTAAATACAGCAAAATGATTTCACCTCTGTGCCTCAATTCTGGTGCTGTAGACCACAGACATCAGTTATGCAAAGCATAAGATTTTACACAAATCAAAAGGCAAAAGGCTTCAATAAATTTAATTAAAATAATTACAAAGACTACCCTGTATAATCACAGCAAAGCAGTGAACTCACAGTTTGGCATTCTGCCTCTTGTTGGGAGGTTCTTTGCTGGACAGGATTTCCAAACGTTCCAAGTTGCTGAATATGTTGTCTATTCTTGCCTGAATCTCATTTTCTACCACTGCAAGGAAATACAAACAGGATTTGACTTGAATTAGACAACTGCAATCTGATGAAGGCAAATGCTCAAAAGCATTCAAAGAAGTATGTACAACCTAACAGATGCAAATCTTTACTGGATGAAAATAATCAGGTAGCTGAGAACTATAAATATAATGAAATGTCACTTCTTCAGCTCAGTAATTTGATATTCTCACCTCTCCCTCCTCCTCTGAGAAGGCAGCTAGGAAAGCCCTGTTCCAGACATCTGACCTCTTTCCCCACCAGCTCCATGAATTAGGATTTGAAGCCCCCACATTCCCCCTGCAGCCCCTTCCTGCTCCCTCAGCAGGATTTGCTGTCACAAGAACACAGAGAAGCTTCATCAACCACCTGCCAATTCCTCCACGCATCAGGACCTCCCAGAAAACAACACTGAGCAGCACCCAGGGAAGCAAAGAGCACACACGACCTCAAATTTGCCCCTGGGTCTCACACTGACTCACATCCAGAGACAAATCAATCACATTGTCCTAATCCATCTCTCCATCATTTATTGCAGCTGAACTCAACAAAGGAGAGCTGACAGACAGTTACAGCAACTTCTGTCACACCAAACTACACCACTACACATTTTTCTGAGCAAGAAGGGACTGTTTGCTCAAAGTTGGAAAAGGCAAACTGCAAGTTTGATTTCCTGGCCCCTATTCCTGCTCTTCAACCATGGATAATCCTGTTTTCAATAAATTCTGAACTACACACTAGTATCTTAATAGAGAGAAATATATACATATATTAATTTATTTATTAACTATGTAAACTGGTGAACCAACTGTAAACTACATAATTCTATCTCTTGAAATGGCCTCAAGCAATTGAAGCAAAATGGCAAATTATATGAATTTTCAAGACTTTCAAAATCCCTCCCAGTGAACAGCAGTCTGGGAAGTCTGCCACTGCAGAAGGAGAAGTACAACCACCACAAAAACCACAACCAGAATTAGTAAGTTGCTATTTTTTGATAGGAAATTTATCATAGCCCTTCCTAGAGCCCACCCACACTTCACAATTGTGTCTAAGGTAAGGGAAGTCAGTGAACATGTGCAGAAATGCATCCAGTCAATGCAGTGTCCTTTCACCTCAGAAGTTCCTGATGAAACCCATAATTAGTGATTCATGCAGGAATCAAGGGTTCAAACACAGGTCCAAAATACACGTGCCAATTCTGCACTGGGGTGGAAAGTCCTGCCACACTTATCAGAGCATCTTATTACAGTCATTTATGAGCACAGGGTTATAGTCCAAATTTACTGAGGCAATTCAGACCTCATGGTTTCACACACTTCCCATAAGGAGCTGGAATTACAGGTTCTGACCCTGATGCAGCAGGAAAGTCAGGAGCATCCTGCTTAAATCCCAGCATCTCCTCCAGAAACTGCACTGAGCATCTTCAGGGGACAGCTGCCAGTTGAGGGAATAACAACACAGCAGGGCAGGCACAGTCACATCTCTCAGCTTTGTGAGCTTCTAACAAACCAGCCCAGAGATGCTCTCAGTCTGCAGCTCTGTCCACACCAAGGTGTTCATTAATTCAAGGTGTCCAAAAACCTCCACGAGTGCTGAAGGCCTGCACCAACACCCTGACCATGAGTTCCAAAAGCTAACAGCACCAAAAATCTGACATTCTACCATGACTTTAAAGAAGCAGCCACAGCAAGCACTCCCTGTCAGTTAAAGGATTATAACAAGAAGATGAAGCAAATTCTTGTCCTGTCTCTTCTGCTCTGTCCTCATACAGAACATCACCTTATTGAAGTCAAACTGCAACACAATTTCAGTGCATTCTGAATTGGTGATGTGCCTCAGCAGCTGATCACAATGACTCAGGAGCTAAACTTGTTCCAATAATGAGTGTAAATGTGATGAGAAGGCATACAAAAATGCAAACTAACTCACTCTCCCTCTCTCATTACTTACAGTGCACTGACTCCTTGTCTGAAGTCTCCAGGCGCCCCATGTAAGACTGGACCTCATGGACCTGCCTGTCAGGAGATAAAATGAACAGAAAAGTCACTTGTCTGTTAACAGCCACAAAATCATTTCTCCTTTTCAGCTTCTTTTACTGAAATGCACTTTTTAGAACAGCACAGGAACCAGCAACACAGTGTCAGAGCAGGCAGCCCATTCCTGACCACCAGCCCAGGTCCTCAGCAGGAAACAACTCTGGGCTCTCACCTCAAGTACTTGCACCTACAAAGTGACTTTATTTTAAAACAGAAATGAAGGTGAAAATTAATTTCATTTCGTAACTAATTATTCTGTACAACAAATAAATTAAAAAGAAATTAAAGTGACTTTGTAGGTGGGCTTGCACCTACAAAGTATCTTTATTTAAAAACAGAAATCAAGCTGTAAATTACAGGAAGCACGGAACAGCTTTTCTACAACAAACAGCTTTTCAGCCTGGTCTGGAGACACCCAAGAGGAGAAGGTGAATAAGGAATGATTTTCACTGTCTCAAAATATGTGAATTCACAGGCATCAAGTGAAATTAAAAGCTTGTAACTATAAGAAAAGACTACTATTGCTGGACAAGCAGTGGCATAGGAAAACAAAAGGAAAAAACATATTGATGGTTGTTAAATTCTTCTGGAACTGGGTTTTAAGGTCCCTTCCAACCTGAACCATTTAATGATCACAAAATAAGGCACCACAGAAATGGGAAGAGGACAACTTCAGTCCCATATCCCTGACAGCTGCTCTTATGTTCCTGCAATCCCAGATCTCCAGCAGAACGTCCTGCTCCTCCCTACAGGGTGACTCGGTGTCGTTATTCAATGACAGAAATGATGATTCAATACAAGATTCAATTTAGGTCTCTTACCACCCCACCTCCCTTAACAGAGCCCCACAAAGATGCAGATTACCCTGGAAATTTGGAATACCTGCTTAACTGTGTCCTTTGGCCCCTTTCCCGTGAGTTATTCCATGTGGATTAGCAACAGAACCACGAGAACTTTTGCCATATTTTGCAATTCCCACACCACTCCTCCCTCTCCAGACCGGCATTATCTGTGCAATGTGGGATTTATCCTCAAGGAGCCACACGCCTCCAGAGGAGGTTTAAACTGCGGCAGCCGGACCCCTCAAACCCTGCTGCAAAAATCCTTACAAAGGGGTGTGCTTTAAATAAACCTCTGTCAATAAGCGGGAATCCCCGTTCCCGGTGCCCCGGGCCGGCCGAGCCCTCGGGGCTGACGTGGCACACGCGGCGCGGGGCTCTGCCCCCGCTCGGGATGGGGTTTTATTGGGAAAGGCTTTTAAAGGGCGCTGAGGTCTGTGGGGTGTCGGCCCCGGGCTCCCGCACACCGGGCCCGACCCACGCTCCTCACAGCCCGGCCCTCACACACTCGGGCTGCGGTTTCCTCCGAGCCTTCAGACAACTGCTGGTTTGACAGTACAGCCCCTCACACACCCCTCACACACACCCCAGTCCCTCACACACACCCCAGTCCCTCATACACCCCTCAGCCCCTCACACACCCCTCAGCCCCTCACACACCCCTCACACACACCCCAGTCCCTCACACACACCCCAGTCCCTCACACACACCCCAGTCCCTCACACACCCCTCACACACCCCTCAAGCCCTCACGCACTTGTTGGTTTGCTGGTACAGCCCCTCACGAACCCCTCAGCCCCTCACGAACCCCTCAGCCCCTCACGCAGCCCCCCAATCCCTCACACACTTGTTGGTTTGCTGGTACAGCCCCTCACACACCCCTCAGCCCCTCACACACCCCCCAATCCCTCACGCACCCCTCAGCCCCTCACGCACCCCCCAATCCCTCACACACTTGTTGGTTTGCTGGTACAGCCCCTCCATCCCGCACCGGCTCCGCTCCGCACACGTCGCCTCCCGCCACTTCCGGCCCCGCCGCCTCTCGCTGCTTCCGCTTCCGCCTCCCCCGGGCCGCGGTCCCGCCCCCGCGCCCCGCACGGCCGGCAGGGGGCGCTGCAGGACCGGCGTGGCGCGCGCGGGGCGGGGCCGTGAGGGGCCGTGAGGGGCCGTGAGGGGCCGTGAGGGGCCGGGAGGGGCCGTGAGGGGCCGTGAGGGGCCGGGCTCGGGCCGCGCTTCCCACACGAACCATCCACGGCTGACTCCGTCTGCAGTGTGGGGAGCGGCGGCTGCAGCCTCCGGGCACGGCCAGCGGAACGGGTGTCAGCTGCGAGAGCCGCCAAGGGTCGCGGAACTGCATCCCCCGCACGGGAGCATGGAATGGATTCATGGCACAGTGCACAGAGCCATGGCAGGGACACCTTCCACCACCCCAGGGTGCTCCAAGCCCTGTCCAGCCTGGCCTTGGACAGTTACAGGGGCAGCCACAGCTGCTCTGGGCACCCTGTGCCAGGGCCTGCCCACCCTCCCAGGGAACAATTCCATCCCCATATCCCTTCCCACTTCCCTCTGGAAGTGGAAGCCATTCCCTGTGTCCTGACCCTCCAATCCCTGTCCCTAGTCCCTCTCCAATTTCCTTGGAGCCCCTTTAGGCCCTGGCAGGGTCTCTCAGCTCTCCCTGGGGCCCTCTCCAGGTGAACACGCCGAGGTCTCCGGCCGTGGCTCCAGGCAGAGGCGCTCCAGCCCTGGAGCAGCTCCATGGTCTCCTCCCCTGAGCAGCTCCACATCCTCCTGATGCCGAGGACACAGCTCTGCAGGTCACCTCTAGGAGTCCAGGTCACCTCTAGGAGTCCAGGTCACCTGGAGATGCAGATACTGTGCTGATACTTCCTTCCTCATAGGATGAATTCTACATCCAGCTAAAATCCCTTCTAAAACAGCTCTTCATGCTCTTTCGTCATCATTACACCTGTCCTGCACTGTGCCTTGCTGTCCCATTCAGTGTTTCATTGCCAGGGAACTGCCTGCACTTCACAGGTTTGTTCACACACAATCACAGTCAGTTTAGGGTATCCATCCTCCAAACACTTTTGCTTAATAATCTTGTTTTTTCTTCATACTTAGAGATACACTAAATTTTCTACAGCAGGATATCACCCATTCATGGTGGAAGTGCAGGTTCCTCTCCTATCTCACAGAGCTTTGCTCTGGGGCTGGATGAGAGGCTGCTTTTTCAGTTTACTCTTCATTGTTTGGACCAGATAATCCACCACAGCTGAAGCCACAACTCTTCCTTGTGTGTACTGGGCTACAACACCCAACATCTTTATGGTCAGAGTCTGCTGAGCCACCTGAATTTCTGTCACCTTTTACTTCATGGGTAAAGCAAGGAGAAGGTGAATTATTAAAAACCCAACGTGGTGGGGAGGTGTAGCCCAATTAGTCAGGGCAGCAGGACATCAGAGGCACAGGTACAAACACTGATGGATTAAAAAGCTCAAATTAGGATCACAACTCTGTCTTGCCACTGTTGTTTACTGGAAAATAGTTCTTGTCAACAAATGTAACTTCATGCTAATAAGAGCTTGATTGGGAAAAATTGGGAAAGGCTTGTATTCTGTAAACATTTAACTCTCTACCACAAGATCAATAATTTAAAAGTCTGTAGTTTCTGTCCTCGTGGTCCAGACAAGCACTCAGCTCTTCTTCTCCACTATTTCTTCCCTCTTTTAAATGTTGTAATTTTATACTTGTTCCTCAGGCTTTGAATTCCCCCTGACTTTGAGCTGATTCTGCCCTTTCTGGGTTTGTGCTACTTGTCCCTTGTGCTGTGATGTGAAGGGAAACCTGCTTTATCAACAAGAATGATGTCTTAAACTGGCTTCATCCAGATAAAACACTCTAATACTATTGAATAAAATACACTGATTTAAATCCTAAACTTCCTTCAGAAACTTCAGCCTTGTCCTGCACTTGACTTCGGTGAACCAAAATAACTGTACAGCAAAAATTCAGGCTATTGAAGGATGACAAATGTTGGAGGAAAAGTGAGAAATTATTTTCAGAGGTGGGGAAGCTGAAGGCAGACACCTCCTGATGTGAGACTGGGCAAATTGGGAAACCTGGAGGCCGGAACAGTCTCCAAAGTGTTTGGTTCCTTCTGTTGTTGCTCATTTGCAGTTCAGGGTGAGCACCTGAAGAATGCAGTCTTGTCACAGGAGAGCACGTCCCTGAGCACCACACAGATATAAAAGAGGGAAACAACAACACATCTTTAATTAATGAGAGATTCTGTCCCTGTGGGCCCATCAGATGATGCATCAAACTTAGTCTGCCCTGCCCTGCCATGCAGCCATCCAGGCCTCTGGCAAGAGATTATCCCCTGGATGTCAAACAGCAACTCAAGCCCCAGAAATCACATCAGCCCAAGGATAAACAGCATATCAACAACACCATTAACTGCAGCAGTAACAAACGCATTTGCTCCCCGTGCTTTGCTCCCCCTTCCCTGAGCCATTAGACCCCGTTTTCAAACACTTCTGGAAATAGATTGAATGGAAATAGACTCTGGGATTCCCTCCTGGCCACGGTTGTGAGAGGTATCACAGGAGCCCTGATGAAATGGCAAGCACTGAAATACAAGAACAGATTTCTGTTCTTTTGTGAAGAAATTGATTTTTGCCAGGAACAACATGCTGCAGCCCAGCATCTATTCTTGTTAGACTTCAAGTCCTTCCAGGAGAAGTCCTTCAGCAAATTGGCTCATTTAGACACAACAGCCAGGAGCATGGAGAGGAAAAAAAGGGTTTTGTTCAAGGAAAGCCTCTGTATTGTAAACAGGATAAAAGGGGATGGAGAGAGTCACTTATCACTGTCTCTCATGTCCCCAGGTCATTCCTGTGTAGCATCTACTGGAGAAAAAGGATTTCATATTCGCTGCTCTCCCAGAAACCCAACTGGGGGATTTTCTCTATCACACAATCTGCAGACTCCGTGTGCATTCAGCAGCAGCTTTCAAACCCCATTGCTCTTTCCCCATTGCTCTCCTCTGCCTTGTGAAGCCTGGCAGCACCCAAGGGAGAGCTGGATCCTCACAGGGTCTCCTTTGCTCTGCCTGCACCAGCCCAGGTCCCCTCACAGCCATGGGACTGGGGGTTCTCTCCAAAAACTCGGATGCTCTGTTTAATATCAGACCCAAATAATTCATCTCTCCCTGTTTCTCTGAGCGTGATTCCATCAGGCACAGAAACTCTCTGCCCCCCTCCCTCTCTCTCTTCCCCCTCTCTCTCATTTTGGGGCACTCTTTGCATGCTTTGCTGATACAAATAACTGTGGCTTTCAAAACAAAGGAGTGCCGAACCCCAGGGCATTCCGCCCGGGAGAGGCGTTTGGATGAGTGCTTGATGGAGACTCCTGTGAGTCCAGCTGCAGGCCATGGGCTGCGTGTCCCAGCTCTGACAGGCTCCCGGACACAAGGCAGACCTCACAGCACGCCTCTCAGCACTTCCAGCCTGGGGAAGGGGGCAAAACGAGAAGGGGAGACATGACAAGAATGCTGGAGACTCATCTATCAAATTTCTCAAGCTTTTGGGTGATGTGCTGGACCCAGGTCTCCCTGGGCAAGGAGTTTTTTAAAGACACATTGCACCTTCCTGCTCATCTTCCCAAATTAAGAATGTTTCTGCACAATTGTCACAGTTTTGAGACTGATCTGTGACCATGAGAGTCACAAAAGCTCAGACCATCATTCCCTTCTGCCTAAATATCCCAGGGAAAGGGATATGGAAAGGATGGGGAAGGCCAGGCCAAGGAAAAAAGGAGTCAAGGAGCATCTCTGCAATTTCACTCCCTCCCTCCCTTCTGTAATGATGCCAGGGAAATATGGCAGAAATAGGAATAAAAACAAAATATACCCTGGGGTGAGACACGCTGCAGCATCCTCCAGGCTGAGGGATCTTTGAGACACAAATAGCTGGAGGTTTGGAGAATATCCCGGGCAAGTGTATTTTCCTCCTGCTTTCATCCTTCCCTGCTGGCAGCCACACAGGGCTGCTGGAGGTGAAATACTGACCTTGATGGATTTTTGGTGCAGGTACCACATGGCTCTGTTAGTAGCCCCTCGCCTCCACTGCACTATAAATGTTATATTATCATAATAATGATTAAACACAACTCAGTTTCCATGTAGGACTGAGTTTCTCCTGCCTTTTCCCTGCTGATCCTGTCTGTTTGACCTTATCAATGAAATTCAGGAAACAGGAGCAAAGAGCCTCCTCCAACAGAGCCAAGGAGGCAGAAGGGGCAAGAAATTACATTGCCTTCCCCAGACAGTGCACAAATTAAATTCCAATAATCCTGCCACTACTCCTTCCTATTGCCCAGCATCAGGAACCTGTTAGGAGCCTCAGCTGCCTTCAACTGAAATGGCATCCCCCTTCAATTCCAAATCCCACAGAAATCTCTGAGTTTCAGCCTTAAAATCTCTGGCTCTGAGAATCTTTTGAATTTATTGTGTAACGCTGTTTGATACATGAATGTATTACAGCAGATTCTGGGCACTATTAACCCTGGACTGGATGCATAATGTAACACTTACATAGGAAAATCTTAAAATCTGTGAGCAATACCATGTGCCGTTATCCTGATTTTTCCAGGGATCAGTTCCCTGACAGTCTCTCTGAAATTTGTCAGGTTAAGAATTCCATTGAAATTAAACAACATCATCAGCTGCTTTGGGAAATTTAGGGGCAGATCTTTTATGTTCTCTTTCGCACTGAATAAACAGCCATTTCCTGGGTCTAATTATGGCAAACCAATCCGGATAACTGTTCATTAGCTTAATAGGTTAATGCTGAACTGTTTCGCAAGTCAAATCTGGATGTCAATCTGCCTCATACTCACATTTTGTCAATATGGGGGATCTTAAAAAAAAAAAAAAGTGAAAATCGTTTTCATCTGCATTTCATCCACGGGGTAATCCAGGCATGAGGAGCTGGCAGTGCCGGGTCCCTCTCCCCGTGTCTCCCCGGCTGGCTGGGATGCTGCAGGGGCTGTGCTCTGTTTGTTGTTAAAGCAGCCTGACACAAAGAGGCCCCGGGAGCTGCATGCACCCACAGGATGGATGTCGGCTCCTGTCAATCCAGCCCAAGTCCCCAAGAGGGAAAATGGGATTGTCTGCAGCGGTGAGGGGGAGAGCTTTCTCAAGAATGTCATAGAGGAATTTTCCTTAAACCTTCCCCAGTGATCTGAACAAAACCTTCCCAAGGCTCTTGTGTTAATGAAGACCAGGAGAAAGTGTGGGGATGGGATGGAGGTGTAAAAGATGGAATTCACCACTCAGTCCTGCTTGGCAGCTCCTGTGCCAGAGTCACAGAATCATGGAATGCCAGGATGGTTTGGGTGGGAAGGAACTTTAAAGCCCATCCAGTGCCACCCCTGCCATGGCAGGGACACCTTCCACTGTCCCAGGCTGCTCCCAGCCCCATCCAGCCTGGCCTTGGACACTTCCAGGGATCCAGGGGCAGCCACTGCTTCTCTGGGTAGCTCCTGTGAGTCCATAGTAGCCAGCCTGGTATTGCTCAATATAATCACAGCAGAGTGGTGGTTTTCAGGCCGTTTCCCAGCACCCAGGTAAGTCAGGTGCTCTGTGAGGAGGGTCCCAGGAGTTTCTGATAGCCCAGGAAGCTCTGGACTGGAGTGACACTCAGGAATGCACAGCACAGTTGGAGACAGGGATGCCTTTGGAGTGGATCTCTTTACCAAGCTTGCACACAATACACAACACACCCACTGAAGAGAAGATCCAGCTCTAGCAGACTCTCCTGATGCTCCTACAAACCTTTTCCTAAGGTATTTAATTTTGCCATCTTCTCACAAGACGGTTTTAGTACCTGTGGGTAACATGAATTGTATTTCCTTGGGGCTGGAAAACACCTGCCAAGGCAGATTGTGTCTCATGAGCTTTTCTATTCCCTAAGATGGAGGCTCCCATCAAAGACTGGATGGCAGTGGTGTGGCTCAGCCTCCCTGGCAGCGGGCACAGCTGGAGCTGCACATGTGCCCAGGGACATGAGGTCACTCCTTGGTGTGGTGGCATGTCCCCACCTGCCAGGATGTCTGCAGGGACAGGGACGGTGCCACAGCGGGGGCTGGGAGTCTGCCTGTGTTGCAGATCTTATCTCCAGTGATTAGCTGGCCCTGCTGCACTGCTCCTGCTATCCTGAGCCATCTGTCAATTTGCTGCTTCTATTTCAAATTCAGAGAAGGGCTTGTTTTCCCTAAAGCTTATCTGCTTTTTCTGAGCAGACTAAATGGTCTAATCACAAAAAATCTACCTCCAGCAGCCAGCCTTGCACCTCTTACCTCACATTTCATACTCCTCCCAGATCCAGTTGCATTTCCCACTCCAGTTACTGATCCCACTGGCAGCAGGTTTTTATTTGCCCCACTAAAAGACAGGTGGGTTTAACACCAAATGAAATCTGCAAAATTACATCTACCACTCTTCCTTGTTTTAATGAAATGGATTTCCTTTACAGGTCTTCCAAGTTTGCCAACACTGTCCCACTTCCACAAGCATGATGCTGCATGCTGGGGACATAAGAGGTGGCACAGGAGCTCCAAGATTTACTGCTCTCTCCGAGTGTTTTGGATTTTCCCATAATCATTTTAGTCTCTGGTAAACCGATGTGTCCTAAGTCTACTCAGGAGTTCTCATCTCCCTGGTCATGCTGCCCACAGCCAGGGCAGTTCCACTGACAGCAAAGTGACCGTGCATCATGAAGAGATTGATTTTTTTTTAAATATAGTTCTCATAATGTTTTCTTCTTATTTTTGGAAAGGTATCTGAAATTCAAGAACACTCTCTGTTGGCCACATCCACCACTGAATTAGCTATAGCTTGCTGTCCTTGTCAACCTGAATTTTCCAAGATAAAAGTTTTAACTCCTGCTGGACAATTTGATGAATTATAAAAAATATATAATATGATAAAATTATATGCTATAATTATATTACTGTAGAATATTATAAATGTGTGTTGGTAACAGGCACTCACAGCTTATCCTTACCTGCCCAGTCGCAGATTTTTCTGCATCACTTCCCTGCAGCCTCCAAACCAAGTAAGTTCTTTGTTCACAGCAAGTGGTGCAAAATCAGCCCATCTCCACAGATGGCAGAAGACTTTGGTGCATTTTCACCTGCCAATACCTTTTTCCCAATGTCCACGGCACGAGCTGGTTGGGAGAACCACTCTTGCTTCCCCCAGTCACTTTACGTTTCTGCTACAGCTGTTTTAAAGCACTGAATTTTTGAGTGTTTCCGATGCCACAGCCTTCACTTGCATGAGCTAAAATTAGAACTATCACAAGTACTTTTGGGGAATTTTTATACTCAAAATAAAAATATCATTTGCATTGCAGTTTAATTGTTCTGGCCTGTGTCAGGTGAGGTGATGCCTCAAACCTGTGTGATAAATGCCATTATCTGAGTTGTCAGGCTGAACAAAGGATGCTCACAAAGTGCCCACTTTGAATCACCAACCAAAGACAGAGGACATCTGAAGACAGACAGAGGAACAGCAGAAAGAGATATGCCAATCCTATGCAATCACCAAGCACATCACCCTTGTCGAGGAGAGCTGGGTTTGCCAAGACCACAATAATGATTGCACTGGCCCTCGAGCTCAGCCTTGTGTGGATTTGCAATGTAAATCCCTGTCCCTGCTCCTGCCAGCACTGCCTCCCCAGGATCCACAGCAGCAGCAGCAGCAGCAGCAGCAGCAGCAGGGCCATTCCTGCATTCTGGCACCTCTGCCTTCCCTGTGCCCCTGCTGACACCGCTCCTGCCCACACTGCAGGGCTGGGCACAGAGAGGCTGGCAGGCAAAGCAAGCTCTGTCTGCCTGGACTCTGCCAGCAGCAGGCAGGACGTGGCTGGAGGTGATTCAGTGTGGAGTGGAACTCACCCTGGGGTCCCTCTGTGGGACAGAGCTCACCCTGGGGTGCCCCACTGCCACAGTGCCAGTGAGCTCAGCAGGAGCCCCCCATGGCAGCACAGCTGGCTTGGCATCAGGAGGTCACATCTGCCTGCAGAACCATTCATGCCTCACACTGATCACACCTTCCCACACCTTCCCTTCTCCACTCCCATCCCAGGGATGCTCTTCTCACCACACAGCCCCAGGGTGGGAGGTTGCTGGAGTGGAGGGCTGGAGGTGCAGGAGGTCAGCAGTGTCCTGACTTGGGTGACACAGTCACCTTCCCCCAGTGTCAGCCCTGGGGGTGACAGCACATGAGAGAGAGGGACAGACAGAGCAAGGGCAAAGGGAGGCCTTTGAGAGGAGAAGCTGGGACCATCGGCTCCATGAGCAACTGGAACCAGTGGTGGGCTTGGGGCTGAGGGGTTTGTTGCAGGTCTCCAGCTCTTCTTCATCTCCTGACAGCTCCTGAATATTCCCAGGGAAAGGCAGAATCACACAGTCATAGAATCACAGAATTATTTGGGTTGGAAGGGACCTTTAAGCTCATCTACTTCCAATCCCCTGCCATGGGCAGGGACACCTTCCAGTAGAAAAAGTCCAGATTGCTCCAAGCTCCATCCAACCTGGCCTTGAACAGATCCAGGGATAGGGGATGCACAACTTCTCTGGGCTTAGTTTTGGACTGCTGGTTAGGGCTTGAGTGGGAAGAACTCAGCAAAGTGAGGGAGATGGGATTTCAGAAGCTGCCCAGAGCACAAGAACATCTCTGCAGTGTTCCCACTGCCTGTTCTGCTGTACTGCTGCCACCAGTATCCATGAATGGTCCTGTACAGCCACACCTCCCCTCCTCTCATCATTACACTGCCCACAGCTATCCAAGTGCTCCCCCACAGACAGCAAAATTCCATCAGTTTCTTTGTTGGACGTTTTGAGGCAGAAGGAGGAGATCCCAGTTGTCCAATAGTAGATTTGAGGGAAGACTTGAGCACAACTCTCCTGGCCCTGCTGCTCTGACCACTGGTCCCCACGGGTGTCTCCTTCTCTCACCACTGAGGTGCTGAGTGTACCTGCAGCCCTGACTGGGATGTTTTGCCCAGTGGCAGACTGGGGAGAGCAGCACTGCAGCTCCTCCCAGGGAGCTCAAGGAGCGGCAGTGCCTCGGGGCACTCGGTAAATGAATAAAAAAAACAGAGTCAGAACTGATTAGGGAGCTCAGGTTTTGGCTCGGACTCACTAGAGCCTCCAAGGCATTGCAGAGGCTCAGAACCTCATTACTTCTATAAAGTGAATTCAGTAATTAGCTCAGGTCAAAAGTTTACAGCTTGAAGGCTGCTGCCAGGGAATAGTTCCTCCTGGACATTAGAAACCAAACTGCAGCAAGCAGGAATTGGCATCAAGGCAAACACTTATTATTCAAGGGTCTTTTGGATGGGATTGTCTTGCTGTATAGGCTGACTGGACAGTGATGTGCCCTCAGTAGGAGAGATACTGCACTGGAGAAGCAGACAGGACATTGCCACAAATCTTTGTGAAGCTGGGAATTGCCTCCCTGGGTGTGTCCTGAGTTAGCTGAGCCAAAATCCTGCCATGGCCAGAACCAGGTTTTTCAAGCAGGCTGCAGAAAGCTGCAGGCTCAGTTCTGCCCTGTTCCCTCCACACAGCCCAGCTGAGGAGCAGCTGAGACCTAAAGCAGGAACTCATCCCAGTGGGACAGGGCTGGCATCAGTTTGAGCAGCCAATCATTGCTTAAATGTTTCTATGTTCTTGACTTCAAGTATAGCCCAAAGCAGCAATTCCACATCCTTGATTCGTCTGACATACAAAAGCCTTCCAGTGACTGACAATTTTTTATTTTCCAATTTCATGTAATGTCCCCCACTAATATGTTATGAGACAGGAAAGCCCAGCACCATTTGCTGTTCAGTCATTTTGGTTCTGTTTCAATGATTCACCTGACTCTCAGACAATTCATTTTCCTTGTAATGATCATACCTCTGGGTCTCATCCCAGTCTTAGTGGCTTCTGCACCTCTGCTGCACCCCATGGGATGCCAGGTCCAAATTTCCAGCAACCAGAGCTGGGTTGTGGCATGGAACTGGAAGATTTTCCATCCCAGCCTTTCCCAGGACTCCCACATCCTGTCCACCTGGAAATGAGGAGCCAAGGACTGCCACAGTGCCCAGCAGGACACCCTGCCTGCCCTCCCCTCTCCCTGACTGCACCAGAGAGAAAGTGGGACGGGGAGGAGGGAAGGGAGGGGCTGAAGGATTAAACAAGACAGACCAGAAAGCTTTGCATTTTTCCCCTAATACTCAGCTATTTAATGACTAGTTTGATGATAAGCATGAAATTAAATAGACAAAGAAAATTCTCTTATGTCTAAGAAGTCAGCAGATAATTAGGCTTTGATGGGGACATTCTGAGGCAGTTTCTACTTATTTTGTGAGGCTGATTTAATGCACGGGCTGTCTCAGTTATCCCTGCAGTCAGGCTCTGCTGATCTCTCCTGGCCACAGCTCTGAGAGATGCTCATGCTGGCTGATGCCTCCTTACCCAGGTAGGTGCTGATCCCCTGGAAGAGCCTTCCTCAACAGGAAAAAGCTTTCTGCCCCTTTCAGTTTCCGTTGTTCACCCTCTTTTAAACTCCATAGAGTTCACTTCCTCCAGAGAAATAGTAACAGAAAGCCGTACAAAGGATTTGGAATTCAGTTTTGTCTTCTCTCCTTGAGAGGGTATGAGCAGCAGCAGTGTGAGGAGCAGTCCTTCAGCAGCTTTAAACCCAAATTCATTCTTTCTGGACCTATTCACAGATGGAAGTCCTTCATTTCAAGTCCAAAAGTTTTGAAATCCAGAAAATAATCAGCTCAAAGTTTCAGACCCAAACCCACCAGCTCTGAGGGCCTGAGGACCTAAATAAGAAAACCATTGCACATCGGATAGTGGGAAGGCACAGCACCCTGGTTCTTCCAGAGGCAGAATCTGAGCACTCATAAGTGTCAGGAAAAAAAAAATCCCTTTTCTCCCATGTAAACACTCCTAAGGATATATTATGCTTTACTTTCAGGAAAATGCTGGTTTGTTATGGCAACACTTCAAGCCAAAATCACAAATGCAGACTGTCTCCAAAGTAGGAGCCATGAAATCAGAGGGCAGCCAGCAAAGTGAGGCTCACCAGGTGTCTGCCAGGAGCATCTCTCACACCTTGAGGTAGGACAGGGGTGGTTAAAGGAGGGAGAACTGGAAAACAGGGGAGAAAGGGAAGGAAGAGGAAAACATAAGGAATCCCTTTGGTGAAGAAAAAAGGAGTAGTGTGCCTTTACACATGGGCTTTAAAATACAAAGCAGAGCTGAGAGCATGAGAGTGAACCAGGGCTGCTTCTGCATTGTAAACTTTGGGGTTGAGAAAAAGGAGAGGGAGTCCAGCACTGACAGCCAAGGGTTATCTGAGGGTGTAGATGGAACAAGCTATGATAAAATCACTGTCCTTAGAGCAACATCTCCCCAGGTTTTGAGAAGTTCTTATCATTCCAGTTAAAATATTGGAACTGGATCCAACTCAGTGTTAAATTCTTAATTCTGACTCTCCACAAGGTTTCTTTGTTTTTACAGGTTGGAGATTAGCATGTATTTTAATTAAATCATGTTTCTATTTCAACTGAAATACAACAATAATCACAATAACATTAATAACAATCATAGCAACAAATTGCTGTTATTATTGTTATTATACCTCTCTTCAGGCCAAAGCCTCTGCTTTGTTGCCATATCCAATCCCATACAGTAAAAGGCTTTAATGGAGCCATAAGCCCAACCTTAAACATTTAACTCTGTTACTGAGTCAGATCTTGAGCTTCTTGTTCAGTCTTGAGTGCGATAAAGCCCTCCCTGAGCTCTCTGCAGCTTTGTCAGATCCTTCAGGATCTTTCTCATAAGCATTTTCCTTTTCTCTCTTTCTCACTGCCAGATGTAAAGCACCGTCCTGATGTGCTTATCATCCACCAAGGTAAATTTAAATGACAAATCTGAGAGACCTCACTGAAAAATCAAACTGACACTCCATGGTTTTTGCTTTGATCACAATATATGATGGGAAAAAATCCAAATCTTTGAAAACCTGCCCCGCAAAGGAAAGAAAACCCATTTAAATCCATTTCCTTCTAAGCTCTGATCTCAAAATACATTTTGCTGTTTATTTTCGGAGGGAGAAGACCAGCAAACTTGACAGTGCCCACAAGGAATGTCCAGCTGCAGCAGGCTGTTGGGGCTGCTGGAGGAGTGGTGGGAGGCAGGGAGCATCCACTCCTGGAATGCTGCTCCCTGGACAGCCAGAGAGGCAGCGAGCCCTGTGCATCGCCCGCAGCTATCCAGCCACTCACAGCTCAAGCATCCCATGGAAAGGTTAGCTTTTAATGGATGGTAAATGTTTGGGGAGACCTTTGACCAGCGCTAATGCTGCAGCTGACCGGGCAGGAGCGGGGAGTGAATGACCCGCATTAGGCTGGGCTGCTCACTTTAGTGAACAAAAGCTGTCAAACCTCCTGCTTAACCCCCCTCCCCAGGCCCTCCTGCCCCTCAGGTGCTCCCTGAACAGGTGAGACCCAGCTTTGGATCGCCCTTGTTCTGTCCAACCATCAAACCAGCCCAGAGCACCATGCTGAGTTGGAGAAGGTGGAGGAATACCTTCAGATGCCTCCAAAAATTCCTTTTAACTCATTTTTCAAGCATCCAAATTTGTTTCAGCCCTGGACATTGTCAGTAGCTTCATCTGCTCTGGCAAAGATAAGAAAGCAGTGACTGTGGAGGACTTGGATTCTGGCTGGGTTACTCTGAGGAAGGCATGAATGGAGACATTTTGCTTCTTGTCCTTAGCATACCCCACTGGGCTCAAATTCCTCTGAGAATCTCACACTTTAGGGGGTTCAGCATTCCCTGAAAATATTCACAGTATTCTCTGCAGAGAAGCTTTTTTTTGTCAAGCTGGAAACTCCCGGAGCTCCTAGGTAAGACATTACTCACAGTAGCCCTCTTTTGGTGCTCTCTTCACTACTTTTCCGTGTCAGACATTTCAGTATTTTCATCTTTAAATTTTTAAACTCTTTCAAGAGACTTTCAGCTTGACAAAAATAATTCTGATCATCCGGGGCACAGCTATTGATGCAAAATGAGTGTCCTCAAGCACTGTCCATAGGGCAAGGAGGGCTCCAGTTGTGACCCTGTGGCTGTGAGGAGTGACAGCACAGCAGCTTCCAGGGCTTTCTGCCCAGTGCCCTCCATGAGGAATTTCAGGGGAAAATATTTCACAGGAAGGGAGCTGTGAATGGCTCATTAGGAATGAGTAGGAAAGAAGGCACCATATTACATGATGATGTGTCATGTAGAAAATGTGAATAAAATGAATATGAAACAGCAGAAACAAGGCTTCAGACCTTGGGCTAGTTCCTCAAGCAAAGCAAGCAAGTTCCTTGAAGGAAATCCTGGATTTGTCCTCTCTCTGTGGTTACAGATCACTGTGTGGGTTCATGATCCTATTGCGAGTTTTCCATTATTCTATTGCCAGTTTCCCATGATCCTATTGCCTTGGGAATGGGAGACAAACCCTGTGAGTCCTCTAAAGTGCCACTATGGGAGCAAAAAGAAGAGGTGAGATTAGGGTCAGGGAATTCACCCAAAACTCCCAGCAACTACACAAGCTGTTGTTGAGTGTCTCTGGTTTGAGAACAAGGAAGGAAAATCATCATGACTGATTTACAGAGACACCCTGATGAATGCTACCATAACCTGACATTTTGCATGGAGTGAACAGAAACAATAAACTTGTGATTTTGCTACATTTCTTACTGTCAGGTGGTATTTTCCCTTGCAGGCCCCTGGATCAACCCTGCAGGTTCTGCCAACTGAATCCTTGTGACTTTTAAAATCCCAGTCACAGAAATAATCTCAATTCTCATGGGAATTGAAGTATTTACTGTCATGGCAGTGCTAGAACCAAAGCTATGCCCAGAAGTTTACTGGAGGGGAGGAAAGAGCCTGAAGGGTCACTCTGCAAGAGTCACTGCAATGAATGCACAGAGCTTTGGGTTGTCTGGGTTCATTTTCTGAGCCCTAGCCAGATCTGACAGTGGGAGGCACATGAGATCCTGGGAAGACAGAGGGTGGTGGTCCTGTGGAAATATCCCATATCAGGCTGTATCACAGCTGAGCTGGATTCAAACAGCTCTGAAATGCTTCACCTTTTCCAGAAGGGGCGTGGGTTCACCTTCCCATGGACTCATCCTCACAGGTAGCTTCTTCCTTGTTGAATACCCCTGGGGAATGGTTTCTCCCCACTCAGAGACCCCTGGAGCTTGTAACCATGTAGTTTAACCCTTCCTCCCCTTTCTGACCCTATTGGCTGTGTTCCAATTATCCCTCCCTGGCAGAAGCCTGGATAAGGCCCTCTTCTTCTGCACTCGTTCTCTTTCCCCTCTGGTAACCACCTGGAATAAATGTCCTGAACTACATCTGGGGGTCAGAGCCTCTTTTGGATCGTTTGTCCTGTCCATGAAATATTCCTCCAAACCCCTCTAAGGTCTGACCTAGCATTGGAACTTTGGAGGGGCTACAGGGGGATTTATTTCACTTCCTTACTGCAGAGGTTCTCCACACAGACTGTGCATCCGCTCTGGGACAGTTCATCCCTATCCCCAGGAGTCCAGCCACAGGTGGCACAGACCTTTAGCAAGAGAATGAAAGTGGTCACCAGAATCTTCGTGGCTTGGGAAACTAATCTTTCCTCCAGGTAGTCAACAGGTCCCTCATCGTGACCTTCTTTGCTCCGTTTCTAGCAGGGCTGGCAGCAGCTCCTGTTTGGATGTCCCTGAAATGAGTAAACCTCGGTCAGGCATGGGAAAGTCTGTACCTGGCCTGGACCTTGGAGCTGTGCTTGCAGGATGGCACGGGTGGGACACAGATGTGGGACACATGAATCCCTGGGATGGAACCCTGGTGGGACACAGATGTCACCACACACCCACTGCCCTGACACCTCTTCTGCTCAGGGGACCCCAGGGGCTGGGTGCCATGGCCCTGCTCCAAACTAACTATAGGATGGTCAATAGATGACCAGGATATGAATATGTCCTGTCCCAGGAATCCCATGGACATTGCTGCTGGACACTTCACAGCAGGTTTACATTTTTTTCAGAGAAGAGAATGATCCAGGGAGACCTTAGAGTCCCTTCCAGTAACTAAAGGGGCCCAAGAGAGCTGGAGAGGGACTTTGGACAGGGACAGGATACAGGGAATGACTTCCCACTGACTGACAGCAGGGTTAGATGGGATATTGGGAAGGAATTGTTCCCTGGGAGGGTGGGCAGGCCCTGGCACAGGGTGCCCAGAGCAGCTGTGGCTGACCCTGGACCCCTGACAGTGTCCAAGGCCAGGTTGGATGGGGCTTGGAGCACTCTGAGATGGTGGAAGGTGTCCCTGCCTGTGGCAGGGGGTTGGAGTGAGATGAGCTTTAAGGTCCCTTCCCACCCAGATTATCCTGTGATGTGATACCTGCTTGTGCTTGTGGGCATGTGAGTGGCTGCACGTGTGCAGGTGTGTGGTGTGCACGCATGTAAATGCGTGTGTGTGTGTGTGCCTGCATTTGTGCATAGGCATCAATGTGCACATTTTGGAAAAGAAAAGAGGAGCTTTTCTGGGAAAAGGATGACAAGTGAAGCTCTCAGCAGAGCTCTCAGTGCTGTCAGTGTGGAATTGCTCACTGTGGTGGGAGGCAGTGGGATGTGGCACAGCCCTGACCAAAGCCTGGACAGGAGCAAACCCCAGCCTCCAAGCCTGGCACAGGCCCTGGGAGCAGCAAAGCACACAAAGATCTGGGCAGTGCATGCAGAATGAGGAAACAGGAGAACACATCTAGATGGGAACAACTAAAGAGGCTTTTGCACCATCATCATTCCCAACAGTGGCAGTGGCAGTCTGGGAAAATCTGTGCAGGAAAAGCAGAAAACTCAGCTGAACCTGGAGCAGACTGGCTGAGATGCAACCCTGCTGCCAAAGGCTGGTAGTGATGGAAGATGCCAGCGTGAAAATGAGCTGGCAGTCACTCACTGCAAACAGGACAAGCTGCCTGCTGAAGTCTGTGTGGAGGAGAGCAGCTGAGAGCAGGGGGAGGTTCTTGTCAGTGCTCAGTGCCCCTGGAACACTGCGTTCAGTTTTGAAACAATGGGGAGAAACTGGAGAGGGACCAGGCAAGGCAAGCAAGGTGGTCAAAGCCTGAGGCACATGGTCTGCCAGGAGAGGTGGAGGGAGAGGCTGGTTTGGCAGAGAGGTGGAGGGAAGGCATCACCTCCTCTGCTGGGTGAAAGGAGACTCAGAATATCTTAGAGCAGCCTGTGACCTTTTGAAGGGCCAAGACACAAGGATGACAGAGCCAAACTCTTGTCACTGATGCCAGACACTGTAGGAAGGGTCAACAAACACAAACTGGAGCTTAGGAGGTTCAAGTTAGGCATTAGGAAACATTCACTGTCCAGGAGGGTGGTGCAGCCTTGGGCTCATTGCCCAGAGAGTTTTTATCCCCCAGTATTTACAGGGTTCAGCTGTACAAAGCCCTGGTTATCCTGATCTGCTCCTGGGCTCATCCTGCCCCAGGGAAGGCTGGGCTGGAGACTTCCAAAGGTCTCTTTCCACCAGCACTGTGTTGATTCCTATGGCTCAGTTTCTTTGAGAGTTGCTTTCCCATGGATGTTCACTCTTCCCCAGGTTGCCACTATTTCATGGATGGGAAGCAGTTTTGTTAAAACTCTGTAAGGCTTCCCACACACTCTCCATGCAAGATCTCCATCCTGTCACAAATTCCATCTAAGATCCTTGTTGCACAGTCAGTACTGAGGGGCCATCAGTATCCTTGTCCTTCCTACAGACTTTTCCCGCCTTGCTCCAGTGTGGCCCCACAGCAGCACCCACACATGGGACTCTCCCTAGATGCCATCAGGAAGCAGAATCCCGTCTGCAGGAGGTGAAAGAGGGATGTTCTGCTCACAGTGGGGCTCACTGTGGCTGGGGGTGGGAATCTGGCTTGGGGAGGACACGGGGTGGGAAGGTCGGTGTGGCTGTGACAGTGGAGGTGATGTGGCAGCACCCAGCCAGGCAAGGCCCATGTGAAGATCCACGACAAGGACAAGGAAGGTCCATGACAAGATGTTGAATATGCAAAGTGGAAAGAAACCCAGAAGGCTGTGACCTACGTCTGGGGCGGGTGATGATGTGTGGAGGCAGCGACTGGAAGGTTCCATGGGTGGGAGGAGGGCACCGAAGGCTGATGGAAAGGCCCCCAGGCAGGCTGAGCAAGGTCCAACAAAACTCTGCTCCTCTTTGCACGCTGATGGCACATCTGACATGAAACAGGCTGGCACAAAGTTAACCAATCAGCCCTATTTGAGCAAACCTGAGCTGGCACAAGAAGTTTATTCCAGCTCAGCTCCCTGAGTCGCGAGTGTGGATCACTGAGAGCCCTCAAGTCAGATTTAGCTATCACTGAACTGCAGTTGTAAATCACAACCTCCCATGTACGCCTTCCTTTCAGAAAAAGCAAGCATCAAAGGATTCTCTTAGGAGCTCCCCCTCCTACTCCTTCTATCTCATTTTTCAATTTGAGGGAAATCATTGTATGGTAATTTCACCTCCCTCCTCTCAGTTTCTTCCATTCGCTGATGCCTTTGGACACTGCTCCAGTGTCAGTGAATATGCAAATGCCACTTTGTTGTCTTGCCTTGGGACAATGAAGGCTTTGAAATGTAGATGTGGGAGCTTCAATTTGTCTTGCTAAGAACCTACTTTCTCTTTAACTCTTATGTTTTTATACAATTCAATTGAAAGACTCTTCCCTTTCACTCTCACTCCCAGCTAAGCCATTCGCCCTCATTTAGACACAGTGGAATGCATTTCACCTGGTCACTGGTTTTGTTTGCTGAACTACATCACAAATTAGATGTCTTTAAAAGCTGTTTCATTCAATCCTGGGCAGCATGGCAGCTGTCTGGTTTTCCCCAGAACTACATGAAGTGTGTACATCACACCTAAATATAGCTGAGAAATGCACAGGGTGTACAGAGCCCTCCTGGTTTAGACATGAGGACAGAGGATTGCAAATCTCAACCAAGCCCAAGATCCTTTTAGCTGAGTGCTGTGTCCCTGGCTCTGCCCACTTGAAATCCCTAAGGAAGGTGGTAGGAGCAAGTTGATTACAGAATGAAACCAGTCAAAGAAGTGCCAGGACACTTATGTAGCAGGAGGTACCTGAGTTGTGCTTTAATCCCAGCAAATAAATACCCCAGAGCCTCCCACTCACCCCCCACACACACACAGTGGGGAGGAGAATAGAAAAAAAAGTTTAAAAATTCATGGGTTGAGATAAGAACAGATTAATAATTGAAACAAAATAAATGTAATCAATAATAATGATAGTCATGAAAAGGGGACAAAGGAATAAAACCAAAGAAAAATCAGTGATGCACAACGCAGTTACCCATCACCCACTACCCACTGCTCAGCCTGTCACCCACAGCAAGCATCAACTCCTGGGCAGCTCTCCCAGTTTATATCCTGGAAATGATATTCTGTGGTGTAGAATATCCCTCTGGCAGTTCAGATCACCTGTCCCAGCTCTGCTCCTTCCCAGTTTCTTAAGCACCTCCTTGCTGGCAGAGCCTGAGAAAGGGAAAAGGCTTTGATTTGAGGTAAGCACTGCTCAGGAACAGCTAAAACATCGGTGTGTA
Source organism: Prinia subflava (assembly GCF_021018805.1). Lineage (NCBI taxonomy): Eukaryota > Metazoa > Chordata > Aves > Passeriformes > Cisticolidae > Prinia > Prinia subflava. The sequence goes on from NC_086254.1 coordinate 20,269,075, forward strand.
ATCAACATTATTCTCACTCTAAACCCCAAACACAGCACTAGGAGGAGAATCAGATCCATCCCAGCTGAAAACAGGAGGACCTGTGAGTTTGGTGCCTCCGTAAATGCAGGGAGTGTGGAATTGAGAAAGGAGCAGTGCAGGACAGGGCCCAGGTGTCAGCAGAGACCCGTCCCTGGTGGCAGGACCTCATCCCTCCAGAAATGCCCACCTAGAGGAACTGCCAATCCCCGTGGTGTGAACCATGCCCCACAGTGTCTGCTTGTGGGGTACACCCGGTGCCCTCTGCACAGCCCTGCCACACCTGGGGAGTGGTCACAGTCCTGTTTGAGTTAGCAGTGAGAGCTGGGTGGCTGCACTGCAACTGAAGTCTCTGTGCTCATAGCATGAGTCTCTCCCCATTTTCCTGTGGTTGTTTCCAGGGAGGACAATCCCTCTGCTCTGGGACATTTCTGGTGAGGTACCTCAGTGTGGGGGAGGTTCAGGATGAGGAGCTGCTCTGGCAGCTGCCACCTCAAGAGTGAAGCTGTCACCCAGCCTGTGGTGGCTGCCCTGATCCAACCCTTCAGCCTCACCCAAAGCCTGGCTGGTGACACAACCTCAGTGACCCAGGACTGACCTCTGCTCTGCTTCTGCAAGTACAGAATTGCTACAAACCATCTCCACTTGCCCTTCTCCACAGCCACCCTGACCACCACCAACGAATAATTCAATCTTTAACATCAATTTTCACAGGAGGTTTAACCTCACCTGCCCATGTCTGATCTTTGTGATTTATTTTTACTCCTAAATGACAAGGTTTCAGTTACTCCAGAAATGTTTTCCTCCTTGAGCCCCTCAACTGGAAGTTCTGGAGACTGGAAGATCAACCTGTGGAAGTCTCCTACCTGCTTGCCCTGCTCACATATTCATCCCTGAGATCTGCAGGTGTCCTTTTAGTCCAAGGTGACTGTTAGGTTCTTGACTGCTTGGTTAACTCACAAAATTCTTCTGACAAGCACATGTACAAGTTGTTTTTAGTCCTTGGGAGAAAAATTTGTATCTCATCATCCCATGCAGAATAATTTTCTTAGGTTGACTGGGTTCATTAAAGAATACCACAGATTGAATTCTTAGCCGAGTTCTAGCTGATTTTTTTTTTAATAATTGCATTCCTTGATGTGGCAAACCAGGTTTTATTTCAAGTGCAAGTTTTACTTGTGGGTTCAAATGTTCCAAAGCAAGCTTTCTTGCTTCTGCTTGTGTGATGCAGTGTTTGAGGAGGCTGGGGGAACTCAGACATGGTGCAAGAAATATTGCAAAAAATACACAGATTGAGATCCACAGCATTTATTATGGTTTGACTGCCAGAACTGAAGTTCACTCCCAAAATCTCCAATAGGCTGCTCTCCACCATGTGGATCCATCATAAAATATTAGGTTAAAAAAGACCCTCTTACCTTTGATTCCTCCATGAAGATAAACCTAAACTGAATTGCTCAAACCTCTCCTGGTAAGCCTTGGCCCACACAACTGAGTCCCCCCACCCAGAACTCGGCGTGATGGAGCCTTGGAGGAATTTCTTGAATTGAACCTGAAAAAAAAATTATTCAAATGACAGTTTGTGATTGAGCAGGATGAGCCCAGAACCAAAAGGGAAGAGCAGAGTGCAGATGTGATGGAGGAATCTCTCCTCATGTGTGGCCCTTCCACATCTTCATTCTGAGCCCTCTCGGGGGTCCCAGCAGAGCCTCTGAGGGTTCAGGGTTGTACTGAGCACAACTCTGCCCTTCCTACAACTCCTTCTCCTCACTCATTAATGGACACCCACTGCAGGGGCATTTCTGCTGCTAATTCACAGTGCCCTATTGGGAAATGCCAGTTTGTGGTTTCACTCTTGGCTTTCAGCCCCCTTCCCAATTCCTGTCCCTGGCCCATAGTTCCAGTGCTGGTCCCACGGCCTGTGACCCCAGAGTGACAGAATTCAGCCTCCCTCCTTTGCCCTGCCATTGCCTGTTGCCTGATCCATCACCCCACGATGTCCTGGTTTGTGGGGAACTCCTCAAAAATGCTGGATTTGGGATTGTGAGTGACTGGAAACCCCAAATCACACATTGCACAGTTCAGTCACCACTGCTTGAGCCCCTCACAAATCTCACCAGAAGTTTACAAAAAGACCCACGAGCAGATTTCCAGCACAAGTCAGGACTGGGGGAAATAAAGACTACAACAGGAAGCAGAAAACAAAATCTGACAAGTAAAAATGGCTTAAAATTAACATACAATAGCAGATTTTTTCCAAAGATAATTTAGGGAAAGTTTTCATGAGGCTGTTATCTTTTAATTTCTTGATACATTTGTTCACTGTTGCTCCAAGTTGTCCAGGATTTAAGGATGCTTGGAACACATTCCTTAAAAGAAAAGGAAATGCTCTGTATCTTACAGTGAAATTACAAAACCTCTTAAATATACTTTCAAGAATAGAAACAGCCTTGTTAAAAGAATGAACTGCCAGTGCACTGAAGGGTGAAATGCAATAGGAAACTGACTTGATAAAAGGATAATTCCAGTAAATGAATAACACTTCCCATGTATCACTCAAAATACATAATGCTCAGTTGATAAAAATAGCAACAGCAGCCCAACTTCTGAGCAGCTTTTCTGGCACACTTGGGTGGGAGCCTGTTGAGAGGAAGTTTTACAATCAGCCCAGATGAAGAGTAAAAAGTGTCATGATCCAAAGCAATCCTAGGTGATCAGTAGAGCTAAATTTTTTTTCAATTAATGTCATTTGTGCTGTTGAAAACGTTACCTCCTGTAGCAGGGGGAGGGTGCAGGTGAGTGTCCAGGGCCTGGCACTGTGTGGATGGGATCCAGCTCCTTTCTGGAGCTGAGAAGTCAAGGATCAGCCAGTGACCCTGGGCTCTGCTCATGCTCAGAGAAGGAAAAAGGCTCAGGGCAGCTCACGTGGCCCTTCTTAGAGAGTTTGTCCTTTGTGGGCCTGATTCTTCCAGCAGCCAGAAAGGGAGCCCAGAGCTCAGGTTGGGCCATTGAAAGAGCTGAGGAAGCCCTGACAAAGAGCCCTCACCCTGTCACACAATCATACATGTCATACAAAAGAGCCCTGTCACACAATCACAGCACCAGGGAATGCCCTGAGTGTGACAGGACCCACAGAGATCATCCAGCCCGGCTCCTGCCCTGCCCAGACCCCCCAACAACTCCACCCTGTGCATCCCTGGCAGCGCTGTGCAAACACTCCTGGAGCTCTGGACCATTCCCTGGGGAGCCTGGGCAGTGCCAGCACCTCTGGGGGAAGAACCTTTCCCTGAGATCCAACCTAAACCTCTCCTGCTTCAAGTCAGGACTCCTTAGGAAGGATCCTTGACTAAATGACAAGTCTTGAAATGGATTTTCCTTGAAGTTCTTGCCAGAAGGAGTGGGAAGTGCCACCTTTACTCCACAGCTGTAACTCTGATCTAGCACTGTACTCCAAATGAATCTTGTCCTCTGCTCTTCTCTTTCTAATTGCCAAAAAATGGCTGTGAACGTGAGGCTCACTGGAGAGCTGTGGATCTGGGCAGCTGAAGGGCAGGATGTGCAGCTGGTGCCAGCCAGCACCACTTCCTCAGCACACACAGCTCCAGACAGAGCCCAAAGTGCCAGACACCATTTCCCTGCCACCCTCCAGTCAGGCTCTGCAGGCTCAGATAGTGGTGACAATTTCTGGGCACCCAAAGCCAGGTATGAACATGGTCCCGTGGTCACAGGAGTCAGAACAGACAGTGCACTGATAGCCCTGCAGAGGAGGCAGGTTTGGGAACTGCCTGCCTGACTCAACTTATTCAGAGCCATGGGATGAGCCCGTCCCGCCAAGCACACCCCAAACAGAAAGTGTTCTCCTAATACTGTGTAAATATTTGTGTTCCAGTGAGCACCAGAGCTGTAATGTACTGATTGTAGAGGCTGGAGATGTTGGGAATGATCATGGCAAGCAAGGGAACCATTTAATGCTCCCACCTTGGAAGAGGTGTCCAGGTCCTACAGTAAATCTGCATGGCCTGGTGCTGGCAGGTGACAGGCACTCATGGGACAGCAGCCAACGCTCTGCCACACTGTGTGAGCCCTTGACTGAAGGGGGAGTGAGGAAGATGAAGGGCCTGTCCTGCCAGGCCCTCTGAAGGAATCGGCTTCTCTCTCAGCATGGCCAACCTCTGCAAAGCTCTTCTTCAAGCTGCTCCGTTGGTGGCAGAAGCAGCTGGAGCCCGTCTGAGGTCAGATAGTGGAATTTTAGCTGGAGGCATTTTTTGTCTCAACAGAGATGCCGCCAGTTTGTTCGGCTGAAAGATCTAAAGTCGGGGCCGCTGCAGCAGAAATCCACTTGCTTGGGCCAACCACTGCCCACCCACCCTGGAATGGCTCCAACACACTCCCCGGACCCCCCAGCTCTTGTTTAATCTTTAATGCACCTCCAGTCGCCCTGGGCTGGACAGCACAGCGAGATAGCAGCGATGATTAGCCGCTGACCCCTGGGCTGTGCTGGGCACTGGAAATGCTGCTGACCCTCCGTCGATCCCGGCCGTGTCCTGCGGGCAGGAGGAATCATTAGTGCTCCCCACGGAGGGGCCTGCAGAGCCTCTCACTCTGCTGGGTGCAGGCACAGGGGAAAGCCACAGGCACGGCAGACCTGTCCTACCTGTTCCTGCTGCCCTGACGCTCAGCGGGGCTGTCCTGAGGTGTCTGCTGGAGTGAGGGATGGGGGAGGGATGGAGGATTGTGCCCTGCATGCAGCCCCTGCCGAGCTCCCCTGCATCCTGCTCCCCCCGTGCCACCCAGCCCGTGCTGAGGGCAGTGGCACAGCTGTCCTGTCCACAGCAGGTCTGCAGCCCCTGGCAGACACAGCCCCTCGGAGATCCCTGCACACCACTGCACCACCCAACCCCTGCCGTCTGCACTCAGCTTTGGGGCTGGGATGGAAATACAGGGAGGGGAAAGGATCAGGAGAGGCATGGCCCCACCAAAGAGGAGCTTCTCCAAAACTGGAGAAACCCAAGATCTGGGGTTTGTCTCAACAGGGATGCCACCAGTTTGTTTGGCTGAAAGATCTGTCTATGTGTGACAAAAGGTGGGGTTGGCAAGGACAGGGAGGGAACAAGGATCAGACAAGGCAACAGAAAATAGCAGAAATAGCAGATGTTACGACCAACACATGAAATTAGGGAACTTCTTACTAGTTAATAAAAGGAATATTTGGAACAACATGAGAAGGGCTTGAGAACCCAACTGTAGAAGAAGGAAGTAGAAAGAAAATGAAGAGATGAGGGAACTTAAAAATAACTGGATAACTGTGATCATGTCCCATGGGCTGGACACCAACAGGGCAAAAGCTTTCCCTTATTTTAATTAATCCTTAGATGATTGAAAAGAATAGTTTAATAATAATAAACAATTATTATTTATAATATGAAATAATTTATATTTTAAAATTACATCCTAAATAAATTAATGACTAATTTCCCTAAGGAAAATAATTTCTCTGAGAGAAAGCAATTGGTTAAGCAATACTGAGAATGTGTTTTGTGCAGGTTCTACCCAGGGTCCATCTGGGGTTACTGCTCTGGGTAGGGATCACGCCTCAGTTGTGATATGGGAATAACTAACATGGCTGGAAGAAATTCCCCAAAAGAAAATATCATTCCAAATACCAGTGCAGGAGCCTGGAGGAACAAGGACTTGGAGAGACAAGGAAATTCAAGATTTACTGCAGTGCGTGGCAGCACCCGAATTAATAATATCTGAATCAATTAATTGGCAGCTGAAATAGAAATGAATACCTGGAAATGGTGCTGCCCAAAGCTGCCTCAGCAGACAGGCCTGGCATGGGAAGGAGGATGTTTCCAGAAGGTCAGACCCAGGAGAGGACACGTCTTACGAGGTGAGTGCCCATCCCAGGGCAGCCCTTGAGGATATGCAGGGCACAGCCTCTGATTTACTGGGTAATCTTGGGGTTCTTCACCCTCAGTCCTGGTCAGATCAATGTCACATCTGTTCCTGTGTTCCTTCTCCAGGAGAAAAGGGTGTTTGGTGATGGGCCCTTATTTGTCTTCCAGCAGTACCCAGAGAAATTACCAAGGGTCAGCCATGCTGGATTGAAAATATTTATCAGCAGTATGTTCAGAAAACTTCCTTTGGGGCTATAGCCCTCTCCTTGTACCAGAGAACACAAGAAATTACCCACCTCAGTCCCACCAGAGGGATGCCAAACTCAGTAACCACAAGCCACCACCAGACTGAAAGGATCTGACAGTAACAAACCTTTTATTTTGTGTGGTTCCTCTCTTCTTTCTCCTCCTCTACTCTTCCCACCCTCTGAACATCTCCCTTCTGCATTTCATGGCTGCAGCATGATCTGTTCGGTAGCTGGTTGTACTCATAAGCTTTTCTTCTTCTCTCCTGATGCTTTCCAGAGACAGACTCCAAATGGGCAGTGGAATGGGCTTTTAGGAGTTTGTAAACGTGCATCATCCCATCCTCCACTCCTCAATTACAGGAATAATGTCATAGAAAGTACTCCTCCTTGCTATGACACAATGTCAAGGACATGGAGAGCTCCTTCTTCCCAGAAATGGGAATTCTCTTCATGGCTGCCTCAGTTTCTCTCTGGGTAGGTCCTGCTTTGGCAGGAGAGCTTCAGTCCATCCCAGCATTGCCAAGAACAATGATGGATACTTTTATGCCCCACTATTGTTTTTATCAGCCTCAAATCCACATTTCATATTTCATCGTCGGTAGATGTAGCACTTCTAAATTTTTTGAAACTATTGCTCCTGCCTTGGCAAGGCCTCCCAGTTTGGGGCTATTTACACATGATTTAAAGATACAGCTGAGGTGGATTCTTCAAGAAGAGGTGCCACCAAAACTGCTCAGCTCCAGGCTGAGGGTTTTGTTACCTCTCTCACCTGGTGACTGTGAGGGAAGCAAGTGGATTTACAGACCTTGTTCTCACTTGGGTGACTGAAGTAGAGTAGAAAAACATAAATTACATCTGACAAGGTATCACAAGGGATTGGTTATGAAGCTTCATTATGAATATTGATGCAACATCCCTCATGTTCTGGTGTTAAAGAGTTGAAAGAGTTAATCATTAGGATCCTCAAACAAAGAATTCCTTTCTGAACCTGTAAGTAATGGAAACCAAAGGATCTTCTTCCTCCATGGCAAAAGACAAGAGATCAAAGTCATTTCAAATTAGTTTGGAATTCATGGTTTTTAGGAAAGCAGTTGCTTTATCTAACACTTTGGTTGGTCTATCACAACTGTCCTTCTACAAATCAGTTTTAGCCCAATCCCACTTCTTTGCTGACATATTCCATCAAAATCCTTTGCTCAAATATCAAGATCTAATATCCAAACCTACATCCACTCACATCATGCTTTTTATGCCAAGGTATGATCCTTTCAAGGCATGCAGGACACTTTGATAAGAGCTGAATGTTGGTATGATATAACCACACAGGGTCTGCCTGGTGTAGGACGACCAGCAGAGCTCCATAATAAAATAAAATAAAATAAAATAAAATAAAATAAAATAAAATAAAATAAAATAAAATAAAATAAAATAAAATAAAATAAAATAAAATAAAATAAAATAAAATAAAATAAAATAAAATAAAATAAAATAAAATAAAATAAAATAAAATAAAACACCATAACCCAGGATGTGAATAATGCAGACAATGGAGGGAGGAGGAGCAAGGGCAGGGGCTAAGCCATAACTGAGAGAAGATTGAAGACTGATACCTTGGAGTCCACATTGCCCACAGCCCCAGGCTATTCCCCAACATAGGAATTCTCTTTTTCTCCCCACCTGGTTGCCCAGGTGATGCAGCTTGTCCATTATTTTATCCTTCTTTATCTGACCATCTCTTCCAACCGTGCAGCTCACACAAGAATCTCCCAACTTTCTCCTCCACATCTTCCATCTCTCACCTGGTTTGACATTTGTCTGAGTCACCCTGGGCTTTGGCTCAAAAGGATTCCCTGCACTTTGGTTTATCTAGTGGGATGGAATTGTTTTCAAGAAATGCACTCTGAGGGTGGAACATCAAAAACCATTCTCACATCATCAAGTCTGATATTAGCTGTGCACCTTGATTTTATTGGCACAGTTTACCCTTCTTCCCAGAAATGGGAATTCTCTTCATGGCTGCCTCCATTTCTCTCTGGGTAGGTTCTTGCTTTAGCAGGAGAGCTTCAATCCATCCCAGCATTGCCAAGGACAATGATGGATACTTTTATGCCCCACTATTGTTTTTATCAGCCTCAGATCCACATTTCATATTTCATCCTTGGTAGATGTAGCACTTCTAATTTTTTGAAACTTCTTTAAAGAATTACCAACTTATCAAATTCCCAGTTAGAAATTAATCTCCAGTGCATCAAGACTACAACAGGATTAATGCAGAGATACCAGCTTAAATCAGGAGTGGGTTTGCTCTGTAAAATACAGGTGTTCAGTCTATTCCAATATCAAAATTGAGGCTGAGAAGTGGAACAATTGTTGTCTCAGTTAGCAAAGCAAGCCCAAGTGTTACAGCAAACATCCCTTATTTACAGGGAACACAGATCCAGATGGAAAGACAACACTTCACATGAAAATACGTCTGAGGCACTGAGAAATAATATTTTAAATAATCAGGAAATGAGGTTTTTAGTAAGTAAGTGTCACATCTATGTTGTCTCCCACAGGAAAGCCAGAAGGCATAAATCCCATCAGATAAATCTAGCATGGGTGCTTCTCCAAATATGTGATTTACAATTGCTTCTGCTCCAAGTTGAGACAAGTTTGGGGTCTTACATCCCTCAGAAATTAGTTTCTGAGCTGCAGGAGTTGTAGTGGCAGCTGATATTGTGAAGTCAGGGCAGAAGCAAGTGTGTTCCTCCAGAAGAAGTCACTCTGGATTCCTGTGTCCATGTCCAGTCACCCCATCACTGGAAATTTCTTCCTGTCACAAAGACAGTGAGAGGGAAGGGACTTGCATTTCCATAAAGCAACTTTAGCAGGACATTCATTCTGTTTTAGGTGTTGGGTGGGGGTTCTTTTCTCTAACTGGAATGACAAAAATTGCCTAGATAACTGTAGAAACTCTTTCACTGTTATCTCTGCTCAAGCCACAGGCTTGTCTTATCTCTCCCACAATACCACACTGTGCTCCTATGAGCTCCCTGTTCCCCCCATACTCTTCACTCCCCCCCTGTATTTTTGCTTTTCAATATGTCCTGAGGAATCCAATAAAAGCTCCTGCAGGAATTTGCAGCAACACATTCCTTTTCCATCATCATCTGTGCTTCGAGAAAAGCTCTCCTCTTATATATCTCTTCTGACAGAATATGAAACCACAAGTATTTTAAGCTGAGACAAAGAAGGCAGAGGGCTGTAATCCAACCTGACAGCAACGTTATTAATTGGGGAAGAAGAGCTTGAGCAGAGCAGATTGCTCAGACATCTAAGAAATGGCATCTTGTTGGGAGGGGGCTCCCAGGTAGTTCTGGGCACTGTGGATGGGCTGCAGAGCCTCTGGCCCGGAGGACACACAGCAGTCCCCAAAGGCAGGGGTAGGAACAGAGATAGGAGACCACACAGGGCTGAAGTGCACCCATCCCACATCTGCTTTCCTTCAGAGCCTCCTCCGAGTGCTCTTGCTTTGATCCAGGGGAAAAGGGGGGCAGGCACTCTTTTCAGAATGTCTTAGTGCGATTTTTACCAGCACTGGGCCCTTTTCCTGGCAGTGCTCAGTGCTCTCCTGGGTGCGGGTTTAGGGTCTGGGTGCAGGTTTAGGGTCTGGGTGCAGGTTTGGGGTCTCGGGGGAAGGTTTGGGGTCTGGGTGCAGGTTTAGGGTCTGGGTGCAGGTTTGGGGTCTGGGTGCAGGTTTAGGGTCTGGGTGCAGGTTTGGGGTCTGGGTGCAGGTTTAGGGTCTGGGTGCAGGTTTGGGGTCTGGGTGCAGGTTTAGGGTCTGGTTGTGCCATCGTTGGTCATGATCCATTGGGAGGTGGCTGAGCTGTGCTGAACCCTCAGCTGGGAAGGGGGCAAACACTGCAGCTGGACATGGGCTCACCCTCCACGCTCCACATGCCCCAGCACTTGGGTAAATCCACTCCTAAACTCTGGCTTAGGAGTGATGGAGATGGAGGTTTAGGTGATGGAGGAATAAGGGAGCTGCATTCAAGAGGTGCTTGCTGGGGACCTGGTGAAGAAGATCATGTTGAAGGGTCTGCTGGGTGCTGCCATGACATGGATGGTACTCAACCATGATATTGAAATAATTTGGTTGTGATGTAACCCAAAGCTTTCTTTAAAACTAGCTTCTGGTTTTAATTACACATTTACAAGATTATTTAGGTCTTCTGCAACTTTCGCTGATAATAATTGACACCAGTCCCATCACCAGTAGGGACAAACCCTGCCATGAATGTCCTTATTAGAGAACTGGAATTCCCTTGCAATTCCTTTATCAATCTCATTTACATTGATTCATAATGGGCAATCTTTATTTTGGATTTTTAAAACAGAATATATGCTGTCACTTCATCAAATGAATGACAGAAAGTATCCTTCATACCTAGAAAAAAGCAGCATGTCCTTCTGAATTGATGAAAGAGGGAGACAAATGGCAGGCCTGGAAGAAAGAGACTTCCAAGATCTGTTTATTCTAACAGGGAATGGACGATGTGAGGGAGCAGTTTGCAGCTGAGGCTACACAGATTTATATTCTATCTCCTGTCAGCTTTTCAATCATCTCCTGGGCACCAGCGAAACCAGTCCATGATTCCACAGGACCTTTTCCCCTCCTCCCCACTTCTCCAGTAACCCAAGGTTTGTTAAACATCATTGCTAATGACCCCAAGCTTCCCAGACGTCTCCTTTTAACTTCCCAGCAGCAAATTACTTGGCCCAGTCAGAACAGGAATACAGGAGATCTTGTGTGGAACCCAAAGGGACAGGAAGGAGCTGGGTGCTGCAGATGAAGGCAGCTGCACCTTCACATCACTGGTCTGCAACTCTGACCTCAGAGGAGGCTGTCAAGTTATTCTGTTTCCATTTATTAGCAGAGAATTGTTTTATTTGAGAAGTGAGTCACTCTACATTTACTTCTCTTCATATTGAAGAAACAAAAAATGAAGTACAGGAGAATTAAGGAACTGCTTCCAGTCACTACAAACTTCTTTGGTCTCATGCTTTAGAATCTCTGATTTTCTTTTCTTACACTTGATTGCTTTTTAAATGACCAAATTCCCCCCTTGGGAAGAGCAGTACAGACAGAGTGGTAACCTGGCAGTCTGTAAGTGACAGTGTGACAGGTTGTACCTTCTCAGGATCAGGAGGACATCTCATGGTGATGCTGCAGCCAAGTCAGACCAGCCAGAGTTAAACTTTCAGGGGGCATGAGGGTGGAAAGTTGTGCCTTGTTCACAGGCTGAGCCCAGGGCACAGTGACAGCTGATGGGGGAGGCAATGAGGGTGGTCCTCCTTCCCTTCAGAATCCCTTCAGTCACTGTAGAAGTTGAGCTTTTTGGAGGTTTACATGAATTCTTATCGAAATCATGGCAATGGTAGACAGCCCAGGATCAGCTCCTGCAGTGTTCATTACTCTTCCCCAGCCCCAGGGTGCTTTTAGGTCGAACTGAATTCCACCTGCACACAGATGCAGACTGGGACAGCATCACTCCTTCAGCTGGAATTCAGACTTATCCTCCAAAACTTCCACAGGAATGCACATGCCCTCACTTACTAATGCCAAAGGCAATTGATGTCTGTGTTATGTGAGCATCTGGAGGCCTCCTGTGAGCCAGGGCACCTTTGTGCTGTCCTGCCCAAAACAGGGCCTGGAGGAGCTGCCCACAGTCACAAACACATCAGCATCAGAGCTGGGGAGGTGACACTGGAGTTCTGCCTCAGAGGACATGAGGGTGGCCCATCCTGCCCATCCCCAAATCTCTGCTTGGGTGCTGGGGGGCTGAGGCCTGGGGAGGGCGTTGGGTTATCTCTGCAAAAGCAGCCCAGTGGGATGTGTCACTGTCTGTCTCACAGAAATCTCATTTGACCTTGGGCTACGAGCCCCAGACTGAAACCTCCTGTTCAAACCTGACCCAGCTCCCTCCAGAGCCGAAACGTGAGCCCTGACACTGGCAGCTCTGGTTCCTGACGTGTGTCACCCCCTCCAGCAACCCCCCATCCTTCCTGGAGCCAGGGTGGGAGCAGAGCCCTCCATCCTCCCAACACCTGCACAGGCTGCAGCTCCTGGGGCCCCTGGGCACTGGCGGGGAGCAGCTCGGCACAGGGGCGGGAAATGCGCTTAAGGAGATCTTTTTTTAAAAAAAGTAAAATGTGCTGGTTTCAGGTGACCCCAGGGTGTTTTTGGATAGCAGGGAGGGGATCTTTCTCCCCCTCTCTCAAGTCGGTAGCACAAAAGTCACTTAGTAACTTAGATAGCACAAGCTACTATCTTTATTTCCCTGTCTTCCACGCTGCTGGGCTTGTCCAGGGAAACAGGCACTCCTGTCCTGGCAGACATGGTTGGGAAAGGGTTTCCTACCTCATCTGTATTTGTGTCCTGGCTCCTGCTCTCTCTGTGGGTCTCTTGTCTCCTTAGCGGGGTGATGCTGCAGCCAAGAGGAACCTGCTGCTCTTTTTCTTTTTCTCTGTTTCCTCCTCTCCCTCTCTAGACCTGCAGAGTTCAGGGAGTGGATTAAACACCAGAACTTGTCCCAGAAGTGAAAGGAAAACCAAAGCAAGCTCGATTTTGGACTGCAGCTGAGATACTCAAAAGGGGACAACTGCCTGTGTCCATCTCCCAGCTCTGACACCAAGGTTCCTCTGATGGGAATGAGTGCCTGTGTGAGCACTGACACCAACCCTGCTGCCAGCTCTTCTCAGGACAAGCACAGCTCCCAAAACCTGGAGAGAAGAGCCCTGCAGATGAGTGTGAACCACAGCTGTGGCCACACCAGGAGCTGGGAGACCCCCAACAGTTCTCTCTTTCCACACCAGGCCCTTTTCCAGCTGCCTGTGTGTGAGATCTGGCTGCAGCCCTGCCTGCCCTGCTCACCCCAGCCATGCCCCCATGCTCCCAAGGTATTTTTGTGCTGCAGTTTGCCTGGGGCAGTGCAATGCCATGAATAACTTCCCTGCTAAAAGCAAGAGGGGATGGAGAAGTGGAAGAGGCAGGTGGGTTTTGGCAAGAGCAGCACAGAGGGAAAGATAAAGAATTTGGGTTGAGTTGAGGGTGGGGGAGGGAACAGAAACTGGATAAAAAACAAAGGGAGGTAAAGGATGTTGGAGGAAAGCCAAATCAGACCAGGCTGCAGGCAAGGAGAAGGTGGAATTGAGGCAACACCAGGTCCTGTGTCTCTACAACAGGATCAGGCAGGACCAGATCCATGGCAGAGCCTTCCAAGGGCCAGCAGGTGACTCAGAATAACTGATTTAATGGGCAAGAGCTGAATCCAAGACCTTATGGAGACACTTCAGCAGCATAGGGTTGTCTTGCCCAATTCTCCATCCTGCCCATCCATGGAGTTGTGTCTCCAGACCTACCAGGGTCAGATGGAGACCAGGAAAACTCTGCAGAGGAAACACCTGGAGCAGTGGGTGCAGCTGGGGGGGTGTGGGGTGGGATAGGGGAGACACAGCAGAGCTGCCCAGCAGAGTTTGGCACAGCCATCTACAGATTCTCCACATAAGCACAGGTCTGTTGAAGTGCAAACCAGTGGAAATGTGAGAACTCTCATTCCCCTGCATGTGACACTGACCTGGTGCTGCAGCAAATGTCTTCTGGCTCAGCACATGCTGGGCCTGGGATCCAGCAGCCAAAATCCATTCCCAGCTGCTTGCAGGGCTGTAGGACAGCAGTTGGCAGCAGGTAGAGAAAAGGTGACAGAATCTAAGGGCTGTGTTGTACATTCAGCTGAAAGCATCCCTGTAGGTAGAATATCTGCAAGGGTTCTGCCAGGGCTCTGAAACAGGGCCAGCAGCTGAGCACTTCTAATGTGGGACCTTTGCCATGGAGCCTTGGGAATTATTTCTATATCCAGAAAGTTTCACCAACAGATATTGACAACATCACCAAGATCTGGGAGATCCAAGGCATCAGATTCTGCAGATCCACAAACAAAGACAAAAAGGAGAAGAATCTCCAAAATCCTCTGGAAACCATTCCTAACCCTGGGTTAAAAAAGAGCAGAGAAATGTCATTTCAGTGGGAAAATATCTTACCAGTAAATGAAGATTGTCAGTAAGCACAGAAAACTTGGGATGTGCCTCTATCCATGGACAAAAGGTATACAAAGATCTCAGCAATTTTTATTTTGATGGGTAGTTTCTGTCTCACGTGGCTGCCAAGATGTCTTGTCTATAGCCATTAATATTTCAAATTGCTGTGCCACAGAGGACACTGATAGGAATGGATCATTTGGCTGGGAGCTGGCAGAGGGGATCCCTCCAAAGTCACATCCCAGGTTTCTATCAGAGCCTTGGGACAAGGCTGGAGTCAGAGTCAGGCCCAGCAAAGCTGGCAGGAGGTTTTGTGCATTTCAAAAATGAGGCCTGGCAGAAACTTTTACCCAAAGCCTTTCAGACAAGTGCAGGAGAAAGGCATTAGCAAACACAGCACAGGTTGCAGAGGCCATTGTCCCAGGCACGGCTGTGGGATTTAAAACTTGTATAAGCTGGGAAAAAGTAGAGTGGAGTTAATTTGTCCTAAACCTTTAATACAGATGCCCTGCCTTGGGAGGTGCCTCCTTCTTCTCCTGGGCTCACTCAGGATTTGCAGCTTGAGGCACCCAAGGTTAGGCTGGAAGCCACTGACATGGTCAGGTTTAGAAAAGTGGAGCCTGGAGCACACATAGGGCCAGGGACATGCCCTGGGGGCTGGCTTTGCACAAACCAGGGCACAGAAAGGGGTTTTGCAGGAACAGTGCAGGGGGCACAGGGTGGGCACAGGGGTCTCAGCCAGCCATCACCCCATGTGTCAGAGCAAACAACCTCAGCTGGTGTTTCAGCAGCCAGGCTGAGAATGGGGACAGGGGAGAGGCCACGCGATGGACACAGCTCACACTGCTGCTGTCTCGGCAGGGGCTGTTGGATTTACACAATGATTTAGATACAATGGTGGAGGAGAGAGGAAAATTGCTTGACTGGGAATTGCCAGAGCCCCACGGTGATGATATGAAGCAGGATTGTGATTTGTGCTGTTTTTTAAATGTTTCCATTGAGCTGCTTGCTCCCAAAGCAATGGCACTTTGGTCATCCATGATGCTGCTTAGAGAAGGAACCTGGCTGGGAAGACACTGATGTGCCAATAAAAGATATTTCCAGCATTCCCTATATTTAAGGTGTGACTAGCAAACTACCTTGTGTTTTCTCGTAGAATCACAGAAATGTTTGGGTTGGAAGGGGCCTTTTTGTGTCCTGCTGCTCTCCTGTGACTTCAAAGAGCTCCCTGGAGTCCCCACTGCCCGGGGAAGAGACAGCAGGAATGGCTGGGAGCTGCCAAAGCGTGTCTGTCCCAACCCAGCCCATCTGAAACACAGGATCCAAGCCCAGCCCTGCTTTCCTGCACCCAGCAAGGGCAGGGATTTTCAGCCTGGCCGCACAAATGAGCAGGGACCCCACTGCCCTGCTCTGCCAGGAGCTCTTTCCCATGACATTTTAATCCCACTGTGACAGTAACAAGCAGCACAAGGAGGTTTCACTGCACTCACCCAGGGCTCACACCACCCCTGCACTCAACACCACGAAGAAAACAAATTCCTCACATCTCCGTTCTCCCAGGAACAGATGATCTCAGGAGAACTATACCCCTGCTAAGGCTGGGCCTTGTGTGCCCAGACTGTGTTGTGACACTGCTGAGGAAGGGTGGGACACCTCCCCAAGTTCTGCCCCACCAGTCCTTCTAGGACCTTTCCCTCTCACAGCAAGACCTGACATTCCTGTTCAGTCCTTGGACCTGAAGCCCTGCTGGCTGTGGGTGCCTTGGAAGAGGTGAAGGGCAAAAGCAGCCTGGAAGGTTGTGCTGAAGGTGACACTGGGACAGTTGGGCCCCAGCAGAGAAGCAAAGCCTGTCTCCTCTCAGCACCTTCTCCTGATCCCTCTAAAACCCAGCTCGTGTTGGCGTTGTGGTGTGCCCTGAGTGCCCAGGAGAGCCTGGGGCCACTGCTGCTCCCCAGGGCAGCACAGCCAGGCTGGGTGGGGATTCCTCATGCACCCTGGCACTGTCTGTCCCCAAAAATCACTGGAGCCAGCATCCTTCATCCACCCAGGAGGTTCTGTAGGTGCCGCACTGGGGCAGGAGAAGCATTAACTGGGGGTAACTGAGGATACAAACAAGCCCAATGCTCATCCCTGAAGCAGCTGAAGAGGCTGATAACCTGTGTGGGACCTGTGTGGCTTCCCTGAACCTCCAGGGGTGGTGGTGACCCCATTTCAGTAGTGCTGATTTGGGGGAGAAGGGACATTCCAGGGGACTCCAGGTTGTGCTGGTGCCTGTGACAGACACACAGTGTGATGTCTGCTCCCTTGACCTCATCCAGTCCCCAGGAAAATGCCACTGACCCAGTTTAGCCTGTCCAGAGAGTTCTACTGCTGCTTTAGCTTTCCAGGGAAGCAGATTTTTCATGAGCTGCACTACTGTGGGGGACAAGCTGGGCAGACCTTAAAAAACAACAGGGAAAGGTAGAGTAGAACCTGAAGAGTCGGTGTGGGAAGAGGGTGGGAGAGGACCAGTGAGTGTTTTGGAATATTGATCATCCCCAGTGCACTGAGATGCTTTACCCAGGAGAACCCAACCCCTCTGGGGGGTATTCCTGACACACTTTCACTCAGGACAGGCCAAAGGGCTGGACAGCCACGTGCTGGCATTTAGGGCTGGCAACACCCTTCTGACAGCCCAGAAGTGAAATTCTGTGCAGAGGATTCAGCTGGTGGTGGTGAAAGAGCAACCGAGTAACAGGAGATAAGGAGAAGGAGAACAGGAGAGAACAGAAGGAGAAGCACTGTGTGAAGTGACTCTGGTGTGGCCACAGTGGGCAGCTCTGGGCCTGGGCACACGTTGGCTCTGGGTGTGCCCTTAACCACACCAAGCTTGGCCTGGGCATGGGACACAGCCCCTTCCTCTGGCCTTGTGGTGGTGTTGAGCACCCCAATGTGAGGAGATGTCACCGTGCCATGGTGGCCTGGTGCAGTGCCAGGGTCTGGAGGAGCTATTTGGGACCACCTGGTGAAGCCATTCTCAGCCACTGTCAGAGCCAGCAGCTCCTGAGTGCCCAAGATGAAGGGCAAGGAGCCACTGGTGTGGCACTGGAGAGCCCTGGTGTGGCAGCCACGGCAGCACGAGTCCTTCATCCCTCCCTGCAAAGGCTGAGCTGGGGTTCCACAGCTTCCCTGAGACAACCTCCCCAGGAGAACCTGCAGAGCACAGGGCACCTTGCAGTCGTGGCTTTGAGGCTCAGCAGCGCTCCAGCTCTGCCCAGTTCCCAAGGTGCACAATCTGCCACACCCAAACCTGTGGCACAGAGGCACCAGCCAAAGGACAGAGCAACCAGGCAAAGGAGCCTTGTTTGTTTTGCTGCTCCAGGAAAGGTGCCACTGACATGTCCTGAGTGAGGTTTGGCTCACCAGAGTCACATTTCCTCAAGGCAAAACCACCTGAGCTCAGCCTGCCTGGGGAGCCCTTACAGTTGGATGGGCAGGAATGGGCATTCCCAGTTATCTCCTGCACAGGGTGTGCAAAAAAACAGAACTACAAGAGTAACATCACTGTGACTGTGGAGGAATGGGGTTATTCAAAGGTGTTTCCCAGGGGTGTTCCCTGAAAGGCAGAAATGAGCATCCTTAAAAAACAATGGGTATTTATTGACTGACAAGAACACAGCAAAGCAGACACTTGTGCAACACTGGACAACACAAATATGCACATTATAATCAAAAGGAATATATAAAAACACAAGGTACAAGCATGACTGTAATGCAACTTAAACCCCATAGCACCATTTTCTTTCTAGAGGAAATACAAGAAATATAAATAACACCCATACTTCTTGTCACACAAGTTGTACATCTTGAGGTAGACAAAAGTTCTGTTTCCCTTAAAGCACAGATTTTTTTTTTCCAAGTCACATCTTTATTATATTGCTGCAAATTTGCCTCCAGGTCTGACACAAGGTGTAGAGGACTCTGGCAGGAGTGGGGTTTGTTATTCCCCTCGTCGGTGGGTTTTGGTTTACATGGCCCTTTTTGCTGATCCAGCAAAGCCCTTCCAGCACTGCTCTGCCCTTCCACCAGAGCTCATCCACCTGGATGAGCCTCCAGGAATAACCATGATGTGGGGCAGCCTCCTGAAATGAGATTTCTTCCCAAGCAGGTTCAGCTCTTCACTTGGGGATGGTGGGATCCGTAAACATCAGAAATGGTTCAGTAGAACTTTTTATAGAATCCCAGAATGGTTTGACTGGGAAGGGACCATAAAACTCATTCCATTCCACCCCCTGCCATGGCAGGGACACCTTCCACCACCCCAGGCTGCTCCAATCCCTGTCCAACCTGGCCTTGGACACTTCCAGGGATCCAGGGGCAGCCACAGCTGCTCTGGGCACCCTGTGCCAGGGCCTGCCCACCCTCACAGGGAGGAATTCCTTCCCAATATCCCATCCATCCCTGCCCTCTGGCACTGGGAAGCCACTGCCCCTTTTGTCACTCCATGCCCTTGTAAAAAGGGATGGATGGATGGATGGATGGATGATGGATGGATGGATGGATGGATGGATGGATGGATGGATGGATGGATGGATGGATGGAAGGAATCCATGGATGGATGGATGGATGGATGGATGGATGGATGGATGGATGGATGGATGGATGGACAGATAGATTTCTATTTCTTCCCTGCAACAGACATGCTGGATCCATGACTACCAATCGCAGCACTGCAACACACCAGGAGAGGTAATAAAAGCTGGACTAGGAAGGAGGGACACGGCCAGTGAGAAGGGCAGGGACAGACACTAATGTGTGTGGGGAGTGAGGACCCTGGTTAGGGGTATTTGAGCTATGGCTGTTCCCAGGTTATTTGGATTGTAGCTGCAGAGGACAAGTTCAATCCAAACCAAACCACCCTCAGCAAAGCCTGTGCAGCTCAGACTTTTACCATCAGTAGTCACTGAGGTGCACTTGCACTCAGAAAAGGGTTTTTTTATAGGCAGGGTATGAGGTTTCAACTCTGCTGCCAAGAAGATTTCTTTGTCAAGACTTAATTGCAATCCCCTTGTATCTCCAGCCTGTCATTCCAGTAATTTACACATACAACCAAACCCACTGGGTTTGCAGTACAATGTAAGGTGTGTGGCACAATTAAAAAGCTCTCCCAGGTCCAAATGGAATTCCAGCTCTTCACAGCCCAGATCTCCAGGAGGTGGCAGAAGAGCTTTGCTCAAGATGATGCTCGGTCTTGGAAAATACAATTCAAGCCTAAAGAACATCAAGGTCCAAACAGACTCAGGTTTTGCTCCCTGCTCCCACTGCTGTCAGTTGAATTAAATCACATTTTGAAATATCATCCCAACAAAACAGCCCTGGACAACTGAATTAAATACAAACCCCAAAGCCACCACAATATCTGTCCCAAGCAAATTTGTCCCTCCCTTATCCAGGGCACCATCTCTAAAGAACTTGGTGCTAAAGGACACCAGAAGGATTGATATCAGTGTTGCCTCAAACTAAGACTATGCTCAAGTCTTTTCCCAATCCTCAAACTGGACATTTTAATGAATTTCTTTCCTGTCAGTGTTCATCATTTGGTTTCCAGCCCCTGAGGCTGTGCTGCCTGGCAAGGGTTGGACAGGAAGATTTGCAGGCTGAAAAGGGCCCTGAGTTAACCAGAGTAAAGCTGGGGGACATCAGATGTCCTTTTCCAGACCTGGCTCAACTGTGAACAACCCAAATTCACTCCAGCCCAATGCCAAACCTCCACATCCCACTGAGCCCAAACTCACCCCGGGGTACCAGAGAATGAACCATCCCTTCCTCAGGTCTTCTCCAGCAGCTCTGAGCTACACAGGACAAAGAATTTCCAGAAGTCCCCTTTGGTGCATGAAGAAACTTAATTTTCCCTGAAATTTGGGGTTGTGCAGTTCTTATTCAGCAGCTCCTGTGCAGCTCTGATAAAAGAAGAGGACACAGTGATGTCTCCTCCACTTGCTTCCCAAGGAATGGGGTCCAGCTGTGTCCCCTCCTCTTTCCACAGAGCCACAGTCCCTGTTCAAATGGGAATGATCCATACAGTGGCATGGGATCCCAAAGGACCCTTCTGAGAGGGGGTATTCCCTTCCTCTCTGGTGCTGGACTGGAGGTCAGTGGGGCAGAGGGTTTGGGATCAATAGTTCAGCCAGAATCAGTTCCCTGCTCACTTTACCCACGATGCCAATTTTAGCTTATTTGGAAGCTTTTTCATTGAGTGCTCAAAACTGAGACTCGTGGGAAGATTTCAACTCCAAAAGGATTAAAAGCAATATATAAATAATGGTCTGCTCTTGGGTATTTAGGAGGTAAAAAAAAAATAAGGCTAATTAATCCTATTTGCAGTATTATGTCTGTCATAAACTCTTCAATTCAGTTCAAGTCAACTTGAGCCAGGAAAGGGATAAAAAGGACTAAGCCCTTTCCAAGACCTGTAGCTGGTTAGAGGGAAGGTCTGAGTGGCCTCCAAACAGCCAGGTAATGGCTTGCTCTGCTCTGAGACTGCTCTGTGCCAGCCCTGCAGGGAGCAGAAGTCAAAAATAGTCATAAAAACCAAAAAGGGCAGCAAAGTCAAGGTAAAGAGAGCTTGAGCACACGCTCCTCACTGCGGGGGAGTTGCTCAGAGCAGCTGTAAACGAGTGGCTGAGCTGCCCAGCTCCAGCAGATCCACGCTGCAGAGCTGAGCACACAGGGCAGATCTCACACCTCTGAGGAGAGCTCCCTCCTGTTGGAATCCAGCCCAGTTCTGCCTGTAGATGAGCTCATCTAGCAACCCAAACCAGCATCTTCACCCCGTACACTGCCAGTGAATTTTGATTTGAGCTTAAGGATTCCCATGTTCTTTGCGCTCCAGCCCATCTCCACTCTGGCTGGTTTGTACCCATTGCCAAGAGTGAGTAAATACAGCAGATTTGTTACCTCGGGGACAACCCAGAGCTGCTGCAGGATTAACAAGGAGCAGGAAAGCACAGTGTCAGAGAGCTGAACACCCAGAGAGGCTGTGCCACACCTACAGTCACCTGGTGGCCAGGTCGGGGGATGCCTCGCTGCCATTCCCAACACTGCTCCCTAAATCCCATCCAAAGGAACCCACAGGCTGTTTGTGGTGTGTTCAGCTAAAAGTCAAAGGGAACAACAAGGTTCAGAGTCAGGGGCTCATGACTCTATAACAGCCTGTGCCCTTTTCCCTGGGTCACCTTCCCTCACGCCTGCAGGGGCTGGATATACCCAGCTTCTCAGGGCAGGGATTGTCACTCAGGACTCACACATTTTTCAGATGCCCCAGTCCCCGTGGTCTCTAATTCCCTTTCAGAAGCTTTAGCTGTCATTGGCACAGGGCAGGACTGTGGGATGTGACACACCTCAGGCAGAGTGTGCTGCACAGAGGACAAAAAGGTGATTGATTGATTGATCGATTGAGCGGGGAGGAGGAGGAAGAGAGATGCAAAACTGGCACCATCATCCTGGGACACCACTAATAAATACCCCCCGTGAGGCCACGTGCTGCAGGGGGTGACTTCCCAGCCCTCAGCTGAGCTCCCGCGGCTCAAACACTGTCACAGAGGCAACTCCAGGTGAGCTGGAACTGCAAGGTTAAAAGGTGGTTAAAATGCACCTGGAGTCCCATATCTAAACTGCAGACCTGGGAGGTGATGGACGCAGGCTCCCTTTGTCTGTAAACCGGTATTTCCGAGGCACAGTTCTTGTGCCAAGACGAGATTATTCAGCAGTGTGTCGGTGAGTTCACAGCAGGAAGGGCTCGCAGGGAGCGGCACTGGCAATCCCCCGCTGCCACAGTCCTTTTGCCTGGCTGCAGGAGCACACCTGTCCTTGCCACACCCGGAGCCAGTCTCTGGTTGTTGCCTCCCCGGCCCCTTCATTCTCTTTTCTGCAGGGCACCCGCCCTCAGTGTCCCGATGTCACCGCCCCAGGGCACTTCCAGGAGCGGTGGAGCAGGAGGATATTCCCGCAGAGGTGAGTACAGGTTTCAACTCGAGGGACATTTGTGGCTGCATCAGGGTTTCTGCTGTCCCTGTCCCTCCTTCCTGACCCGACACCCGGCAAAGCCTGCGGTTCTCCCCGCTCCCTCAGGAGCTCTCCCCAGGCTGGAGCATCAACGCCGAGGCTGCAGGAGCACAGCCCGCGTTGGGCGCTCGCCTTCGCCCCGCAGCAGAGCGCCGTGTCCCCGTCCCCCCGGCGCTTCCCCGGCCTCGCCTCGCCCCGCGGGCGCTGTCCCTACTGCTTGCAGCTGTAGACCACCTCCTCCTGCATGCACTGCTGGCACTCCACGTAGCAGCACCACTGCACCTGGCAGTGGCACGAGAAGGTGACCAGGCGGCTCTGGGTGTTGTAGCCGCGGCCGCAGCACATGCTGTCGCAGTTGCCCTCTCGGGAGCAGGTCCTGCCCGCCGTGCCCAGCGAGTATTTGCTGGGCCGGCAGAAGCTGGGCGAGTCCTCCACGTACACGAGGTCCGTGGGGCGCGGCAGGGCCGGCTGCCGGCCCGGGGGGCCGTGCCTGTGCGGCCCCGCCAGCTCCGAGTGCCCCACGGCGTCGTTGCTGGTGCTGAAGACCTTGACGGCGTCGTCGTAGCGCAGCTTGAGGAGCCGCCCGATCTCGTGGAAGGGGGAGAGCTGCTTCCAGCACGTCCGCACCGCGCAGGAGCCCGACACGCCGTGGCACTTGCAGGTGGTTTTGAGGCCGTTCTTCACCGCCTGAGGAGGAAGGAGAGCGGTGGTTATTACCTGCCAGGACCTAGTGCTGGAAGAGGCTACACCTCAGATCGCAGACAGCCGCAAGCACTTCAGATTTATTGGAGTTATTTCTATTCTATGGAGGAAAGAATGTTCATAATTAGAATGGAAAATGGAATGGAATGGAATGGAATGGAATGGAATGGAATGGAATGGAATGGAATGGAATGGAATGGAATGGAATGGAATGGAATGGAATGGAATAGAATAGAAGCTAAAAGATAGTATAAAAATAAAATAAAATAAAGAAAAGAAAAGAAAAGAAAAGAAAAGAAAAGAAAAGAAAAGAAAAGAAAAGAAAAGAAAAGAAAAGAAAAGAAAAGAAAAGAAAAGAAAAGAAAAGAAAAGAAAAGAAAAGAAAAGAAAAGAAAAGAAAAGAAAAGAAAAGAAAAATTATTTTTAAAAAGCCAAAGCAGAAGAATGGCTACAGGGTTGACAAGTGAGCCAGAGAGTGGATAGCCTAAGGACAACCAGCTAAATACCAAATAAGTTCTTAAATAAGTTCTCATTAATTCTATTTGGAGCAGTGGGAGTAGTCAATCATAAAACTGAGAATCTCCAGCATGGTGGATTCCTTTTGGTATATTGAAATGAAGACAGTGTTCTAATTAAACAATCAATTAGACTCAGTAAACAGAAGATGATGAGTCAGTAGCCTGTAACCTACAGGTCCAAATGCTCAATCTGATGCTCTCTCTGACCCAAACCTGTGACAGGACTCATTCCATAGCATGTCACCAGCAGACTCACAATGGAGCTCAAGAGTTTCAGTCTTTAATCTGCTCCACACGTGCCACCAGCTCTGAGCTGCAGCTGTTGACAGAACCCCCTGTGGCCCTGGCATAGCCCCTGGAGTCATTCACTGTGCTGTGAATGTGTCTCCCTGTGCTGTGTCCCCCTGTCACCCACCCTGGGACCACTCGAGGACACAGCATGCTCCTCTGCCACTCAACATTCATCTCCTCAGGAGACTCCCCAGGGGCTCTCAGCACCACAAGGGCCAAGACACACAGGTGTGAACACGTCTGCTTTGTGAGCAGGGCAGTGAACACCCCTCCCACACACAGGATGGCTTGGAAGACTCGCACTGAGCCCAGAGTTTACCCCAAGCCTGCCGGTGCAGCTCCTACCTTGATGCCCACGTTGGTGTTGTGGATGTCCACCTTAGCCCGCAGGTCTTTGCCGATCCTCTTCTGCCCCAGGAACTTTTTCAGGAACTTGGTGCTGTACTTGAGGTTGTCCCCACAGACGCCCCACTGCCAGGCCTTGCGGTTCTCCAGCCCTGGGGAGTCGTCGCAGGTGCAGCGCTCCATGCGCCCCGCGCTGCACGCCCGCGCCAGCGAGTGCGTCAGCGCCGCCGAGGACACGGCGTACAGGAAGGCTGTCTCCTTGAAACCTGCACGGGAGAGGGAGTGGGAGATGGGGGGAGCAGGGGAGGCACCTCCCTGCCTATCCCACCTGTGCATGGATGTCTTGGGTTGCAATATGTAACCAAAAGTGTACATTCTATTTTCCGTCTGTGAAAATGTGTGTTTTTTCTTTATCTCTTGTATGACCCATTCTTCATAACTCCAGGGGAAAGGGGGCGGGTGCCTTCTGCTAATGGGCCAGCTGATAAAACCAGGTGGGGCAGTGTTCTTTATCTCTTCCAGACCCATCCTCCCTCCAGGGGATATCTTCTCTTAATGGGTCATTAAGGCTCACCACAAGGCTGACACAATTCCATCATCCCATGGGAGATGCTCCACCCAAGGGGAGGAGCCCAGCATTCCTAGATAAAAATGGAGTCAGAAACACCAGAGCAGCCTGTTTCTGGATTTTCCAGAGGAAGACCAGACTCATCTCACCACCACTGGACCTTCACAAGGAGACTACACCTTTCTAGAGGACCATCTCTGCTCCATTAGAACCACATCTGTCACTGCGGGAGGAATTACTTGGACTGCGTCCAACACCCTGACCAGCAGGGTGTCAGGTTGTATTCTGACTCTGTCAGTGTTTCTAGGATTTTTTTTCTTGTTTGCTTTGGTTTTGGTTTTTGTGGGTTTTTTTCTGCACTACTACATTTGTATTTTTAATATTCCTAATAAAGAGCTGTTATTCCTATTCCCATATCTTTGCCTGCAAGCCCCCTTAATCACAAAATTATAATAATTTGTAGGGAGGGGTTTACACTCTCCATTCCAAGGGAAGCTCCAGCTTGCCCTAGCAGACACCTGTATTTCCAAACCAAGACAATGGACTAAACTGTGGAATCCTTTGAACCCCTCAGGGGAATCCCAAAGGCCTTGCCCTGGAAGAATACACCATAGAGGCTCCACCTGGGCTGAAAGAAAAGACTTCCCCCACAGAGCCTTGCAACACTATGTGATCTACCCCAGTTTTCCTCTCCCCACATGCCCTTAATTCTCGTGGTTTCTCCTTTCCCTGTTTCCCCATCGTTTGTGGTATCCCTGGTGGGCTGAAGCTGTTCTCCTCCCCAAAGCAGGATCCCCAGCTTGGCTACAATCCCTGAGGTCATGGTGTGACTGTGACATTTTTACCAGGAAACAAAGTACAGTGACTGAATGAAAATTCAGTGTGAAGACACGAGATCAGACAGGAATAGGAATATTGATACCCATGAGCTTCACAGAAGTGTCAGAACTCTGACTGACACAAACCTGACCCAAACACCAAAGTATTTTATTTATTTATTTATATTTACCTCCTCTCCTATTCAGTCCTAGGGATAATCTTAATATTTCCTCTAGAGTTTATTTGCAGGGAAAAAAACACAACTATTAATGGGAAATTGCTTAATGAGTCAAAAATTTAGGAATTTTAGTGCAAGGAAGAGAGAGACAGGTCAATAGCTCCATGTGCAGGAATGGATAAGATCAGCCAAAATAGAAAAAGTTTGGTTTATGGAAGATAGAGCACTTATACATCACATGGAAGGAAATTTAATGAAACAAACAAATATTTCACATGGGAAAATTCCAAATTTCTTTCAACATCAGAAGGAAAATCTGTTTTCCCCAATAATGGAAGAGAGAGAGAGACAACTACAGAGACTTGATCTAGACTTGAACTGAGCCCTGCCTGGAGCAAAGGTTGGAATCCACCTCTAGAACTCACCAAGTCCAACCTCAAATCTCTCACCATTCTGTTCCCTCAGAGAATTCCCATCCAGCTGTAACAGGAGATCAGGACACTGAGCGCTGAGATCTGAGTGATGTCCACCATAAACATGACCAAGAGAGAAGGACAAAGAGTTCTCCTGATGGTTGCCAGTAAGAAGAATGAAAAATGTGACTAATCATGAACATAATGGAAAGGCTTCATTAGCAAGTTCAATAGACTTGATAGGAGCTCTTTGGAATTGCAGAATTTTAGATAAAGATCAACCAACAGCATGGACATGAGGGGAGAGTCAAGGAAATAAAAAGGAGACAAGGAGATCAGCCAACAGTCTGCTTCCTGTCTCACCATTTTGGTTGTCATAACCACTGGGGCAATAATTTGCAATTAATCTTTCTGGTTGATCATCCTCTACAAAATTTCTCAGGGTACTCCAGAAGTAAGGAAAGAATGTCACCAAATCCACCCAAAGTTTTGTGAAAGCTGGAATGGCACATGGCCAGTGCAGACTGTGGATGGCAGCATGATGCTCACACATTTTCAAACAGAGCCTAACCCTCTCCAAAGGAGCTAAGAGAGGATAACTAAGATCCTAAATCTGCTAAATCATTCTAGCAGCCAATCTCCAGATGCTTGCCAGGTTGCCAACATCCCCTGTGACACACTGATCCCAGAAGTGAGGAGAGCATTCCGGAGGCCCTTTCCCAGGCCGTGAGGAGGCAGCAGGCCCCGCTGGCTCCACGGCCCCTGCTAAATCTGACTCTGTGGATCACCACACTGCTCCTGCTATTTCAGAGGCTTTGGTTTCCCCATGTAAGTCCTGGCCAGTTTTCAGCCCACTGGAAATCAGAGGCCGCTGCTGTGGTCAGGCCACTGCAGACAGCAGCAGCTGCAGATACCCAGCAGACTTTGAAATGTCTCCTTCTCCTTCAAACAAAGCTTCAACATCACCAGGCTGCCAAACGCTTGTCTGAAAAGCCTAAGATGATTCCCTCCACTTTGTCTGAGGAATCAGTCTCCATTTAATTGTTAATTCACAGAACAAATGAGGGAAGTTAAAGCTGTCCTTCAGCCCTCACGGGAAGCGTGGCAGAGCCGCTGCTGGGGCTGGATTTTCAGGAGGACACACCACAAATGGCAGCCATCAGCTACAAGGAGCACAATTTGGGATCTGGACAGAGGTTACTCCATGTGTCCTGCTATCTATCCTCCCACAGAGGTCCTGTCACCACAGGCAGTGGGGTCTGGAGCCAGTTCTGGGCTCTCAGGGCCTGGGCTGGGGACAGGTCACTCCCCTGACCCCACTGAGTGTCCTGTCAGGGACAAAATGGAATAATGGAATCTGAAACTCTCGGGGCAGGGGGAACATCTGAGTGCAGATGTCTCTGCTGGGCAGTTTGGCTGCAAACATCCAGCCCAGAGATGAATTTCAGGAGGCTGGAGCAAACCAGCTCCCTCTGGTAGGACCTCCCATGTGTCCAAGCCTTGCCCTGAGCTCTCCAGAAGGATTTCTTATCTCGGCAGCCTATAAATACAGAAGACTTTTGCTGCAATGGCACCACTGTTGTGTGCTGTGGTGTGCTCCAGACCACAGGGACAATTGTAACAGGAGGAGTTTAGCTATGGGGTGGCTCTGCCAAAGGAAAGATGCTCAGGGTCAGAGACTTTTCAGTGCTGCAGTGAAGGAGTGTGAGCATTTCAGAGCAGGTGGAGGAGGCATCGCTCTGAAAACAACAGCAAAAACAACCAGCCAAAAAAAGCTATAGAAGTACAGAAAGATTGAAGATGGAAAGACTCTCGAGGTCTTTAGAACAACCTCCTGCTCAAAGCAGGGCTGGCTCCAATGCCAGCTGCTCAGGGCTTTGTCCAGCTGACTTCTCCAAATCTCCCATCATGGAAATTCTGCGTCTGTGAGTCACCACTCCTCTGCTGTACCATTGCTGGTTCCTCATGACAAGGGTGAAACCACTGCTGAAAGGTCAGAGTCCAAGCAGCAGGAGGCAAAGGAATGGATTAAGGGATGGAAGGATTGCAGAGCACTCATTTCTCAAGAAGGATTTTGTGAGTGGTTGGCTCTGACCTCTTTGCTGATGGTATTTATTTCCCCAGATCACTGAGTTGTTTGAGATGAAATCCTGCTTTGCCTGACTTCCAGCAGCCCTTAATGGCACACCCAGGACACCAAAAGGTCATCACTGCTTTATAAAGACACCCCTGTGTAACAAGGTGGCTTGAAATAATTTTAACTCTTTCCATGGATCTTTAAAAAAGTGGAGAAGAAATGCAGGAGGATTTTGTGTGGATCACTGTGGAGCAGAGCTGTCATAAGTGACAGTGGCCACAGAAAGGTTGCAGGTTGTGCAAAAGGAGTTTGCCAGTTGTACCCAGAGGGCCATGAAGAGCAACAAATGGGGCAGACTGGTAAAATAAATCTGGCAACTCAAGAACCAGAAAACCCTTGCCTTATTTTTGTTTGTTTTTTGGCATCTCTAGAAGCAGAAAAAGCACTGATGATCCAGATGAGTCACAGAAGTTTGTCAGTTGTGATTGCAAATTGAGTGTGGCTTTTCACCTTTACAAAAAGGCCCCTGGGAAAGGACCTTTTTCACTCTTGCACACTTAAGACCATTTAGGACTGCTGAAAATGTGTCATTTTCTTCATGGTTTCTCTAGGACCGTGGAGACATCAAATGATTTAAACATTTCTAAAACTCTTCATCACTACCTGGGTGACAGGGGGGAGTTGCATGACCAACAATTTCCAAGAAAGTTCCAGCAAATGTCACAAACAGATCAAAAGTGGCAGCTGAAAGCATTCATGTTCTTTATGAAAGAAATAAACCCCTTTGCAAGCGAAAGGAAAATGAGAACTAATAATTGCTCCCAGCCAAGTGTCCTGTCACACAGGGGGTGCACACAGCATACTTGGCTGTATTAAATCATCACTTGATCCTTAAGATTGTGTAATAAAAGTTTTAAAACACTTATCCCCATCTGCCAAAACAGGTTTGAAATTACAGGTGATATTTTATTTTGTCAGTCAGGAGCCCATGGAAATGTTAAGGCATGCCACTGCCAGATAATTAAATGTTTTCCAGCTATTTGAAGATGAGGATTATTCAATTGTCATTTTCAAGTTCTTTGAGGTTGATGAAGGTGCAGATGTGAGACAGACACTCAAAATGATCACGAACAGCTCCTTCCACTGCTTGATAAAAAATTCAGAGTAGAGCCTTGCAATGAAGGAAATCTGATCTTGCATGTCCTGACTTAATAAAACATTGATACTTAATGTAATAAAAATTGATAATTTTCAAAGGAAACATTAAAAATTTTCGATCTCAATGTTAATTAAAATTAGCATTGATTTTCATCAAAATTAATATTGACCTCTTCAGGTCCCTCTTTTAAAAAACATTAAGTTGCTAAACATCATCAAAGGACTGAAACTCAATAAATCTGAAGACTGAAGCTTAGAAAGTGCTAATGGGAGTTATTGAAGGGCTGAAACTCTGTAACACTCAGGCTTTGGTTGGATCAGAACAGGTCTGGCAAACCTTATATGCATTCTTTGGGAAATTTTATTGAGAAATCATTTCAGTGTCCATCTTCATTGTATTTTTCTCAAGCATTGGAAGGATTTGTGATGTTCCCTTCTACCTCAAATCCAGACTTTACAGGACAATTTCTTCACCTAAAGCATTTTGGGAAACAAAAAATCAGTGGGTCTTCTGTCCACTCTGCCTAAATTTCTCCAAATTTGTGTAAAAGAGTCTTAGGAGAGATTTGTCAACATGCACTGAGATGTCCGCATGCAGATAAATAGCTTTTTCAAACAGAAAACAGTTTAAATTTTGTATTTGGGAATAACAGAGGTTTACACACACGAATATCCAAGGCACTAAAGGTGTTTTTTTCTTTATCTGTCCCCTGTCATCAAGCACTGACCCTGTTTTTATTTGCATTATTTCTAGTCTATGGAGGGAAAATTGTTCAGGAATGGGATGGGATGGAAGAGGAATGGGATGGGATGGAATGGAAAATGGAATGGAATGGAAAATGGAATGGAATGGAAAATGGAATGGAATGGAATGGAATGGAATGGAATGGAATGGAATGGAATGGAATGGAATGGAATGGAATGGAATGGAATGGAATGGAATGGAATGGAATGGAATAGAATAGAATAGAATAGAATAGAATAGAATAGAATAGAATAGAATAGAATAGAATAGAATAGAATAGAATAGAATAGAATAGAATAGAATAGAATAGAATAGAATAGAATAGAATAGAATAGAATAGAATAGAATAGAATAGAATAGAATAGAATCACCCTGGCTGAGGAGGGAGCTCAGTGCATGGGGCTCTGCTCTCTTAAGGGTGTGAACCTCCTCCCACTTTCCAATCACTGACCAGCCATGCTGGGAAGGTGAGGAAATGGCGCTTTTTTTGTGACAAAGGAGCCTGAACTGCCCAGCTCCCATGCCTGGGTGGAACAGAGGCGCTGGCACTCCCCGCCCGCTGCCTCCCTGCGCTCGGTGTCAGATTTAATTCACAATTGAACTCAACCCCAGGGGCTGCTGCCGGGCTCTCCCCGCACCCCAACTACCTTGTACCTCTCTTGAGCAGGCTGGGCCGGCCCTCCAGGCTGCAGTTCCAGCGCTCGCTGCGGAACTGGAACTGGCACTCGAGGATGCCCAGGCGGATGGCGTCGCGCAGCGTCTCGGCCAGCCCCGGCTCCCTGCGGCACAGGCGCTTCTGCCTGCGGGACAGCTGCAGCAGCTCGCACTGCTTGACGTGGCCCTTGCCCGGGCCCGGGCCCCCCGGGCCGCCCAGCGACGGGAAATGGGTCAGGGCCTCTTTGCCAGTCAGGCTGGAAGGAGAGAAGCGAGAGAAGAGGTGAGTTACAAAAGACATCCTGAGATCGTTCAGGTTTTGCCAGCAGCAGCTGAAGATTTCTTAGTTACAGGGCGTTTTAAAAACTTTCAAGCTAATAGCATATCGCCAAAGCTTACAGACAATTGTTCTAGCCAATCACTAAAAGCACGTGTGTCACCATGAGATTTCCTTAGTGTTCTGAGCATTCATATTGAAGTACGAGTTCTCACTTTCTCACACTCTGCTCATGTAAACAGGAGATTGCTTTTTGTAAATACTGCCATTGTTTTGCTTTCTTCTCCAGGAGAAGGGAAGGTTGTTTGGCAATGTTGCAGCCATGAGGCCTGAGAGGCCTCTCTGGAAATCAGTTGCCTAAGATAAAGAAATGCCTGATCATGGTGACTGGACCAAATAACCCCTCTCCCGTGCTCAGACCCTCTCTCATCTCCCTGTAAGACAATCTGTCATTTCTACCCCGACTCAGACCATTGGACCATTTCTCAAAACCTTGGTACCCTATAAAAACCTCACTTTTCCCCAGCTCAGCAGAAGAGCTGTCCCTGAAACCCTTCACTTAGGATGCCAATAAAGATTCATCTGTGGAACCTCATCCAGCGCTTCTCCTCTCTCTCCCTGCGTCTGCTGAAGGCACTTAGCAAGTTAATGAGCTGAAATCACTGAGAGCTGAACCTGCTAAGAGCTGAAATCACTGAGAGCTGAACCTGCTAAGAGCTGAAATCACTGAGAGCTGAACCTGCAAAGAGCTGAAATCACTGAGAGCTGAGCTTGCTAAGCATTGCCTGTGCCTGGGAGCTTTGCCCGAGGCACTTGGACAGGAGGTACTGAGTGGTGCCCTCTATCCAGGAATACCCACGGCAGCTGGGATCAGACTGATCTTGAGAAGCTCCAGGAAAGATAAATGGCAATCCTTTTGGCCAATTGTGGACGGGGTGTGGGACTCCACCCTCCAATGGATGTCACCTTTCTGAAAGTATATAACAGCATGTAATAAACAAGGGGCAGACCTTTCTGCCCTGCTGTCTTTCTCTCAATTTCCAAGTGTCCTTTTGGTCTTTTCAGTGTGGCAAACAGCGACACACGTACACTTGCTTGAAACCAATGCTTGTTTGCATGCTTTCTATTAACAACACACAATATTTTATTATTAAATTTAAAACCTTCTGTTACCTTGATAAGCATATTTTTCTGCAGTCTTAAAGTCTATCCTAGCCAAACCTAAAAACTCAGACTATTGTGTCATGTCTTTGTTTACTACACTATTGTAACTTTTCTAGTTCCAAGCTTTGCAGCTGCAGGTAGCTCTAAGTGAGCAGCTCTTTCCCTTTCTGAGGCCTGCTTTCACAGTTTTCTGAAAATCCTCTTAACTTTACTATTTCCCACACTCTGAGCCACCCTGGGGTGTCCCTGCCCACGGCACAGGACTGCACTGGGTGCTCTCCAAAGGTCCATTCCAACCCACGCCAGGCTGGGATTCTGGGATGATTCTGAGATCACCATTGTGGAAAAGGTGCAGGAGGGAAGGACATTCAGGAAGCTGCAGGTTGGGGCATTTTACCAGCTCAGAAGATTAATCAATACAGGTTGATTAGATCTGGGATCCCACCAGCCACCAGGGCAAAGCCCCAGACTGATGCCATGGGGAGGAATCCCAGGTGTGCTGTCACCAGCAGCCCTGTGGGAAGTTCTCTTGGCTCCAAAGAGAGAACATGACAACAGCCATTCCTGGGTCACAGCACAGCCAGCGTCACACCCAGAGCCCTGGCTGCTGCTCCCTGTGTCACAGCTCTGTGTGACCCCAAAAAGCAGGAGCCAGCTCCTTCCCAAGGGGGTGTGTGCACTGGTACCTCACCCACAGCTTGGAAAGGCCAGTGGGAGGATATTTCCAGTGACCACCTTCCTCCACAAGCATGGGTTTTGCTGGAAAACATATCTTTGCTGAAAAAAATACAGGAAAGGTCAAATAAAATTGTCCTGCCAAAGCCAATGGCAATGCATTTATGTGTTAATGCAATTCAGCTGAAAAATGTCACAAATATTGGAGACAAATGGTTTCACTTTCCATGGCAAGACAATATTTATCTTGCAAAACTCATCTTGCCTGATATCTTCAGGATGCTTGAAATCACAGAGAAATTATTTTGCTTTAATGTGGGATTTGGGGGCTGCAAACTGGGAGCAGCACTGTCCAGGAGTGTCACCTGAGAGCCTCAACCCTTGCCCCAACCAATGCCCAAACCAGGCAGATCAATGGAATATTCTGGAACCTTTATTTTTGGACACTTCTCCTTCATGATGGAGGATGCAGGTGAGGCACTGCAGCTGTGATTTGAGAGCCCCCTGTACTTTGTAGATACACAAAGTGTGTTCTGAGCTACTCCTGAGATATTTTCTATCCTCCCTGTGGTCAGCCCAGCCTGTCCAGGCACAGGAGCTGCAGCACAGCTCTGCTGACCTCATCCCACAGCGCCCTGTACCCACTCTCACAGGAGCCTACAGCCCCCAGATGTGCTCACACATCTGTAATTAAGAACAAAGGCAATTAACTAACACATGGACTCACCGAGAGACCTGCAAACTATCCAAGAACCTTGGAACACTCGTGGATTGCACAGGGATTGAACCTCAGAAAGTGAGGTGGGAAGGATCTGTCCCTCCCGTGGTCACTGCTGAACTGGGGACAGAAACTGGAGATGTCCCAGTGAGCCAAGAAATAAAGAGGCAATGCTGGAAACAGAGATGGAGCTCTGGGGCCAGGTTCAGCCCAAGAAACTCAAATTAACAGGGCTTGATGAGCTTCAGAGAGCAGCTCAGAGTGCACAGGTCAGAACCTGCCTGGCCCCAAGCCCTGCCCAGAGGGCCCAAGGCAGACCTTAGCTGAAGGAAGTGCCCTGAAGATTGACCTGAGGCACTGAGAGCAGCCCACGCTGAACCAGCCTGAGAGCTTTTCCTGGCTCACCCTGGTGCTTGAAACCCAACACACACTGAGAACCAACCTGGGGTGTCCCTGGGAGCACAAGCACACACTGGGCACAAGCTCTGAAGCTCAAGAGGATCAAGATGTGCCAGAATTTGCACAGGCAGGGACAGGCTCAGAGGTCAGCAAAAGTCTGATTTAGGGATGTTCGGACAGCACCCAACTCAGTGGGACAATGCTGGGCTCAGAATGCCAGAACAACAACCCTCACCCAGAACCTGGACTCTGCCTGGTAGTGGATCCCAGAAAAGACATTCTGACATCCCAGAAAAGAGCACTTGTCACAAGTGGGCTGGAAATGGGGTCCCTCTCCCTCTGCCACGCAGTGTCTGTGCTCCCAGGCACCAAAGTTTCCCAAGTTCATGGCACAGAGAGAGGAAATGAGCAAGTGGGAGGTGTCACTGAGGAGTTTAGGAGCCTGATCTAACAGCACAAATCACTCACTGCTTGAAAGCACAGCTGGCAACCTTCCCAAACTCCATGTACCAAACTACTGACTGCCAATGTGCCAACAGACCTGCACCCATGCCAGGCACCCTGCCTCCCCAAAATCCCCTCCAGGACAAAAAGATCTCCACTCTTGCCAGTCTCCATCCTCATTTTAGTGTCCTAAATTCCAGCTAAAACATCTTTAATCCCTTGTCAGGTATTTCAGACAGCAGCAGTGGCTTCACTGGCTATTTAGAACAAACATCTCCCTCCTAGGAAAGGTGATCAGCCCTGAGCCCTTCCCTTTCCCAGGGGTTCAGAAGCAGCAGGAGCTCAGGGCAGAGGCTCGGTGGCTCTGACTCCAGAGGAGTCCCAGGGTGAAAAATCCAGAGAACTGCAAGATAACTGCTCACAGTTTTACATGTGCTCATCCCAAGGGCCCAGGATATTGGCCCAAAATCCATGAATCCCTTCTCCTGAGGGACAGGGAGAGCAGGCAGGGCAAAGGCAGAGCCATGGGGTGAATGTGAAGTCAGAAATTCAGCCCTTGAGCACACACAGTTTCACTAAAGGCTGTTGAGCTCCCCCAGGTTTGTTGGGGGGGTGAAGAATTTCAAGTGGCAGCTGTAAAGCCAAGACTGTGAAGTTTTCTGTAGCCCAGGGGTGTCTGATTCACATCCAGGTATTGGCTCAGGAAGAAGAATGTGGTGCAAAGGTATGGCAGAAACCCGTGTGAAACAGAGAAAAGGTGGCAAAGGGATCTTCAGGATTTGCAAGAGATCACAAACCAGGGATGAGCTGTGCTGGACAAGCTCAGAGAGACTCTAAAACCAGAGTAGAACTGGTGGGCAAAGATTAAATACAGAACAGTGGAGAAGAGTCAACACAACTTCTGTGGAAGTTGGTCAGGCCTCTTAAACCCAAAGGAGTCACTGCACAACACAGACCAAGGACAAGGCAGATGTTCCTGTCTGCTTGGACAAGTACAGGTGACAGATTTCCAAAACAGCTTGTGTGAGACAGGCTGGATACCTCCCACAGTTCCCAGCAGGAGAAGAAGGGATGGTAGGAGAACACAGGGCTGTGGAGGCTGGACTGGCCCCCAAGTGAGTAAAGATTATTCTGATCTCTCAAACAGAAGAATCAAGGGGAATTGTGATAATTTATTAATTGATAGCCTTAAAATAAATG
This sequence comes from Prinia subflava, assembly GCF_021018805.1. Lineage (NCBI taxonomy): Eukaryota > Metazoa > Chordata > Aves > Passeriformes > Cisticolidae > Prinia > Prinia subflava. Next base: position 20,304,708 of record NC_086254.1, read on the forward strand.
AGGCTACAGTTGAACTTGCAGCCCTTCTCAATGCAGGGCACAAGGAATACTGAAGTGTCCATGTATTCATACAAATCATGGAAAACAAAACCATAAAGAGACCATTAAACACAAAGAGACTTTGGCACAGGAAATTCTGGGTGTGCAGACTGCCAGAAACTGGAAGAGATTCTGAGGGAGCATCTGAGTCTGCCACCCTACTTCTGTTCAAGCTTTTGTCTTCAATTTCCTATCACCCAGTGCTGCTGAAGGCGGTGAAGCCACATCAGCCTTTGTCCTGAGTTTTACAGGGCTGGACAGGGATTATCTCCAGGATGTCCCTTGGCCCACCAGTGGCCAGTGGGATTTGGAAGAAGGTGGCATTGCCACCTCCAGGCTCTGAAAGATGCTGGGTGCTAATATTTGTAGAAGAAACCATGAAAACCTTTGAAGAATTTGATTCCATTTCCAGAGAAATCTCAACAGTGCACAGCAAATACAACCTGGGACCACACAGAGATACTGAGTCTAATTCATCATTTTCACCTTTCAAAGCAAAGGCTTCATGGGGAAAACACTTCCTAAAACTGGATCCAGCAACACTTCAAATTCTGAATGAGGTAATGTAGCATCCTACACTGTTGGCTGCACAGGAAAATCTACTTAATATTTATTATTATTTTTTATTATTGTTGTTGCTGTTGAATTTCTGAAGTTGCAACTACATGGAGTGACTTGGTTTTCCTCTAAAACAAATTGTTTTTCCTCTTAAAAAGGAAGTCAGAAATAACCAGATGGATAGAACACCAATGAAATAAGCAGTAAATTGGTTAATCCAAGTGACTAAAGCTACCCAGGACACACCTTTCTGTGACAATCTCCCCTGTGCAAACTCTCCCACTTGCCTCCCGAGGCAGGGCAATGTCAGCAGGAAATAATGATATAAATTCCATAAAGAATTCCACCACTGAAGCTCCCAGGATCAGGAGTCTCCCAGCCAGAGCACAGACTGAGCTCCCAAAACCCATCTCTCACACGAGTTTCCATTTAGACAAGCAGCAGAGGAATTGAAGGAGGTGCCCAAGGTCGTGCAGGTGACAGGGGTACAGCTCTCCAAGCCAGGACAGCCACAGAGGCTGCCCTGGGAGTGGAGGCTTTGCAGGCTCCCACCACAACTGTATTTTATCAGAGCCAACACAGGATCTGATCAAGATCAGAGTATGCAAACATTCGTACAAGATTAAATATAAAATATGCAGATATTTGCAGCCGGGCAAATGGCATCGTTTTAGATGATTTAGGGTTTATTATCTACAGATCATACAGCAAAGAAAGTGAACTCTTTGAATTAATGCACACCTGCTTGCAATCTGAAAGAACAATAAGGATCTCCAACTTTATTTCTCTCTCCTTTTCTGTCTGAGCACTTTGCTAAATTCATCTATTTCCTTTAATCTCCTTCCAGCCACATTCCAGCTGCTTAAGAGACTTTTAATGAGAGCCTGTTCCTGTGCAATGCCCAATGTCCTCTGCATCTGAAAGGTCTTAAAACCCAGTAAAAATATGCCTTCCCTACCTCTCCCAAGCAAGGAGAAAATCAAAGCAGCCCACAACAGGACTCCATATCTGATTTCAGGGGCCTTTCATGTTCCTCAGGAATATCTACACCCCACAGAGAGCTGCAAGAAGCCTTCAGGAAAGGCTGAGAGGAAGTGGGACAGGAGGGATGGAGCAGTGCACAGAGGTCCCCAGCTCTCCTCTGTCCCCAGCAGCTCCATGAAACAGAGCTTTCATCCTTCCAGAAACAGCACCATTTAATCCTCCCCATCCTTTGCAGAAAGGATGGCCTGTGAGTGTTGCACTGTTGGGACTGATCAGGATGGTTCCTCTGCTTTTAACCCCTCTGCCTGCAAAGGATGTGGCAGAAATCCCCACAGCATATAAACTATAAATCTCTATAATCAATATTGAGATTTAACAGCTGATATCAAAGCTTTTCACTCCATCAGAGCTCTCATTTCAGCCCCTCAGGCAGGTGTCTCTATCCCTGTTATCCTCCAGGTTCTCTATCAAATTTCTGCTCCTCACAATGAGAAAAAGCTTGAATTAAAACCTCAGATGAGCTCACACAACGCTGTGAGTCAGAATCCTTCAGGATGGATTGTTTGGTGTTTGCTGCAAGCCCTGCCTGGGAGCAGTAACAGATGATGTGTCCAGATCCAGACTCATTTTTTTAAAAAAGAATTCTCCTGAAGTTCCACAGAGAACAGGATATAAAATTCCTGCATCAGGAGAGCTGCCAGTCTGGGAGGAGAAGCAATAACCAGGTCAGGCTCCTGCACAGGACACTCCACCCTCACCTGCTCTGGGCTCCCACAGTCTGGACATCCCTGGTTTGACTCCTTCCCCAGCTCAGCCACAGGAAATATCTCCATGTGGATCCTGATTCCAGGGCTGATCCTAGCCCAGGGCAGCAGCTGGGCAGTCATTACAGGGGAGAGCAGATTTTCAGTCTAACTCTGGACTGGCCACATTCCCCAGAGCATTCCTGGCATGGAACACTCAGCACCCAGTGAGATGGGTTTGTAGAACCTGTGCTACACTGAGGCAGTGGCTAAAGAGAGTCTGGGAGCTGAAGAGAGTCAAAAAAGCATCCATGAAAAGCCTTTCCCTGTGCAGTGCATCTGCAGCCCCACAGCCCCTCTGCTGTTTCACCACAAACTCCATCCTCAGTCTTCCCAAATCTCAGCTGAAAGTTTTTGCCTTTCCCTTTGTGCTCTTTCTCTCTCTTTTTTAACACCCCAGTATTCTGTGTGACAATGACAACAACGATGCTGTGGCAAACCTCCCTGAAAGAGGCTTGGTCCTTTGAGGAACAATGAGGCAGCCTGTAAATATCAGTATTTAATAATCAGATCAACAGGAGGAGAAATATCCTGAGAAACCTTCCCAGGAGCACTCAGAACTGGACACCAGAGTCACTATTTGAGGTGCAGTCAGTACATTAGATTTATCAGGGAAATGCTGCAATAAGACATTTACCAAGGAATGTGGGTAACTGGGTTAATGGGATGGAAACCACGGCTTGCTGGACATCTCCAGAAGGATACAGGAGATGTGAGGACAGCTTTTTTGGGGATGATCATATTTACTTTAAGGTTATCAATTGACACATGATGCTGTTTCCAAAACCATGCAAGGCCCAGCTTCAATAGCCCTGCAGGTCACGTGCTGGTTTTACCCTCTAACAGCCCCAAAAAATCCTTCCATAAGGAAATGAGCCAAAATTATGGCACTGGCTTTGACAGAGCAGAACCAGCACTAAACACATGGGAAGGGCTGAATCAAGAGGAGCTGTGAGCCCAGCCAGAACACCCTGGGAGATCCCAGGCACCTCTGCAGCCACCACAGGAATTTCAGGATGAGTTATAAAGAATTCTGCCCATGGAGCAGGGGCCAGCCTGGCCCATGCATGGGACACGTCCCAGCCTGTTCCACAGAGGCCTCCCCAGGAGGAGGCTTTGATCAGGTTTGGTGCTTCCACCTTCCCACCAGCCTCCTACCTGGGGTGGGTCTGCTCTGGATTCTGCCCTGGGAGAAGCTCCTTGCCCTCCAGCACATCCTAAATGCCTTTTCACCTTGTGAGACATGAACAAGAAGGCAGCAGGAGGCTTAGAGCTTTAATGAGGTCTGGAGACATTCCCACCACCTGAGGAGCTGAACATCCCGAGAAGAAAAGCATGAAAAGGAGGGAATGTTTTACAGGAGGCTGCAGGGTGGGGGAGGATTGAAGCAAAGGTGGAAGCAAAAGCAGCACAAAGGGAGTCAGAGGGTGAGGACACTGGACACTCCTGCATCCAGAGAGCCAGGCAAGCCCAACACAACCCCTACAACAGCCAGGCCACCTTTCACACAGAGCTGATTTTCTCTCCCTCTCCTAAAGGCAGGTTTTAATTTACCCCCATGGGTGAATTAATTTACCCCCAGTGCACAGACAGCAGCGAGCCAAGAGCTGCAGGTACCGGGAATGGGGTCGGAGCTCTGCCCACAGCTGCTGTCATTTAAAGACACTTCTCTTTGTCCTAAAAACATAATACAAAAATTGCTGCCCACTTCCACAGTGCAGGTCTGGATGGGATATTGGGAAGTAATTGTTCCCTCTGAGGGAGGGGAGGCCCTGGCACAGGGTGCCCAGAGCAGCTGTGGCTGCCCCTGGATCCCTGGCAGTGCCCAAGGCCAGGCTGGACAGAGCTTGGAGCAGCCTGGGATAGTGGAAGATTTTCCTCCCTTGCAGTGGGACTGGGTGACTCTAAAGGTTCCTTCTAACCCACCCTGTTCTGGGTTTCTCTGAATTTATCCATTGTAATGCTGTGTTCACTCTGGCAAATCTTTGGTTTCTATATTTAAATTTGAGCTGCATCTTTGCCAGACCATTTTTGCTGGACTATCCCATACACTTCATGCTTTACCTTTGCTCTAATGGAATCAAACTTAGCGTTTCCTTCACCCTTTGAACCAGCAATACTTCACCTTTGCCACATTCACAGCAGAAAGGGCTCGGGTCCTGTCTTGCATGTGGCCACCCAAAAGCTTCCTTCACTTGTCCTCACATCTTTGCAGGTTTTCTCCATTAAGTGTTTGGAAGGCAAATATCTGGCTCAAGTGTCTAGGTGTCTCCTCTTTGGCTAAACTTAGAAGCAGACACTGACCCAGGGTCCCCAGTCCGCTCCAGTTCAGGAATAGTTTAGGTGTCAGATTGGTTTTCTCCCCAGCCAAGCCACACCAAACATTCACTTCTAAAATATTCAAGTTCCTCTTGAGTCAATCAACTCAATTTTGTATCTGAAAGCACTCATGTATCATACTGCTCATCACCACTAAACTCACTGAGCTTTTAGACTTGGGTTTCTTCTTTTGACTTTCAGATGAAGAGGTGAGAACACGCAGGACACACCCGTGTCAGACCCCTCAAGGGAAAAAACCCACACTGAAAATTAAACCTACAGCCTCAGATCCTGAGCTGTGCATGATCAAGAGGCAGCACACACAGATTTCATGTGCCCAGAAGCTGCTTGCGCCAAATTAATCACTGACACAGAGCAAAGGGTCACTCAGGTTGCTTTAACAGAGTCCAGCTTGAGCAGTGGTCAGTGACAGCTCTGTGTTGTTATCTGGAAGGGCAGCACAAATTCATTCCCTTCCCCTGGCACAGCCACATGCACATCCCTGTGGCTGGAAATCCAAACTCTCCCTGCAGCCCTTCCTGGAGTGAGTGCTGACACAGGCTCTGAGTGACTGAGAAAGGGGAGCCCCCAGCATGGATTTCCGTGTGAGTTAGGCTGAATGATACAATTAATAAATTTAAAATCCAGCCGATTTAAGGAAGCTTTGCAGCAGGAATAAACACCAGAGGTGTCCCAGGTGAGATGTGCCAAGCCAGCAGAGTCTGGTGTGTGGTGGGAGGAGGAGGAACAGGACCCTCCACGTGTGCCAGGCAGCACTGACCAGTCCTGAGTGCAACAATCACTGAATCACAAATGCTTGTGTCTGTTCTATCCTCACTGATTTGTGCACCAACAGCTCTGCTTACCATGAGGGTCTGGAAATCCTGCCTGAGGAGCAGCTCACACAGAAAACTAGACAAACCCCCCAGAACGCTCTGCACAGGAAATTCTGCATTGATCCAGCCTGTTACAAACCCATCTGTGCCTTTATCCCAAGCAAATTAAAACGTGAGGGGACGACACAAACCCAGGGACGGCTGTGCCCGGGTGATCCTGACCCTGCAGTGCCCCGGGCTGGAGCAGCAGCTCTGCCTCCGGCCCTGGGCCGGTTCAGGTCCCCATTCCTGCCCGCTGAGCCCCGGCTCGCTGTGCCGGCCCCATGCTCCCCCCTTCACCCCAGGGAGGGATGGGTGCCACCCTGAGCACACCCGGAGCACCCTTCAGGGCTGCAATCCACTTTTCCTCCCGGCAAACACAATCTCGCCCCCGTTTGCACATCCCGCTCTCGCACGGTAAATCCTCTCCTGGTCCGCTCTGTCCGGGCTCGCCGGGAGCTCGGGGGGGCTCCTGCGACCCCAGCACGCCCTGTGCTCTCCCCTCAGCCCCTGCCCCGCCGGGCCGCTCTCCGCAGTGCCAGCGCTGCCCGGGGCACTGCGGGGGCTGCGCCGGGAGCTGCAGGTGCGCGGCTCTGCCGGGACCCTCTCGCAGCCACGGGGAGGAGCCCGGGCACCGGGACGGCACCGGGACAGCCCCGCGGAGCCCCCGCGGCCCCTCCGCGGAGCATCCGCCGGGAACTGCGCTCCCGCTGCCCCGAGCCGCCCCACGGACACTCCGCGCTCCCTCCCGGCGCTGTCCCCTGCTGCTCCCCGGGTCCCGGTGCTGCCCCACGGACACCCCGAGCTGCCCCACGGACGCTCCGTCCCCCGCCCCGGGTTCCGGTGCTGCCCCACGGAGCCCGCGCTCCCCCCGGGTCCCGGCGCGAAGGCGGCGCCCGGGCCGGTCCCCGCGGGCGGTGCTGACCCGAAGTAGGCGGCGGCGGGCGGCGGCGGCAGGAGGAGGAGGAGGAGGAGGATGCGGCTGAGTTTGGCTGCGGAGCGCATGGTGCGGGCGGTGCCGGTCCCAGCTCGCTGCGGGCCGCCCGGCGCCGCGGCTCTTTAAGCGGGAGGCGGGGCGGCCCCGTCCCGTCCCGTCCCGTCCCACCGCCGCCGGGAACCCCCGGGGCTCCCTGGGGACCCGCCGCCCCCCAGCCCTCGGAGACGCCGCTCCGGGTCCCTCCATCCCCGTGGGATCCTTCCATCCCCGCGGGATTCATTCTTCCTCTCGGGGTCCCTCCATCCCCGCCGGGTCTCTCCATCCCCGTGGGATCCTTCCATCCCCGCGGGATTCCTTCTTTCTCTCCAGCTCCCTCCATCCCCGCGCAGTTCCTCAGTCCCGGCGGGATCCTTTCATCCTCTCTGGGCATCTCCGTACCCGTGGGATCCCTCCTTTCCCGCGGGATCTCTTCATCCCTGTGGAATCCCTCCTACTCCATGGGATCCCTCCATCCCCATGGGATTCCTCCTTCCCCGCGGGATCCCTTCATCCCCATGGGATCCCTCCACCTCCATGGGATCCCTCCATCCCCGCGGGATCCCAAGGCGACCCCCGGGGCTCTGCGCTCCCGGACCGCGGCGGGACTCGGTGGGGCTCAGCAGAGGCTCCGGGATGCCGGCAGTGCCCCACGGAGCGGGGCTGTGCGTGCGGCAGGGGAACATCCCCTTCCCGAGGCTCAGCACTGCCTTTGGGCAGCGCTTCGGGAAGCGCCAGGGGAGAGGCACCTGCTGTGCCCGGGCTCTCCAGCAGCCCCAGCACATCCCTCCTTCTGCTCAGGCTCGCTGCTCTGCTGTTGGTGGATGCAGATCCCTACCCGTGCACGGAGCAGCTCCCACGGACACGCGTGACCAAACAGGCATTGCACAGGTGACACCTCCCTGAAGCGCTGGGTGAGGGCCCTGTGGGACTCTCCAGACAAACCCAAACAGGCAGTGTCAAATTGAGACGGGGGTGGCTGTGGCTCTGTGCAGCCAAGTCCTGCAGGCCCCAAGGATGCCCATCCCCACTCGTCCTGCAGATGCACAACCCTGCAGGGGAGGGGGATTTAACACCCAGCCTGATCCTCCCAAGTGCAATTACACAAACCTTCACAGAGGAACTCAGAAGCAAACTTCCAGATCCCAAGGGTGGCCATTGGGGTAAAGGTGCAAAGCCTTTTCCCACAAAATCCCAGGCTGTGGAGGCACACGTGTGGAAGGGTCTGGACAGGCAGGTGGAACCAGCCCCCCCCAGACAGGGGGTGAGGAGGGCTCTGTGCCAGCTGGAGGTGCCCTGGTGCACCTCCCACCCCCTCCAGACCCCGGGTATGTGCGAGGTGCTTTGCAAACAACACTGAGGGGTGTGAGGCTGAGAAACCCAGAGACAGAGCCTCCCAGCAGCTCCCTCGGGTGCCTCAGGGGGTGGAGGGTGAAGGGCTGTTCTCTGCTACTGGGACCAGTGCTGCTCTCCACTCTCACCTGGGCTTCTCCTTTTTGTTTCCCTTCTGGCAGTTCCCCAGGGCAGAGCATCCCTCGGCCCCATCCCTGCAGGGATGAGCTGTCATGGACTGGTGATTTTAGGATTGAGGTGAGCAGGGATGACGTGAACAGTCACCATCCCACTCTAGTCCTGCCACAGTAGGAAGAGGGAGCCCTGCCCTCCTCCCGTGCCCTGAGCTGGGCTGTGCCCCCCGGCCCTGGTGGCACAGGAGGTTGGGCAGGGCCATGGTTTGGGAAGGGAGGCAGAGGAAGGTGCATGGCTGAGGGTCACCAAAGTCTGTGGCTCCATGGAGGGGTTGAGATGGGAGCAGCAGGTACCATGGAAAACAGGGCAGTGTGACTGTCTGAGCCCTTTCAGGGTTCCCCAGCACCCAGGACTGTCCCAGGACCCTCCTGACTCCCCATGAACTGCTCAGCTGCAGCCTCATCTCAACCTTGCTGCCCAAATATTCAAGAAGCAGCAAAATTCCATTTCCCTGCCCCTCTGAAAAGTTCTTCTCCTTCCCTGCTCTTGGCAGGGCTCATCAGGTGAGACACAGAGATTTGCTGATCTTGTCACCCCTGTTCAGGGATATTTGCATAAGAAACACTTTCAATGCTGTTTTTTCAAAGAATCACAGAAGGATTTGGATTGGAAGGGACCTTACAGCCCATCTCATTCACCCCCCTGCCACGGGCAGGGACACCTTCCACTACCCCAGGTTCCTCCAAGCTCTGTCCAACCTGGCCTTGGACACTTCCAGGGATGAAACATCCCCAATTTCAGTGAATTGTATAGAAATGACAGGGACAGGGGGTTGCTTTTGATAACCCTCTCATTTTTTGACTCACTTCTTGCTACCACAGCATTATGCAGAGGATACAAGGCTGGGCATCGAGGAATTATGGACATCAGCATTCTCTGAGAGCACCTCAGGGAATGCATTTCTATATCTGCAAATATTTTTCATCCACAGTGCCAAGACGTCCCCAGGCAGATCCTGGGAGCAGCTCAGGAAGAGGGCAGCCCCCTGAGAGTGGAATCACGTGGAGAGCAGCATGCTGTGCCCCCCAGGGTCACATCCAGGCCTTGATGTCTCTGGCAAGGAAGGTCTCAGCACAGGCTCTGCCCTTCTGCTGGCATTTACTGTCCAGCTCTGCGTGGTCTGCAGCAGCACAGTCCCAGTGCTTTGGGTTCTAGAGCAGCCCAGGTCCCTTTTCTCGCACTCTGGGAGAAGCTGGGACACCTCAAGCCCCTCGTGGGTGCTCAGTGTGTCAGGGAGCTGCCTGGGGAGGGGAGCACTGCTGGGCAGGGCAGGGTCCCACAGCATCTCTGGCCAGGCACCACAGGGAATGGCAGGGGTGGGGGCTCTGGGCAAAGCTGTGGAAGGTGGGGGCCTTCCGGCAGTTCTGGGAATTCTTGGGAGCCCAAAACTGCTCTGCCCAACACACAGAGTCCCAGGAGAGCCTTGTAGAGGAAGGAAAGGGTCCTGCACCCCACAGGGCTGTGCAGACATGCTGGGGAAGGTGGAGGGGGCTGGGCAGGACCCAGGGGATGAAGTGCCCACAGAGAACAATCCCGTGCTGATGTTTGAACCCTCCCATCCCAGACAGGGAATTCCAAGGACAGAGCAGTTCATGGGGGCTGCCAAGGGAGGCAGTTGAGCAGTGGTGGGGCAGAGGGCACAGACACCTCTGGTGCCTCCTGGGAAGTGTCTCTGATGTGAGCAAAGTGCCTTCCCATACACTTTGGAGGACCCACTCCCACACCTCTGGCAGTATCTGTTTATATTGGAAGAGTTCTGGTTGGCAGGACACTTTTTCCCTTCTGGCTGGTGTGAGGGAGGGAATTCTGAATTCTGGAAGTGTCTGGGGGCAGGTGGGAGCCACAGGGCAGACGGAGGAGCAGCCACACTCCCCGGGGCTGACTGTGCCCATCACAGCCCAGCACTGAAGAGCTGCCAGCAGAAAAGGCTGAGCTGCTGGGCGAGCTGAGCACACCCCGAGGCCATGGACAGGCTCTGTGACCTGCCCTTCCTGCTCCTGGTTCCTTCTGCCAGCAAAGGGGAGCCTGGGAGAGGTGCTGGGCTAAGGAAGGACAGCCCTGGCTGTGCCCTCTGCTCTTCTCATGGCAGGAGAGCTGGAGATGAGTCCTCAGCAGGAGATGTCCAAGTGACAGCCTGTGGGGCAATGTGAGCGCTCTCCTCGTCCCCAGACCCCTCTTCCTTCTTGGATTTTTGGCAGCTGGTGTAGCAGAGCTGTCCCCACAATTCCTGCCTGGCACAAGCTGAGAGGGCCCAGCGTGTCAGGGGAGGTGTCCAGGGAAGGAGGGAGAGCACAGTCCTGGAGCTGCTCTTGGGGAGGATCCAGTGAACCCCGGGAGTCTGGCTGGCAGTGAAGAGCTGGGTCAGGAGGAGGATAAAGGGAAGGTGAGTTGGTGTCTGAAGCAAAGAAGATGCCAGGAGAGGCACCAGACAGACCTGGAGGGGGACAAGGTGGTGGAGCTGGGCATGAAGCAAGTCCAAGAGCAGGAGTGAGAGTGGCTCTGTGCTGCCTCAGGACTTTGTTCCAACAGCACAAAGGGAAAAGGGTTTGCATTTCTGAGGCTCAGGTGTGCTCAGGACCCTGAAGACCAAGGCTGTGATTCATCAGGAGAGAGGAAAACTGGGGAAAATAGGAAGGCAGCAGGAGTTCCCGAGGGGGTCCCCCCAAATGAGCGAGGCTGCTCCCACTGTTCCACTGTTCCAGGGCTCAGGCTGTGCCATGGAACTCCCAAGCCAGTAAAACCTTGGAGAGCCTGGAGAAAGAACAGTTGTCTTCTGTCCTGGCAAGTTCCCATATCCCAATTCCTGGGGTCGTGCTCCAGGGCTTGTCATTGTAGGTGCCTCTCCATTCAGTTATTTTATTTCAGAGCTGATTTGACCTGTGCTGGTTTGACAGCAGGTTTGGGGGCAGTTCCCAAGGCACAAGGGCCATGTTTCTTCTAAAGCAGATCATTTCTGAGCCAGCTGCTTGCTGCTCTGTGCAGGTACCTATATCAGCAGTGATTCCACATCTACAGGTCCCAGCGGGGTTTTATCTGGGGTGTTTCCAAGGACATTTTAATCCAATTTCAGTTGCCACCTGGCTTCGTTTGATTCACCACAAAAAGCTAAATATTTTGTGAGATTTTGGAGAAAAGGCATTTTGAGGGATTCATGCAAACCTAAAAAAAAGTTCCCCACTCAGTGTTTCTTTGATGCTGGATTTGACTCCATAGGAATTTCTGATACTCAGGTATTGGTTAGATGCACTGGGCATAACATTCACATTTTCCCATCCAGAGCTGTGCAAAACCCACCCCTCTCCTCATGTGAGGTGTAAATTGGTCCATACAGCCCTGTCCTGCTCAGAGAGTCTGGCAGCAGGTCCCACCCTCCAGAGAGGGCATCCAGGACCCCATGGAACCACCAGGGTTTGTACAGCCCACAAAACAAAACCCCCTTTTCAGGGGAAGAAAGCTTTGAGATGGCAGCAAAAACCTTTCCAGCTCCTTTCTCAGGGAGGTGACACCACCATGCAGCCACCCTCTCTCGCTCAGATGCAGTTTTCATTTGGCTTCTGTGAAGCACAGAGTTGGAGGGGCCCATCCACAAGAAATAAGCAATATTTCACATTTCTGTCATGCTCACAGAAGTTGCCTGGAGAAAAGGAGAATCAGGGGTGACCTTATCACTCTCTACAACTCCCTGAAAGGGGCTGTGTCAGGCGGGGTCGGTCTCTTTCTCCAGGCAGCACTGACAGAAGGAAAGGACACAGCCTCAAGCTGTGCCAAGGGAAATATAGACTGGATATTAGGAAAAAGTTTTTTACTGAAAGAGTGATAAAGTACTGGAATGGTCTGCCTGGGGAGGTGGTGGAGTCACCATCCATGGATGTGATTAAAGAAAGACTGGATGTGGCACTCATGGTTTAGCTGAGGTGTTAGGGATGGGTTGGACTCAATGATCTTGGAGGTCTCTTCCAACCTGGTGATTCTGTGAATTTTATTAATTCTGTGAATTCTGTGAATTCTGAGATTCTGTGATTCTGTGAATTCTGTGAATTCTGTGAATTCTGTGATTCTGTGTGTTTTTTCATCCCAAGGGACAGGTCCTATCTTCTGCAGAATTTTAAATAACCCCCCCTCGGTGGATGCTGTCCCTTACACAGCCAGGACATTGTCACCAGGAGATCTGGGACTGCAGGTGACACGAAGTCACAGGAGCCGCATGCACTTTAAGGAGAAACCATGTAGATTTATGGAAGGAAAAATCCCCACTTGTTACTAAAGCCATCAACACCACCTTGGGCTGGGGAAGTCCCTGAGCTGCAAATTCTTGCTGTCTGGGAAATTTTTTGGGAGAAGTCTCCTTACGTGCACATTCTGTTCCTGTGATTTTCCCGAGGAATCTGCTTCTGCACACTGTTGCTGCTGGGCAGGAGCCAAATTTCCAAATCTAAACAGAAAATTGGGGAAATTGTGAAACAGATCAAAAGAAAAATCAAATTACAAAGGTGGCGAAAATGAAAGCAGGGGACATGTCGTGGATGAGAAACACGCAGCCCTCGGGAGGATGAAAGGCAGAAGGGAACATGATGACACTCCTCGGGAAAAGCCCCCTGCTCCCTGACAGCACCCAGGGACCTGGTGGGGATTTCCTGGTGTGGCTTTGTCTGGGGGTGCAGCAGGTCAGGGCTGGAGTCTCCAGGGGGGTGGGAAGTGCCCCACGTTCCTGTTTGTGCCCAGGAGAGCAGCTCAGCCAGGGGACACTGCTGAGTCCTGCCTCAGGTGAGACAGACAGAGGTGAAAGGAGAAGCATCAGGAGTGTCCAGAGGACCTGAAGTCCAAGACTCAGAGCCTGCAGGTGTTCCCCAGGGAACACCAGCCTCTCTCCACAAAGAGCAGCTGAGTGAGGGGTGCCATGAACTGCACTGTGAACAGCACCACACCACAGGGCCTTCCAAGCTAGACCCAGTCAGGACCTGACAGAAACTGAAATCCTGGATTTCCAACCTCCTTTGGCAGTGAAAGGGAGCTGGAGGGATCAGATGTTCCTCAGGATGTTGTGAAGTGAGCCATGGTGGTGTCACTTGTCCTGATCAAAAGGACAATGGCCTGTGCTGGGCCACCCAGGGAGGCTGGCGAGGCTGCAGCCCAACAGGGAGACATGAACAGGTCCCTGCCCACAGCATGGGCTTGGAACTTGATGATCTTCAAAGCTCCCTTCAACTCAAAACATTCCCTGAGCCTGTGATGAAGACCCAAAATGAGGAGGAAGCAGAGCTGCATCTCTCAGTAGGGCCCGTTGTGATCAGACAAGGGGTGGTGGGTTTAAACTACAAGAGGGCACATTCAGACTAAAGAAAAAACATAAGGGTGGTCAGGCCCTGGCACAGTTTCCCACAGAAGCTGTGGCTGCCCCATCCCTGGAAGTGTCCAAGGCCAGGTCAGACAAGGGTTGATGCCACCTGGTTTTGTTGAAGATGACCCTGCCCATTGCAGGAGGTTGAAAATAGATGGTCTTTAAAGGATCCTCCCTGCCCAAACCACCCTGTGATTGCTCAGGACAGGATTGAGGAGCAGGGCCAGGATAGTCCCTGGAGAAAACAGGAGAACAGGGAGGAGCTTCTCCATCCTGGTCAGCCTTGCTGAGGTCCAAGGAGAAGGCCAACAGCTCAGAGAGGCCTTCATGGGGGTCTCAGCTGGATGGAGAAGGACTGTTGATCCCAATTAATACTCAATCAATCCACATGGAGCTGCTGGGCTGCAAGAAGGGAATCAAAGACAAACTGAGCCAGCCCAAGAGCTCAGTGCTGCCTACAGAGGAATCCCTCTCCCCCTCCTTTCTCCATCCCCTCTGCTCCCAGCTGCAGTCCTGACCACTGTTTGACACCACAATCTGCACAATTCTGCAGTACCTGTGATCTAAAGTAGTCCATGGACAGCCTGTGACCCCAGCTGGCTCCAGGGGGGAATGTTTGGGTGGATGCCCAGCCTCTGGCAGAGAGGAGGGGAGATTTGGGAGCAGCCCCCTGCTCCTGTCAGTGCTGGGCTGGGAGCTGAGCTCCCCCCACCCCGGAGCTCCCCCTGAGCACACCCTGCCCCAACAGATCCTGGTGGCCAAGCCCTGAGCCAGGGCAGGGACTGGGCAGGAGAACCCCTCAGCCTGAGCCCTGCACTGCCAGCCAGGCTCAGCTGGGCTGGGCTGAGCCCTGCACTGCCAGCCAGGCTCAGCTGGGCTGGGCTGAGCCCTGCACTGCCAGCCAGGCTCGGCTGGGCTGGGCTGAGCCCTGCACTGCCAGCCAGGCTCGGCTGGGCTGGGCTGAGCCCTGCACTGCCAGCCAGGCTCAGCTGGGCTGGGCTGATCCCTGCACTGCCAGCCAGGCTCAGCTGGGCTGAGCCCTGCACTGCCAGCCAGGCTCAGCTGGGCTGGGCTGAGCCCTGCACTGCCAGCCAGGCTCAGCTGGGCTGGGCTGAGCCCTGCACTGCCAGCCAGGCTCAGCTGGGCTGGGCTGAGCCCTGCACTGCCAGCCAGGCTCGGCTGGGCTGGGCTGAGCCCTGCACTGCCAGCCAGGCTCAGCTGGGCTGGGCTGAGCCCTGCACTGCCAGCCAGGCTCAGCTGGGCTGGGCTGGGCTGAGCTGAGCTCACCCAGTGTCTCCAGCTCAGCCCCAGGGGCTCCAGAGGGGTCCTGGCCCCAGGGAACTCAGCTGGGCCTGCAGCTCCAGGCACTGCTGGGGGCTTTGCAGGGAGGGACAAACTGGGTTTCCAAAGCACTGGACACACACCTCCTCCTCAGGCAGGTGCATTTGTAGATGAGTCAGGCTCAGGAGAACAAAATCCAGGGAGTGCAGCCCAGCAGGGCCTGTCTTGCCCCCTACCCATCCTCAGCCACATTCCAGCAGTGGGACCAAGTCCTGGATCATTTTCCAGCCCATGTCGCTTAACAAATGCTTTTGGGAGCTGTGTTTTGAGCCCTCTGGGTTTGCTGCCAACCACAGTTTCCTGGCCACAGCCTGTGGGCCAGTGGCTACGTGCTCTGAGCCTCCTTTGCAGTGATCTGCACTTCTCTGTGGAGCACAGACTGCCACGCACGGGAGCAGGGCAGTGATTCAGAGGGAACAGAGTGGATGTGGATGCCAGACTGGAGGGTTCTGAGAGCAGGAAAGAACCACAGCCAGCCTCAAATCGATCATCTGCCAGTGCTTCAGCAAATAAATGGAAGCAGAGGCAGAGCCTGGGACAATCAGAGGCAAAGCACGGTGCTGGGAGGAACAGAAAAGGACAGAACAGGAATAAATTGGGGCTGAGAGGGAAGGCAGGGAGTGCTGATGTAATGCCCACCCAGTAAAGAAGGGGTTAAGGGCTGAAGAAATGAATATTTAGGCTACAGATGAGTAAGAAACTGAGGGAAAAAATACTATAAACCTTCCACACGAATTTGGCAAGGTGGGCTCTGTCTGGGGGTTTTCTTTCCTTCCTTGTGCAGACAGAAAACGCCACAGCCTGAATTTGCCACTCTGACTGTCCGAGGGGGAAATCTCCCCCTCGCAGGGATGCGTCGAATTTGAAGTCTAAATTTGCAACAACAACGAGTTAAACTGGGCTGAATTGCCAGCAAGTCTGAGCCCTGCTCTGACTCTAAAGCCGAGCTTTGGCAGTCCGGGCTGCCCCGCGCCCATCCCGCTGCGCTGCCAGCAGATGGTACTGTGCCCCCGAGCATCGCCGGCTGCTCCGCGAAAATCCTCCCGAACACCGGGAAAAGGGGTTTGCTGCTCCTCCCGGCCCTCCCGGCTCACCCACCGCTCTCTCCTGCCCCAGGAACCCTGAGCTCCAGAGGTGAGGGGGGTCTGCCCTGGGGACCCCCTCACTGTGCACTGAGCTCATACCTGGAGGTGATTTGGGGTTTGCTTCCCCCCTCACCCGGAGCACTTCCAGCCCACACAGCAAGGGGCTGGTCCTTCAGCTGTGGTTCCTGCATGGATCGTCCTCCTGCACCCTCCGAGCTGAGACGGGCACCGCCAGGAGCCCACGGCCTTGGGGAAGGTGTTTTTGGGGGTGGAAGCCGTACCTGAGCTTTGCTGGACAGCCCCGGCTTGTCTGTGCTGGGAGCAGGGGAGGATCAGTGACCCAGGGCTTCAAATGGACTCAAAGCAGGCTGCCCAGAGCCCCCGGGACTGCCCCTGCATCCCTGGAAGTGTCCAAGGCCGGGCTGGACGGGGCTTGGAGCAGCCTGGGATGGTGGAGGGTGTCCCTGCCGTGGCAGGGGATGGTCTGGAGGGTCCCTTCCCACCCAAAACCCTGCGACTCTAGGGTGCCCGGGCAGCTGTCACAGCCCACTGGATGGCACTTGTGTCCCACTGTCCCCAGCTCTCCTGGAAAGGTCCCCATCCAGCCAGACTTCTTCCCTAGGACAGGGAGCTCAGGTGGGAGGCATCTGCTCTGCAGTTCAGCAGGAGGGGCTGCACCACCCTCACTGCACTTTAGGAGAGTGTTTCTGTCAAATTAAGATGGTCTTTGAGAAATTCATGTGATTGAGAGTCAGCCACTGGTTGCAGAAGTGTGAGCAGGACACAAGATGCTGCCCATGCCCTTTCTGAACACACACCCTCATGATCATAGAGACAGGAATCCTGCTCCAGCACACAGAAACTCTCCCTCCTGAACACATTTTCCACCAAAAACGTGATAATAAAACAAATGGAGCAGTAGATAAAGGTGGTGCTGAGGTAAACAGAGATTTCCCCCCGTTTTCACCGCTGTGATTCACCACTTAGCCCCACACACAGGACACCAGGGTGGCTGAGGGGGTGACCCCGGGGGGAACATATGGCTGTGATGACACAGGGACAGAGAAATTTAAGCCAGAGCAGTGACCGAGGAGAGTCTGAGGAGCCCTCACCTGAGGAGCCCTCACCTGAGGAACCCTCACCTGAGGAACCCTCACCTGAGGAGCCCTCACCTGAGGAACCCTCACCTGAGGAGCCCTCACCTGAGGAGCCCCCCCCACTCCCTTTGGACTGGGAAGCCTGTGGGATGGGCACAGAATGACCACACTGATGGGGGATGCTCCAGTTGGCTTTTTTGGCTCATTCTGGAGCAGAAGTGGATTTACAGGGAGCAGGAGTGGAGCTCTGGAATCTTTTTAGCTCCATGAAGTTCCAGCTTCCCCTGCAGTGACTCCTCCGAGGGTGGCCCACTTGTCAGGCTCCGTGATGGGAAGGATGAGGCTCAGACACTCTGAGGGGTGCAAGTTCCTTTTATTTTTGTCTGAAGACAGCAGGCAAAGCCCTGAAAAAGTGCCAAGCACAGAGCCTGGAAATTATCAGCTGCTCTGCAAAGCAGGAGCGTGGCAGGAGCTGGGGAGTGAGGGGCTCTTTGGGTGGGAGGAGGGTGGGAGGCAGGGCTGTGTGTCCAGGGAGCACAGTGGGAACGGGAGCTGCAGCTGCCCAGAACATGAAAATCTGTCTAAGGCAGCAAAAACCTGTCTGCAAACATTTGTCCAGCTGAGTGTCAATTGATGCAGCTGCTCTTCATTTAAAGATATTAACCTGCCTTCGTTAAAGGTCAGTTCTCCCTGAGCTGAGAGGTTCTCTCTGGGCTGATGGGCATCACTCAGCTCCTGCTGAGCTGGCAGGGTCCGTGCCTGAATTCCTGCTGGGGTGCCAGGGCTGTGCCCACTCTCAGGACAGCTTTTCTGCTTGCCCTGCACAGTGTGTCACTGCCTTAGCTGCTGCCCCGAGCCTGGGAGGAGGGAGCAGGATCCTGCCTTTGTACCCACAGCTGGGAGGATTCCTGTGAAGGTGCTTTGAACAATTTCAGTGGTTTGTGTTATTATCATACACAAAAAGTGGAGTAATTGATATTTATAAAGCAATACAGCATCTTCTTCTCATAGAAGTGCTGGTGGGAGGTCTCTAATCCAAGACTAATGCTGGAAGGTTCCCATGGTTTTGTCTGCCTGAGTCTCCAGAACCTCCAAGGATGGAGATCCCCCAGATTCTATGGGTAATAAGATCCCTTCAAACACAGTTCTGGGTTTAAAAAACTCAAGAAGCTGATGGGAACAAAGTGAGATCTGCATAGTCATACCCTGAACTGGCACTTGGACCCTCCAGCCCCACTCAGTGCCTGGCTCTGCTCTCAGCAGCAGAGAGGCTGCAGGGGGACAGCAGGGCAGGAGCCTGGCCTGGCCTCTGTCCCTCTGCCACGTGCAGCTCACATCATCCAACACTCAGCTCAGCACCAGAGAGGGAAAGGGGCTCTGAGCAAAGTCCTGAGGAGGGGGAGCAGGTCCCAGCCTCAGTCACCACCCCGTGTCCTCTCACAGCTCACCACAGCCCTCCCAAAGGCCCAGAAGACCTGAGTACCCTCAGTGATCCATGAAAGAGCAGAACTGGGCTCTGCTGGCCAGGGCTGGGGTGAGCTGTGCTGTGCAGGGCTCCCAGTGCTGTCCTACCCTGCAGGAGACATTTCCCTTGCTGGCACCTCGTCCTTGCCTTTGCCTGTTTGTCCCTCGTGTGTGACACCCACTGGGCCTGAGGTGGATGGAAGCACCCAGCTCTAGTGATGCCTTCAGTTTTATCTTTGATGTTTTCCAGACTCTGTGCTGCCCAGGGTGCAGCTCTGAGCTCACAGCCAGGGTCACTCAGCTCTGCACAGAGCAGGGGCACAAAACAAATCCTTTTCCTGCTGAGCACCAAGGACAACTTTCAGCCCAAAAGCACAAACAAGGGTGGGCTGAGGGAGGAACAAGAAGGATGGGACCTCACAACCTGAAGATGTAATTGGAAAATTAAACCCCAATATGCAAATGGACCAAAACTTATCAAAGTGTGAGACCTCGTGACCGTTTGTCCATTTTGTGACCATTCTTGGTCTACCTTGGGTGCAGCCCTGGCCAGACCTGTCCTGCCCAAGGTGGATCCTGCAGGCCTTTCAGTAAATCCCTACTTTATTCTCCAGCTCTGTCCAGTCTCTGTTTCAGCTCAGCCTTCCTAAGGCATCACTAACCCCAAGGGGAGGAAGACCCAAGAGCACAATCTGAGCTCTACAACACAACTTTGGGCCTTGAGTTATGCAACTGTCACTGGAGAAATCGGAGAAGGCAGCACAGAGCTGAATTTATCCCTTTCACTTCAATTCCTGGCCCCTGGTCAGGAACTGAAAACCCAACCCAATTGAAAGCCTCTCGAAAACCCAAGGGCTGTGACAAGCAAGGGGGCTGTGTCCATTTTCCCTGGAAGAGGTCTCAGTCTCCTTCCTGGTGGAGGCTGTTTGGGAGCCGGGGCTGCAGTGAGGACACACAGGCTGAGCTGTTTGTCAGCTCTGAGCACAGCAACATTCCCCAGGAGCAGAGGAAGCCGGGCAGGAGCGTTGTGCTGGGGGAATAAAGGGCTGCAAGAGGCAGCGATCTGCCCTGTGGGGACGGGTCCCCAGGGCAAAGGATGCACAACTTGTCCTAGATTCCTTTTTTCCCCCCTCCCTTTTTTTTTTTCTCTCTCTCTCTCTGAGATCCGAGTGTATAATTGCAGGAGGGGACAAGAGGGAAAATGAGCTGAAGGCTCATAACTGCAGAGGCCGGTCCCTGTGAGCAAAGGGCCACATGTCCCCTTTTATCGCCAGCCATAATTCCCTCCCTGGCTCAAAGGCGGCTGTGAAAAGAGCAGGACTGGTTCAAACTTCCTTGGGGTCTCCGTGGCAACCAGCCCTGCAGGAGCCTTTTCTTCCTTTCCCCTCTTTCCTCTTTTGTTGTTGTTGTTGTTGTGTCATTAAAACTTCCCGGACTGAATCCCCACCAGGCTGCTCGGCAGGCACCGCTCCAGAGCCCTGCCCGCCTCCAGCCAGCTGCCCTGGCCCCTTCCCATCCCAGCCCAGCTAAGCCCAGTCCAAACTCAGCCCCAGCCCAGCAAAGCCCAGTCCAAACTTAGCCCCAGCTCAGTAAAGCCCAGCCCAGCTTCACAGGAGGATATTTTTTTGGTCCTGCCCGGTATTTCATCTTCTTCCAGTGCAGCCCAGCATGCTCAGAGTGCCCAGGCAAAGCTGGGGATTCTCTGGTCCCTCCAGCCTGGGCTGTCTGGGAGGGGCGTGGGGCAGCCCAGCCCTGGCACAGGCCCAAGGCTGAGCAGAGCCCCCAGTGCTGGGCACAGAAGGGGCTGTTGGGGCCCTGCAGAGCCCCTGCCCTGGCACGGCAATGCCAGCTGCAGCTGGCACACTGCTGTGAGAGAAGGGGACAGCCTGGGATGCCAGATCTGGGACCTGTGTCACCCACCCCTGCCTGCAGCACCGATGGCAGGAGGAGTGCAGTGCCTTGGAGCCAGGGCAGAGAAGCAAACGCGTGGATTAGAGCTCCTGCAGTGCTGAGCTGGGCTGTGGCACCTCCCCAGGGGCACGGCCAGGGCTGGGGTGGGAGCAGCTCTGGGCTCTGGGGGGTGAGGGTCCATCTCTGCTCCCTGTGACAGGGACAGGACCCAGAGAGTGGCTGGAGCTGTGCCAGGGAGGATTTGGGATGGATATTGGGAAAGGTTCTTCCCCCAGAGGTGCTGGCACTGCCCAGGCTCCCCAGGGAATGGTCCCGGCCCCGAGGCTGCCAGAGCTCCAGGAGAGTTTGCACAGCGCTGCCAGGGATGCCCAGGGTGGGGTTTTTGAGGGGTCTGGGCAGGGCCAGGGGTGGGACTGGGTGATCCTTGGGGTCCCTCCCAGCTCAGGATATTCTTTCAGCCTCATCCCGTGATTCCAGATGGGAACATTTTTCATGGGCACAGCAGCTCAGCCAGGGGCAGGTCTCCAACCCTTGCAGTGCTCCAGGGCACTCCCAGCCAGCCACAGCCCAGGGAAAGACAGCACTGATGGAAATCCATGGAAATCCATGGATCTCCTGTCCCTCCCACATCACAGGGCCCCGCGATTTCCTACAACATTGTGGAAAATCTCAGCCTGCAGCAAGAAATAGCTGCTCTCATGCTGTTCCCAGTCTCTGGATGCTGCTGGGCTGCAGTCCTGGGCAAGGAGAGAAGGAAGGGCAGGAATGACTCTGCTGCCTCTGCTCTCCATCCCTCCCCCATCCCCGGGATGCATTCCTGCAGATGTCAAGGTAGACAGAGCTGCCTCAAACAAGCCCAGGACCTGGGGCGTAGTTTCTTCAATTAGTCAGATTTACTGCAGCCCTGAGAGGCAGCCCAGCCTCTCCTGTGGATCCAGGCTGCCCCAAACACGAGGTGAAAGCTTCCCTTCCCTTCCAGCTTCAGAGGGGCACCACGAGCTGGCCTGGCAGGGCTTTGTGTGGTGGAGCTGCACCCTGAGGCTGCTCCTCCAGCAGCCAGACCACTCCAGGGGTCTCTGGGCAGGGAAAAAACATTCCCCAGAGAAATAGAACATGTCCCAGCTCTGGCACATCCTCACCCCCCTCACCCACCCCGCTCCCTCCCATTCACCCACACACCCCTCACACACACCCTGGCACCTGGGGCTCGCCCATCCCACTCTTGCCTCCCCTGCATCCCCAGCTACGGCTTCAAATCGGTGAAAAAAATCACACTGAAGTGCAAGAAAACCTCCTGAGACCTTTCCCACAGGCCTTAGAGTGCCCTAAGTGGCTCAGGTGAAGACAGAACAGATCCCCAAATGGCATCTGGGAATAACTTTCCCACTAAGAGCTGATGGCTGGTGGGGAAAGTGTCCCACTGGACCAGACTCAGATTTCCCTTCAGAGCAGAGTGGGGATGACTTGGAGCAGAGATGAGGTGGACAGAAGAGCAGAAGGTGAGCAGAGAACCCTTTAAAGCTGCATCCCAAGCTCTGTAAGGCCAGAGCAGTGACCCCACATGATGCCAACACCATTTCAGGCAAATCTGTGCCAGTCAAACATAATAAAGTCCTTGTATTTGCTGAAGTTTGAGATGGGTTTCGCTGCTCCCTCTCTGTGCTCCACGTTGCCATAGCCACTAAAACCCATGTGTTAGGCTTTCATTATGGCTTGGGTTGCTGTTTTTTGTTTGTTTTGTTTTGTTTTTCTTTTCTGAACATCTCCTTGGCAAAACAGAGAAAAGATCTGAAAATCTAATGGAGTTTGAAGTGCAAGGTGCAGAAGGAATTGAAGCAGATGTGAAAGAAAGGTGTTTTTACTGCCAGCCTGGGTTCATGCGCACCCAGGCACGGAGGTGAAGTGTCCCTGGAGGATTTCTGGCAGTGCTGGAGGAGCCAGCAGCCAGCACTGCACTCATGTCCTGTGAGTCCCCGGCCACAGAGGATATTTGTGACTAGAAAGGAGGAGAAAAACTGACCCTTGGGCAGGACCTTTTCTCCTTTTTCTGCCCTTCAGAGATGAAATCTGGGATTCCAGTGCTGCTCCTCTCCTCATCTGCTCAGAGTTTATCCAGGCTGTGATTCACAGCTGTCCCTTGGTGTTCCACATCGGGGCTGCACAGAGGGGAGGCAGCTCCTTCCTGCATGCACACAGAAAATGAGATTTCCCCAGGTTTACAAGAAATCCAGGGACAGATAAAGAACCTGGGCCAGCAAAATCATGGGAGGAGCTCTTGGGAAAGCTGAGAACACAAGACAAGTTTCTTGATTTGGATCAGAGAACAGGTATTACAGCAGGTTACACTGCTGATGTTTTAAAAAGCAAACTTTCAGTTTTAATAAAA
This sequence comes from Prinia subflava, assembly GCF_021018805.1. Lineage (NCBI taxonomy): Eukaryota > Metazoa > Chordata > Aves > Passeriformes > Cisticolidae > Prinia > Prinia subflava. The sequence goes on from NC_086254.1 coordinate 20,327,408, forward strand.
ATATATCTTTTGTATTAAAAAAATCTAATTTTAAACAAAAATATATCTTTTTTTTTCCTTTTTAAAGGAAAGAATAAAAATTTAATTTAATTTAATTTAAAATTAAGAAATAAAATAAAATAAAATAAAATAAAATAAAATAAAATAAAATAAAATAAAATAAAATAAAATAAAATAAAATAAAATAAAATAAAATAAAATAAAATAAAATAAAATAAAATAAAATAAAATAAAATAAAATAAAATAAATATTTTTTAAAAACCCGACAGAAATCCTAGGGCCTTGGCCACAAGACTGGGATATTGCAGGAAATTGGCTGCAAAGAATTTCTACCATCACTGGTAGACAAAAAAAAATCCCAAGTGGAGGAATTCTACACCACCAGCTTAGAAAAGTTTGTAAATAAATGGAGTGAGGTAAAGGCTATTTGCAGGGAGAAAAGAGCCACAAAGTTATTGCTAAAGCAGTAGGAGAATGACAAAGGGTTTTGGCAGTCTCAGATGTTACCACAGGATGGCTCTGCCCAGGTACCACCAACCCCCAGCACTCCCACCAGGAACAGCAGAGGAGCAGAGGCTGCAGGAGCCAGAGGGAACACAGGGATCCAGGGGAGAGCTTTGGCCAAGAAAAATGAGGAACAGGGAAGTTCAGAGGGAATGTTCCTGTCACAGGTTAGCTGCAAACAGAGCCCTCAAATACCTGGGATTTCAGAATTTTGAGATGGAAGGAGTCAGGCAGGTCATCAGGCTGTGAGGAAAAATTTCCTCAGCTTTTACAGATTTTCTGTAATTATTTACTTTAGGATTGATGAGCCATCTAATGTCCTGTTTTACCTCCACTTTAGACTCTAACAACAAGATTTAGGTCTTCAAACCAACAAACCCAACTTTTTTAGGACTTGCTAACTCTGAAAAGACCATTGTCCAAGAGATCCAGGTCCTGCTCCTGGCCATGCCCAGAAATTAAATTCAACCTTAGCACCCACTCGTGTCCCCTCACCTGTGACCTGGGGTGGAGCAGCAGGTCCAGGAGGACCAGGGGTCCAAACCCTCTGAGCCCTCTCATTGCTCAGGGCTGCACCACAGGCCTTGCACATCCCCTGCCATCCCCAAAACTCCGAGCCAGGGCTCTAAACCCTCTCTGAGAGCTCATCTCAGTCATTAGGGAAGAATTTTCCCACTAAGAGCTGATGGCTGGTGGGGAAAGTGTCCCACTGGACCAGACTCAGATTTCCCTTCAGAGCAGAGTGGGGATGACTCAGAGCAGGGATGGGGTGGACAGAAGAGCAGAAGGTGAGCAGAGAACCCTTTAAAGCTGCATCCCAGGCTCTGTAAGGCCAGAGCAGTGACCCCACATGATACCAACACCATTTCAGGCAAATCTGTGCCAGTCAAACACAATAAAGTCCTTGTATTTGCTGAAGTTTGAGTCTTGCCCGTGGCTGTGAGGTGTGGGTTGTCCTCTTCACATCACCCTGACCCTGGGGTGACTGCACCAGGAGGGCTCTGAGCTCCAGGAGCCTCACGCTCCTCTGGGGTTCCACACGTTGCAATCCACGCCGAGCACAGATCCAGGAGAGTCCATGGTCCCGTCACTTTCCCCGGGCACTCGGTTCCTTCCTGCTGGTAGATTTGGATGGAGAAAGGAAGAAAAGCTAAAAGCAGGCAAAGTGGCACAGTTAGAGCCCAAGGGGGAGGAGAGGCACGTTTCCAATGTGATCACAATGCTCCTTTGCTGGAGTGGTGTTGGAATAAACCAAAGGATCCTCTTGGATGCCTCAGCACCTCCAGCGGCCGAGCCGGCAGTGCCACCATGTCCCAGGGCACACAGGGACCTCTGTGCTGACATTGCAAAGGCAGCAGGGCTTTTCTTGAGCAGCCAAACCTCTGACTTCCTCAATTCCTTTCATTTCTGGGCATATTGAAACTGGGCTATGAGAGTCAATATTGCCAAACGAGACAGAGCAATGTGATTGAAAAGCCCCTCAGTTAATAAAACTGTCACTCAGCAGCACAAGGAGGTATCTATGAGGGAAATTTTGAAATTGTACTCTTTTGGGTAACTGTCATTTGCTCTTAGAAATTACATTTAAAATTAATGTTTGCTGTAGAACTTATAAATATTTGTTCAGGCTAGCATGAAATATGCCCAGGATAATTTTAGCATGTACGCATCGGATTTTTATTTCACAGCAGAGAAGACTCAAAGTGATTCTGTTCCCTTCACAGACAATGGAGTCTTCATCCCTGGGAGACAGGTCCTCCTCCCTGGGGAGCCCTGCCTGCTGTCTCAAGGCTTTGGGGATCAAGGCTGACACAACCAAAGGCACAACTGAGCACTGCCATTGTTTTTCTGCTGGTTCCACTGGGAGAAACTCAGAGCCAAGAGTCTCCTGTAGTTGGGTCAGGGACAGGCAGGACCTTCTGCTCCCAGGATCTTAATTACAGACACATCCCAAACACAGCCTCCTCACAAAAAAAAGAGTGGGACAATGCAAATTGATTATGATGCTGGGACAAACATTCAGAGAGCAGTGGAATGGAGAAGTTAAAGGATTTGGGGGGATGAGGATCTCCAGAAACTTCCTCAGCCACCTGTCAGAGCCATGGAGAGCATTCCCATGAATTCCGTGTGCTTGGGATCAGCCCTGTCCTGTGCATCTTTGAGATCCTGCCCGTGGCCACCTCAGTTTGGGGTGGGGCAGCTCTGTGTCTCTGTCACACAGCCCTTCCCAAGGCACACTGAGATCTCTGCCCAACCACAACTGCAAATAAAGCCTCTGAATTTGGGTCTGGGGTCACTTTCCCTCCTGGTCCCTGCAGAGGAAGCCCTTTGTAGCTCATTACTGGTTCGGTTTATAAATCCCAGCTCCCAGAAATGGATCAGGAGCATTTTGTACTCCCCAGTGTCTGATGGACAGGGATGCTTCAGCCACCACAGAATCATTAAGGTTGGAAAAAACCTTTAAGATCATCAAGCTCAACCACTAACCCAGCACTGCCACATCCACCATGACCTTGATGATGATCTCCAACCAACAACAACTCAATTCAGATTTCAAAAGCTTTCTCCAGCTGATTTCTACAGCGTCTGAGGATTTGTCCTCTCCCAAGGGTTCACCTGAGACACCTCGCTCCAGTCTCCCCATTTGCTGCCTCTCTAGCAGTGACACTTTAATGACAGAAATTCTGCCCCTCTGTACTTTTAATCCTTATTCTGTTTGTGCAGCTTCTGAACATCCACCAACACAAAGCTGGGCAGCACTTCCAGTTCTGCTTTTGCCAGAGCACCTCAGAGCACTTCAGTGCATTTCACACAGCCCAGGGCTTTCTTTAGGCCTGGGAAGAGTGCCTGGGACCATCCTCTGGCCCTGGGATGAGACAGGGACACCTTCATCCATACTGAAAAACTCCCTTAAGCTCAGGTGGGTCATATTTAAGGGCCTATTTGGAATAATTCCTGTCCCACACTAACCCCAAGCTGTGACTTAAATCTCTTCAGGCCAGCTCCCCACCAGGGTCCATCTTCATGGCTAAAAACATGGGCAGTGAATTTCAAGATCTGGAGAAGATTTCCAGGTAGGGTTTAATTAACTGGAGCAGATTAAATCCATGTGTCCCCAAATGTCATTTGACAATCTCTGCTTTCTTAGACCCAGGCAACAGAGTCCAACAAAACCCATCTGGGCTCCAGGATGATTTGCCAGGACGGACTACACCCCACATCCCCTTTGGGATTTGAAATCCCACAAGAGAACAAGAATATTTAATGTCTATGGTGGGTCATAGTCAGCTGGGAAACCCAAGGGAGTAAGCCTGGAGAAATTTGGCCTCACAGTCCCAGCATCTGCAGCAGGGAGTGATGGAGAGGGGAGGTGTGAGCAGTGTCCTCCCCTGGGTGTGCAATGGCCAGGACAGCAACCTCCCCTTCTGAGAGCAGCACTGCCCCAAGTCAGCATCCAAACACTCCGAAACCAGGGAGAGCTGGCAGCCAAGAAGGGCAGAAGCAAGAGGCAGGGGCACCACAGGATCATGGAATGCTTTGGGTTGGAAAGAACCTTAAAGGTCATCTCATCCCACCCTGCCATGGCAGGGACACCTCCCACTGTCCCAGGCTGCTCCAAGCCCTGTCCAGCCTGGCCTTGGGCACTCCCAGGGACCCAGGGGCAGCCACGGCTGCTCTGTGCCAGTGTGTAATTAAACAACAACGAGGAATTTGTTTGTGCCCAGAGCCTTAAGATCAGGAGATAATCTAGAGTTTTCAAAACCATGAGATGCACTGAGCTGCCCAAGACAGGACCTTGACTCCATTCCTGCCACGGCTCTGAAATAAACTGATTTGTTGGCTGCTCCTAAAGCACCTGATCTCGAGGTGCTTCCACCCTGGGCAGCAACTGAGCTGTGTTTGCTGGGATGCTTGAGGAGAAAAAGCAACTTGTTTGGCTTTTCCCATTTCTTTGTCCCATTCTGTCGAGTCATCCCCTCTGACTGCACAATAGCTCCTGTTAAAACAGGCTGGCTAATAACAAGGACTTCTAAGGAAAGTCTTTGTTGGGTCTGTTTGCAAATCATGAAACAGATTAAGGGGGAGTTTTTTGTTACATGTGTGGGGTTTTGATAATATTTCCATCTTCCTGCACCCAGAGATGCACTTCCCAAGCAATGCATTCGTGGGACACATCCCCATCTGCCTGCTCTCCTCTCACCATGACAGGGCATTTTTTTCTCGATAGAAAACCAGGCTGCCACTGCTCCCCCTTCCATCCATCACCCCCACACGCTGAAAACCTGGGCACTGCAGGTTTCATTCCAACTTCATCACTAGTTTTGCCCACACCACCGCCTCCAGAGGGTTTTCTACCCCTTGGTGCCCCCATCCCTGTCCATCTGAAGAACAACTTGTGTCTCACTCCCACTGTGAGACTGAGCTCGATCACAGCCACCCCTTGCCACAGCCACCCTTCATCCTTACCTTGCATTCAGTCCTGGCATTCAGGGGCAGCACATCCTGGGCTCCAAGGGAAATTGGGGAGAAAAAATTAAATAAAAATAAATTCTAAAAAAAATTAAAATTAAAAAATCCTCCCCCCCAACTCGCGGCGCCCCAGTGGAGTGTGGTGCACAGAGGGTTTGTCAGTGGCAGCGAGGGCTCGGAACAAAGTTGTGGGGTGGAGGGGGAGGAGGGGGTGATTGACAGCCCTGGGCTGAGCCTCATCCCTCACCTTGGGCCATGCGGTCTGATTGGCCGCCTGCTGACATCCCCGAGCCCTGCACTTTTTAATAGACGCTTTTGGATGATCTACGGGGGAAAGCCTTGGAGAGGTGTGTTTCTGACAAGCCCGAAAGTCACCCGAGCCACGAGGGACTTGGCTTCACTCTTTTTTAACACTCCCCCCCCTCCTTTTTTTTTTTTTTTTTTTTTTTTTTTTTTTTTTCCTGGGAGGAGGGGGAATTCTTCATTTTGGCACTTCATGTTTTTCTGAAAACTTCGCGGCGATTTTCCCCTCGCACCAGCCTGGACTGATGGATTACCACCTGCTTGGACTAATTCTGTCTTTTCTCTTCAATGGCACAAAGGTCTTAGCCGGTTACCCAATTTGGTGGTAAGATTCCTTCCTCCCTTTGCCCTTCCTCTCCCTATGATTGATTAATGAATTCATTAATTATTAGCCATGGGAGCTGCGCGTTCCTTCCTTTTCACCCCTCGCCCTGCGGAGCTGCCCATGGCTGCATGGCGGGGTCGAAGCGTTAATTCCTTCAGATTTGACCTGTAATTAATGAAATCAGTGAAAAGTTTGGGGGTGATTCTGAAAGGGCCATGCCTGGGTTTCCCTTTGCGCAAATGGAGGCTTCCCCACCACTCTTAATTTCTCCATTTTCGGCACCGTTTTGGTTCAGATGTGAAAGGATGCGGGTTTATTTCCTTGTGCAATGGGAATTTTGTCTCTCGCATGACTCTGCCACGGGGATTTTCTCCCTTTCCATGGAACTGCAAATGATCCTTTAACAAAAAAAAAAAAAAATTTAATTCTATTTTCTGTTTGGTTGCTGCGTTTTTTGGACTTCTTTGCCTTCTTTTGTTGTATTCTGTCATGTGAATTTAGTCTGGCAAATAACTCAAATGGCACCTGAGAAAACCTTCATTAGTAAAATTGCTCAGAGGTGGATTTTGTTCATTTTAATTATGGAAATGTCGCTAATTTCCTTGCACCAACGAGAGAAAGAAATTTTAAAAGAATTGGTTGTATCTTGTAATAAGCCTGATGAGTAACCTGAGTTACTTATTTTGAAAATAAATCTAACACTATATAAATGAATACAGTAACAAAATGCGGTTGGAAGCCCTTTAGAATGAGAAATATAGGATTAGATATTCCAGGTCATTTAAATCCAGTAGACAGTGAGTTGCATAACAGAATATTTCAGTTTATTTCTGTCTTTATGTAGGATTTCTTGCTGGAATATCTCTTGTTAAGTTTCTGTATGTGCCAGGTAGGGGCTGACGATCCGTAGGGAAAAGAGGGAGATAGTGGAATTTGGTGCTACCGAGATCCTTGGGTTATTTTCGCCTTTCCAGAAAAGTCTCTCTCTCTTTTTTTTATTACTGAATTAGATCCTTTCAGTGCCAACATGGAGATGGCAAGAAGTAGGTGGGAGTGAACTTGGGAATGGACTGCCATGTCTGGGAATATTTTGAATTCAGAAAGGAAGAGGCGAATTTTATTTTATTTTATTTTATTTTATTTTTTAATAATCCATTTATTCCCGTGTACTTTGGGGATGAGAATGTGCCCTTCCAGAGGAGAAAGCCTGATGACACAATGACAAGTCCCCGCTCAGGAAGCGTTTCAAAGCTCCGCAGGTTCACGAAATGGCTAAATCACAGCAGGTTTTCCTGGAGAATTAAATTATTTCCTTGCCCTGAGCGTGCCTGCCGAACTTCAGGCCCTCAGGCCAGGGCAGGGGAGGCTCCCGAAATGCAGCCAGGAGCTCTTTGATCCCTTGCACCCCTTTTCCCCCGATGTGGGCACCGCTGTGCGGGCACAGGGTGCCAGGGCTGGGTGTGAGGGCAGGAGCTGCGTGGGGCAGGGACACCCGGCCATGGCATCAGCTCCCACCAGCCCCTGACCTGCCTCAGGCTGGGGGATAAATCAGGATTTAATGCCCAAATCAAGGGGGGTTTCAGCTCTCAGGGCGAGGAACCGAAACCCTCTTGACAAAAAGGTTCTCGTTTGCCCCGTGAAGCAAAAATGTCCCCATGAGCAAAATGTCTCCTGTGCCCGTTTTGAGGAGCAAACGCTGCAGACAGGTGTCTGCCCCACTCCCTCCTCCCAAACCCCTCCGAGTTCACCCCAGAGGAACAATACAGAGGATGGAGGACACAGACACCAGGGGCATGGCGAGCAGCATCCCTGGGAAAGCAGCGAGCCGAACACACTCTCCACAGAATTTCATCCACAGAGCCAAGTTTTGCGTGTTTCTGTCGATTCTGGCAACACCAAAATGCCAGAGAGTCCCTGCTGCTCTGGAGGGTGCCCCATGTAGGGCTGAGGTTGCAAATGCTGTGGGGTTTAGAGGTTTCTTAAAGGCTGAGGGAGCAGGAGGGCAGAAATACCTGGCCCAGGGCTCCCTGGCTGCTCAGGCACAGACAATGCTCCCAGGGCACACAAATTAAATTCTCCTTTGGTCCCATTGGAGGCTTTCAATTCCTGCCCCGTGGAGATGAGGTTTATGTAGTGGGCTCTGGCATGGTGAGATCCAGGCTCTTAAAAAACCATCATTTTCCAATTGTCTTCCTGATCCTCTGATCGTTAGGCAGGCACAGAGCAGGGCTGTGGGGGTGAGCCCCACTGGCAGCACACCCCAAAACAGGGCAGAGGAACCAAAGCAGGGGCTCAGCCTGGCCCCTGTGCTGGTGTCCTGCAGCCCTCCAGGCCAGGCTGGACTGGGGCTCACCTCTGGTAAATTCGAGACCCTCAGGGGGCTGCTGATGTGGCAGAGCCCCAGGGATGCTGCCAGGCCCTGCCCTGCTGGCACAACCTTCCTGGGTGTTTTCCTGCTGGATAGGGAAATGTTTTGGCAGAGACATCAAAACAGATCTTTTCTGCTGTAGGACAGAAACGAGAAATGTTTATTCCTGTGGTGGGGAGGAAGTGTCTGGGTGTGCCCAAGGAAAAAAAAAATGTGAGGAGAACGGGGTCTGATCACCTTGTGAATGGGTTTGGGGTGGCTGGAGCAGTGCTGCTGCTCCAGGGTGCAGGCAGACAATGCCGGGAGCCCGGCAGCAGCGGCACTGCAGGGGATGAAGGCAAAGGGATGGAGCTGCTGAGGGTTTTGGGGCTGGGTTTTATTGAAGGGGCAGCGAAGGACGTGGTCCTTCACACTGTCCAGAGAGAGAGGAGAGCCCCAGTGCAGCCCTGGAGCTCTGCAGAGGTCCTGCCCCAGCTCTGGGCACAGAGAGCACAGCAAAGGGAAGGTCCCTGTGCTGCCAACACAGAGCTGGGCATGCTGGTGGCAGCACGATGGAGAAGCCAAGGGGGGGTTCAGGTTTGTTGGAAACTCCCTGACATCGCCCTGTCCCCGGCCAGGCAGCTCTGAGTGAGCTCCAGGGGTGGCTCCAAGGGTGGATGTAACCTCCAGTGAGCAGGGGAGGTATTTTGACACAGCTCCAACCCTTCTCCACATGCTCCCATCCTATTCCAGCCGTGCCAGGGAACAAACGGGGCACAGATGGGAAAAGGTCAGCGAAATGCTGCCTGTGAGTGCTGACAGGAGGGGCTGAGGCCAACAAAGCTCCCTCAGAGACGTGTCCAACACTTTGGCTGTCTGCTTACTGCTGCTGGAAGAGGAGGAGGAGAAGGGGAGCAGCGGTGGGGCCGTGGGGACCAGGCTGCTGCTCCTGCTGACCCTCAGGGGTGGCCTGGGTGGGAGCGGGGCTCTGGCCCTTCCCAAGGCCTTTTAGGGCCAAGCAAAAGAGGTGGTGGTGACACCAAAACCACCTCCAGTTGTTGTTTTTAATACCAAATACCCCGATGGCACAGATAATACCATGGACAGACAACACCAGGGCGTGTTTGAGTCATTGGGGTTGGGGGATGACAGACAGGCCCATGCAGTGTGTGGAGATTGATGGGTGGGCCTAGAGCCTTGTTCTGGGAGAATTCAGCTGGAAATCCAGCTTTTTGTTGGAAATCTAGCTGGGATCCAGAATTTAGCTGGAAATCCAGCAATTCAGCTTTTTGTCCTGGGAGAATTTAGCTGGGAATCCAGCCCAGGGCCAGAGCTGTGTCAGTGCAGGCCAACAGAGACCTTGTGTCCTAGCAAACAGCTAGAAATCACTCCCAGGATGTAAATACACGTGCAGGGGCTGAAGAGCTCCATCAGAGTGACATTTCCACCCATGAACTGCAAAGGAACACCAAAAGCTCTCCTCCTCCATGGGCAGCATTCCCCAAGTCTTGAAAACCTCTGGTGAAAGCCTGGAAAAGGAGCCAGGTTTGGGGTGAGTGGTGAAAACAGGGAGTAAAAACTTCAGCCTCACTCCTCTCCTTATCCCTCAAGATCTGGTGCTGATGAGCCCAGAGCTGTGCCTGTCACCAGCTGCCTCTCCCCTTTCAGCATCCCCTTGTCTCTGAGCAGATGATTTGGCAACTGCAAGAATGGCTTTGTCCATCATAAGTTACTGAATTTTATCTCTACCCCTCAGAAGTGTTTTTGGGGATTCAGGAGGTGCTGGCAGCTGGCTGAGGACCCCAGGGGCCTTGGGCCCTTAGGAAGAGGCAGGGAGAAACTTCAAAACACATTCTCCTCATCCCACAGCAGCTTCCTCCTGAGGAAAAACCAGTGAGAACCTTTTGATGCAGAGGCAGCCAGAGGTGACATTTACCTGGTGCCCTTCATCTCTCACTGCCTCACCTTGCTGGGGCAAATAGGAACTTCATTTTCCTGGCCATCAGGAGTTTCCCCTTCCTTGAAGATTCAAAGTATTCTTATTCCACAGCCCACAGGATAAATGCACGTGGCCCTTGCAGCTTTATTCTAAAGGAGTAAAATCGAGTGCAGCATCACCCAGGGATCTTTGTGAGCTCCCTCCAGCTCAGGATATCCCATGGCAATACCAGGGAATGATGGAGGAGTCAGTGGTGGAGCCCAGGGGTGCAGCTCTGCACCCCAAACCAGAGCAGCCCCGGCTGGGAGAGCTCAGGCACCAACCACAGGTCCCTGCTGCTGCTGAGGGGTGTGAGCCCAGCTGGGGGGACTGACCACAGCTCCTTGTCCAGCTGCTGGGGAGGGCAGGGGACGCTGGGCAGGAGCTCAGCTGGGCTGGGACAAAGCTGGGCTGGCCTGTGGCTGCTCATGAACAACCCTCAGTACCTGACTGGTCACAAGTGTTCAAGATCTTGTGGTTCTAAAGGGTTTTGTGGGCTGAAAGGTTTCCTTCAGCATTCTTCCCAGCCAGGTGTGGGAATCCCTGTCCCCACCCTGCCCAGTGGGATGGTCAGCCCATGCCATGAGAACCAGAGCTGGAATTCAGGCTCATCCTGGGTGCTGACCAGAGGGCAACCCCAGCCACTGCAGGATGCACAGGATGCACAGCCCTGTGAGCCTCAGCACGACCAGCACTGGCAGAGTGCTCCAGGTGGCACCTCTGGCTGGTTTTGTCCCTCCCCTGCACAGAACCCCTTGGGGTGGGTTGGAGGCAGCCCTGGAGGTGGTTTCATTCCACCCCTGTGCAGTCCTGAGCTCAGCAGCAGCTCCCAAACGCTCCCAGAGCTGACAGCACAGAGCAGTAATGTCACATTCCTGACTATCAGAAAGCCTCATTCCCTCAGAAATTAACCCCTCGTGTCTCCTGAGTGCCCCAGGCCCCCCTGTCCTGCAGGGCCAGCACAGCCTGGAGCCACAGGAGCCCAGAGAGAAGGGCTCTGACTCACCTGAGAGCCTTTCTGTCCCCAAGACACAAATCTCTGCTGCCGACCCTGTAACTGAGCTCCATTTAGGTGCCCACAAAGAGCTCTCAAGAGGCAGTTCAGTCACAAACCAGTGGTTCCTTGTTTGACTCCTTCACTGAAAGCAGCATTTGCCAAAGTGAAGCACTTGCTGAAGGGACCTCAAGGAAGTGCACTGGGAATTCAGGGGGGATTTCTGGCTCTCTTAGCTGGGAGGCCACAAAGCAGTGATTTCCCACTGCCCAGGCTCCCACCCTGAGAGTGTCAGGCAGGAATTCACACCCAAGGAACAGTGACAGGGACAGGAACTGACAGCTGGGCTCACCCCAAACACACTGAGCTGAGAGGCACTGGGGGCTGCTGTGCTGCTCTGTGGGGGCACAGCTGAGCAGGGATGGAGAGAAACCTTTCCTGTAGGGGCTGGAATGGTGGGAAGGGGAGTTGAGGGAAGGAGTGAGGTGAGGAAGATGAGGAAGAGGAGGCTGTGCCTGCTTGGAGGGCTCTCACAAACAGCACAGGGCTGAACTTTTCTCTCCAGAGCTGAGCAATCCAGCAAAGGGCAGCTGCCAAACAAAGGTTCATTCCTGAGGGGACCCTCCATGCTGCAGGGAGGTGAGGAGGGGCTGGCCTAGGACATTTGTAGGGTTGGACTGCACAGCCCTGGCTGGGGCTGGGAATGTCCCACTGTGAGCAGGAGCTTGGACTGGAGAGCCCCAGGGATCCTTTCAGGCTCCCGTGGCTATGCTGAGCCTTTGCTGAGGCTGGTGCTGCCACAGGTGACCTCTAAGGTTCCTCCTGGCAGACAGCTCCTGGGCCACTCCATCCCCAGGGTACATTTTTTGGGGGGTTGTGCCTTCACCAGGACCCCCAGCAAGTCCAACTCACAGCCCCACACCCACAGGACAAACCTGGAGCCCCTCCTGTCCTCCCTGCTCTACACAACCCTTCTGTGCCAGGTATGAGGCACTGCTGGGTCAGGACAGGTTTTTGTCCTCTGTACTCACTCCTCTCTCTCAGTGTGAGCCCAGGGGAGCTGGGAGCTTCCTCCCTCCCCAAGGGCAGCCTGAGCCCCAGGGACAGGGCTCTGAGTCACCAGATCACTCCTGACTTTTGAATTTCACTGTCACCCTTTAGCTGACACTCAGGCATTTGAGTTTTGCTGCTGTTCTGGAGGACAAATGGACATTCTCTGCAGGGTCCCAGGGCTGTGAGCAGCAGCAGGAGGTTCTCTTCCCCTTGCACTGGTGATCTGAGCCTCTGTGATGCTCATCAGGCCCTTCGACCGCCAGGTCAAACAGTTCAGCGTGGCTGGATTTTACATGGAAAGGCAGAAAAATGCACAAGCAGCCAGTTTTAAAGGAAAAAAACACCCCAAGCATTAGCCAGGAAATAGTAAAGACTAAAGAACTGTCTATTGAGACATGCAGGTGTGATGCACAGCACTTCCAATGATCTCTGTCATGCTCTACCTGTGTAATATTTTCATCTGCCCTGTGCTTCCCATCTCAGTGTCCAGGGCTCAGACCAGGCTCTGGAATCCCCCTGGAGTTGCACAGGCAGAGCCCTGGCTGTGAGCACCCCCAGCACCCCCAGCACCCCTGGCAGTGCTGCTGAGCTGGGCCAGGGCTGCTTGCAGCTCTGTAGGACATGAACAAAACACTGCAAAAATTTCAGAAGGCAAAAGCCATAAAAAAGGCTTTAATTGTCTGATTTTATAAGGTGTTCTGATACAGACTTAACACAATGGGTGAACAGGACTGACACCTCCCCAAGCCCATTGGTTAAATTAGAGAAACACCCAAAATGTTTTTCTCTGAGAACCAGAAAGGCAGAACACCACCTGGAGAAAGATCCTTTTGGGAAAGGATGGCTGTTTTGCCAAGATAATTTTGAGAAGAAGCTTTCTCAAGAAGGTTTCCCTTGGGAAGAGAATTAGCAGCTGCCAGCAGGCTAAAATCTTCCAGACCCAAAAGTATCAGGCCCACACAGCTCTGCCCCACTGCTGACCCTCCCTGCCACTGTCAGCCTTGCCTTGGCCGAAGTTGTGTCTGTGGCAGTCTGGCTCACCCTGAGCCTGCCCTCTGACTCATGCCAGGCCTGAGTGAAGCATCCCTGCCTTGTCTGGCAGCAGTTTTTAAACTAACTGGTGTCACTGGCTGGTGTCTGCTGGTTATGGGACACCACATCAAATGTGGAACATTTTTGAGCATTAAGATAGAAAGAACTCTGGATTCAGAGTCCAACCATTCACCAGTGTGGACCCATCACAGTCCTTGAGGACAGTCAAGGCCCATTCCAGAAGTGCTGTGCAGCCGTTGTCATTTTTACAGCATTACGAAGCTCATGCCAAAGGCCACTTGAGAATGGATTCTTGGATTTCCTTTGTGTCCACATGGTTGGGATCCTGTCCCTGCAGACTGGAATGCAGTGCTCTGAAACCCCTGCCCTGTCCAAGTCCTCCTCTCAGCTTCCCAAAGGCAGCAGGGATGGAATTGTGCCCAACCTGGCCCAGCTCCCACGAGCTCTGAGCTGCCCCTCCAGGTGTTGATGTGCAGCAGGGAGGTTGTGAGGGGATGTCTGAGCCAGGGTTCTGCTCTGGGAAGGCACCAAGGCACACTCTGCTGCTGCTGCCCCTCTGCAAGGTCCAGAGATTCTGTCTCAGCCGTGATCTTGGGAGGGTTGGAGCCTCCTGGTCTCTCCTTTGGTGGCAGATGGAGCAGACTCAACACCTGCTTTCCACTGCCTTTTGCTGGGATGATTTGATGCTCACCTGCTCCTGCCACAGCCTCACTCAGTTCCCAACAGCACTCAGAGGATCTCTCAGGGATTTCCTCCCACAAAACGGGGAGGATTTGTCAGGAGCTCGGCTATAAAATCACACACGCAGCTACAGCTCACGTTCCTTCGCTCACCTGGAGCTGAATTTTAACCTTCTGCTGGCATTGCAGTCTCATTCTTGCTGCCCTGGCCTGAGGTCCCTTTTGTGCATACAAATGGAGGTGGTTTGGTGATACTGAAGTCTGTAGTAAAGCCACAGCGATGCTGAGAGGTTTTCAGTTCCAGGCTGAATTAATTAAGTTATTTGGGTGAAGTTTTCAGGATAAAGATGGGACGTAGGCTGAGATCTCTGTGTTTGTTGTGCTGTGATGAACTCTTGGAGCCCTTTAACACCCCTGTGCTGATTTGCAGCTTTTCCTTGGGACAGAGGGGTCTTGAGAGCCCCCAGCTCTTTCTCTTTGCTGTCTCTTGGCTGGGACCATCCCAGGGCTCCTCAGAAACCCCAAACTGACCCCAAAACCAGGCAAACCACGGGGCCCTTTACAAACCCTGGCCAGGGGATTCCTCTCTCCACTCACACACCCAGCAGACCCCAAGGCTGCTGCTGAGGCACCAGAACACCCAAAAGTCCTCCTGAGCAGGGAGGGGAGCCTTGGCTGGCAGGGCTCCCCTGCCAGGCTGGGAGGTGCCCGTGCATCTCCAGGGCTGCCAGTGGAGATTTCTTTGCCACCCCTGGGACGTGAAATAACCACGCTTTGAAAAGCAAATTTGCCCTGCTGAAAGTAGCCAAAATCTCTAATTCCTTTTCTGAAGACAGGTTTCCTGCTTTGCTAATTTGCTAATTTGTCTTTTTCTCAATTCACTGAACCTGTCTGCTTTTAATTAATCTTACAAATCTAATCAAGTCTAACTGGCACGTTTCCCAGTCCTCACACTTTCGAATGAGAAATATTTTCCTGCTGCCCTCCAGCACCACCCTGGCTCAGGCTCATGATCCTCCACCACCTTTCCAACGAATAAAATTCTCACTAGGGCAGGAAGGGTCAGTGTGGGGTGATAAAATCTTGAGGTTTTTTTAAATTCTGATCCCATTTCTATGTCACCGAGTCACCCAAGTTTCCTGCCATTTCTTCCTAGAAATTGTGGAGATTTATAATTAAAAATTTGCTGTGGTCCTTGAAAAATGTCACAGGAGCTTTTCACGGTCCTAGCAAGTGCCACTCAGCTCTTCACTCCTCACTCCTTCCTCCCATGGACTTTGGGAGTTTCTTGCTGCCAGGGGCACATTTGCAAGGCAGATTTTACCTGCAGAGGTCTCTTAAATGTTTTAAGGGGGTTTCTTGTTGGGGTTTTTTGGGAATCTTATTGCAAAATATTTCTATTGACTTTTAAAATTCTGATTATTGCATATTATCTGATTAGGTTTGGTAACAACCAACCCCCCTTTAATAAGATTTTCATGAAATCCACTTGTTGTCTGTTTGACAGGGAGTTTATGCAGAACACCAAGCCATGGCTCTCTCTATATTTTTATTTTTCCTTGCAGTTTGCTCATTTTTCCCCTGTAAATCTAAAGATAAGATCTCCAGAAGCAAAGTCCTTGTCTGTGGGTTTGGTGGGACATAGGCTGCTGCCGCTGTTGGTTGAGATCTTAAAAAGAGTTGGGAGTTGATATAAAACAGAGTCTTTGCCTCAGACAGTGCAGTGCTCAGGATCACAGCTTTGGAGGCAAAACCCCCAAAGGAGACCCCTCCCTTGTGTGCTGGGGCTGGGATTTCCACCTCCTTTTGGGAGCAGTGACACCTTTGTGTCATCCCTCACCCCAGAGCCAGGAGGACTGGGGACAGCCAGGCAAGAGGGACACACAGGTGGTGACAGCACCACTGGGACTTGCCCAGAGGCTCCTGAGCTTGTTGAAATCATCTTTGCTGCCCAGAGGACGCAGATGAGTCCCCCCAGCTGCCCAGAGAGGCTGTGGCCCCACTGAGAGCAGTTTCCAGGCTGCTGCTCTGCAGGGGCTGCCTTTGTCCAGCCCATCCCACGAGTCCTGGCTCGAGGGTTGTGGTTCCAGTCCTGACAGTGCCCAAGGTCCTCGTGGGACAGGAGTCTTTGTCCAGCCCAGGCTGAGGTTGGGCTGTGCTCCCCTGGATCCCTGGCCCAGCACCAGGGGCTGCTCCATGGACCAGGGCTGGCAGGAGGAAACCCTTGGGCTCCACCTCAGGGGCTCAGACCTGGGCTCAGAGAGTGCCCTGACTTCTCTGCTTGGGGGGAAACCACACCCAGACTGGAAAATCACATTTCTGGTGTGGTTCTGAAGGCTCTGAGCTGGAGGCTTGCTGGTGACACCTGAGGAAATGAACAACTGGGTGTAAGAACCTCCCCTGAGGGCTGGAATGAGCTACACTAGAGAAGTGTTCTGTGGGAAGGGATGGAGATGCTCAAAGAACATTTGCCTTGAGGTTGGGCTTTCAGTTCCTTGAGCCAGATCAGGCTCCAGTAACTCCCCAGTACCCTGGACTTACACAAAATACCTCCTAAGAGAGGGTCCTCATTCCTTCACCCAACTCCCCAGCTTTGAACTCAGTTCAATTTTACTGTAGCTGGTGTGGGGCTGGGGAAAACAAAACAAAAAAAACCAAAAAACATATCCCCAATGATGGAATAGAAAAAACTTCCCAGCAATAATAAACCTATAAAAAATATCTGAATTTTCAGATTGATTCATCTTTGTTCCTGACCAAAAACTCTACGAGTAAAGGATATTTCCCATAACTCCAGATCAGATTATTTGTTACAAAGCACAGAAAAGGTGATTGTTTGCATTGGTGAGGAGTCAGCTTTTGCAAGGACACAGTGTCCAGCACTGAAAGGTTGGGGGAGCAGAGATCAGAGACGTGAACAGAGCTGGGCAGGGGGAAGCTGTCCCTGCCCGTGGCAGGGGGTTGGGATGGGATGAGCATCAAGGTCCCTTCAACCCAAACTCTTCCATGGTTTTGTGAGGATTCTGTGAGGGAATGTGGTCATGACCACACTGCTCAGGGTGGTGAAGCACAAAGGAAACCTCAGGAGTGGCTGGCACTCAGTGGATAATCAAATTAATTGCAAATGGCCATGAAATGCTGCAAATTGGAAAAAGGCTTCCAATTCTGCACAGCATCAATACAGGTCAGGTTTTCTGTTAGGGCCTGGCTTTGACAGATATTTTTATGGATTGGTCTCTGCAGTTGGTGCCTCAGTGCTCACTAACCAAGAAGTGAAGCTGTGCAAAATCTCCAAGAATTCCCTTTGCTGCTCCTCTTGCCCAGATTTTTGGGGCTCAGATTTTTGATAAGTGATAGGAAAGGCCACTTAGGAGCTGTTGTTGGATTTGCTCTCAGGACAGAAAATACCAGCATTTATTAATTTATTAATTAGAAATACCATTATTTGTCCTATAACAAGTCTGTTTGCAGATTTTTGCATTTCCTACAGAATGAGGAAAGCGCCAAAAATGGGAAGGGAAGGGAAGGGAAGGGAAGGGAAGGGAAGGGAAGGGAAGGGAAGGGAAGGGAAGGGAAGGGAAGGGAAGGGAAGGGAAGGGAAGGGAAGGGAAGGGAAGGGAAGGGAAGGGAAGGGAAGGGAAGGGAAGGGAAGGGAAGGGAAGGGAAGGGAAGGGAAGGGAAGGGAAGGGAAGGGAAGGGAAGGGAAGGGAAGGGAAGGGAAGGGAAGGGAAGGGAAGGGAAGGGAAGGGAAGGGAAGGGAAGGGAAGGGAAGGGAAGGGAAGGGAAGGGAAGGGAAGGGAAGGGAAGGGAAGGGAAGGGAAGGGAAGGGAAGGGAAGGGAAGGGAAGGGAAGGGAAGGGAAGGGAAGGGAAGGGAAGGGAAGGGAAGGGAAGGGAAGGGAAGGGAAGGGAAGGGAAGGGAAGGGAAGGGAAGGGAAGGGAAGGGAAGGGAAGGGAAGGGAAGGGAAGGGAAGGGAAGGGAAGGGAAGGGAAGGGAAGGGAAGGGAAGGGAAGGGAAGGGAAGGGAAGGGAAGGGCTGAATTTCTTTGGGTGAGGAGACATTATTTAGATTTGCTGCTTGGACAGAGATGATTGCTAGTGAATACAAAACAGATCCTGCAGATCACAAACAATGGCTGGAGTGTGGTGAGGAGCAGAAGTTTGTGGCTCAGATTTAAGAACCTCTTGTGGGGTAGGTCAGGTGGGCAGCCAAGCCCCACCCTGCTGCTTTTTCCAGTGGGATGGGGAAAAGAATCAGAAGGGTAGATAAATAAAAATGCATGGCTTGAACTGAAGGCAGTTTAATAAGGAAGGAAAAGCTGCTGCACACACAGGCAAGGCCAAGTGAGGGGTTCCCTCAGTCCTGCCCACCACAGGCAGGTGTTCAGCCTCCTGCAGGGCCCCATCAGCCCTGGTGGTTACCTGGGGAGGCAAATACAAACATCCCCCACCTCCTCCTTCTTCCCCAGATTTTTGGTTGGTTGGAAATTCATCATCCAGGGTCTCTTCAGCACCTCCCCTGGGGATGCTCCCAAGTATTTCCCTCCCTTCCAACACCCAGCCCAGCACATCAGTCGAGGTGCCCAGAGGAGCTGTGCTCCAGGACCAATCCCTCCTGAAGTGCCTCGAGCCCTAGGGATGCTGCTGGCCTCCCTTTTCCTTTTGGAGGGTGTAAAGAACATTTCTGACATTTTGTCCTGCCTGGAGTGGCCCAAAAGCCA
The DNA here is from genome assembly GCF_021018805.1 of Prinia subflava. Classification (NCBI taxonomy): domain Eukaryota; kingdom Metazoa; phylum Chordata; class Aves; order Passeriformes; family Cisticolidae; genus Prinia; species Prinia subflava. Next base: position 20,345,835 of record NC_086254.1, read on the forward strand.
CCACTTCATTTATCCTAAGGCTATTGTTGTTGCCTGGTGAAATTATTGGACTTCTGGGGTTAAAATTAACTAAGACAAGTGCACAGCCAGCCTGTGGGACGTGTTCCAGGAAGGGCTGAGGGGGTACACAAACCACGGGCTGAGAAACCCCCTGAGCATCACTGCCCTCACAGTCCTTGAGCACAAGAGTCCAGAGCCAGCCCTCAGCTCAGGCCACCCCCAATCCCAGCCCTGTTGGGACCCACGGAACGGGGCTGAGCCATCCTTCACCCTTGCCTTGCTCCTTGTGGTGCTTCCCAGCAGAGCTGAGGCTCCCTGGGCAGGAGGCAGAGCCCCACCTGCCCTGAGTTTGGAGCAGAGCTGCTGTGGCACACGGTCCATGCAATGCTCGTGTTTGTGTCTCACACCTCCCCAGAGCCCAGAGCCCAGAGCCCTCCACTCCGAGTGCTGTGCTCTCCATGGAAAGAGAACAGCACTACCCAGTAGTAAAGCAGCCTAATTTTTCACCAGCAGAAACCACCAGGACTAATTCTAGATCAGGTTTGCACAGGATTCAAGTTGGTTTTTCCATGCTGGATCTGACACAAGACACTTTAAGATCCAGTTCTTCCAGAACCGGTGCCTCAGTCCCAGCCACAGTGCCCAGGGTGGGCAGCCCAACTGACCACTGCCCCCCTGACCACTGCCCCACTGACCCCTGCCCCACTGACCCCTGCCCCCACTGACCACTGCCCCCACTGACCACTGCCCCCACTGACCACTGCCCCACTGACCCCTGCCCCCACTGACCACTGCCCCTCTGACCACTGCCCCCACTGACCACTGCCCCTCTGACCACTGCCCCCACTGACCACTGCCCCCACTGACCACTGCCCCTCTGACCACTGCCCCTCTGACCACTGCCCCTCTGACCACTGCCCCACTGACCACTGACCCCTCTGACCACTGCCCCACTGACCCCTGCCCCCACTGACCACTGCTCCCAGTGACCACTGCCCCACTGATCCCTGCCCCCTCTGACCACTGTCCCCACTGACCACTGCCCCACTGACCACTGCCCCCTCTGACCACTGCTCCCACTGACCACTGTCCCACTGCCCCACTGACCCCTCTGACCACTGCCCCACTGACCACTGTCCCACTGACCCCTCCTTGGCCAGGGCTCCTCTCTCCTGGGGTAACCCCAGGCTGTTCACAGGAGCAGAACCAGCCTGGGGACTTCAGTTTTATCCTGCCTGGGGCTTTGGGGTCAGTTTGATCCCAGCTGCCGTGGGTATTCCTGGACAGAGGGCACTGCTCAGTACCTCCTGTCCAAGTACCTCAGGCAAAGCTCCCAGGTACAGACAATGCTTAGCAAGTTCAGCTCTCAGTGATTTCAGCTCTTTGCAGGTTCAGCTCTCAGTGATTTCAGCTCATTAACTTGCTAAGTGCCTTGGCAGATGCAGGGAGAGAGAGAAGCGCTGGATGAGGTTCCACAGATGAATCTTTATTGGCATCCTCTGCAAAGGGTTTCAGGGACAGCTCTTCTGCTGAGCTGGGCAAAAGTGGGGTTTTTATAGGGTACCAAGGTTTTGAGAAATGGTCCAATGGTCTGAGTCGGGGTAAATGTGACAGATTGTCTTACAGGGAGATGAGAGAGGGTCTGAGGGCAGGAGAGGGGTTACTTGGTCCAGTCACCATGATCAGGCATTTCTTTATCTTAGGCAACTGATTTCCAGAGAGGCCTCTCAGGCCTCATGGCTGCAACATTTCAGTCCTGGTCTCTGCAAAGAGAGGCAGCCCAGGCATCCCCCTGAGATCACACCCCATGCTGTGGGACAGTGCCTGTGGTAACGCCCATCCACGGGGTGTTTTCCATGACATCTGAGCCTTGGGAAGTGCCAAACTCTGTGATTTCACCCTGGGAGATTTCAGGGCAGTTGGCACCAAACGCTTCTTGAGGCCACCCACCACCAGGACCTCCCCAAAGGGACTCCCCAAAGGTCTCAAGGCCTGAGGTGCCCTCCAGCCCTCAGGGGAGGTTTTTACACCCAGTTGTTCATTTCCTCGGGTGTCACCAGCAAGCCGTGAGCTCACAGCCTTCAGAACCACATCAGGAATGTGATTTTCCAGTCTGGATGTGGTTTCCCCCCAAGCAGAGAAGTCAGAGCACACCCTGAGCTGAGGTCTCAGGGCCTGAGGTGGAGCATGTGGGGAGGGCTTCACTGACCAGTGGGGGATGGCCAGAGGGAGATGACCAGTGGGGGATGGCCAGTATGAGATGACCAGTGGGGAATGACCAGAAGGAGATGGCCAGAGGGGGATGGCCAGAGGGAGATGACCAGTGCGGGATGACCAGTGGGACATGGCCAGCTCCCTCACTGGCCTGAGGGCAGGGCTGTCCCTTCCTTTCCTGGATTTCTGCACTGTTCTGGTCCGGGTGTGCTGTCCCCTCGTCCCTGGCAGGACACATTTCCCTCCCCGGTGCCAGCCCGGGGAAGGAGGCAGGAAGGGGAGGTGGGTCACGGTGAGAATGGCTGGCAGGCTGGGCTGGCAGTGCAGGCGAGGGGACAGCAGCCCTGGAGGTGGTGTGGCCTGGGTCACACACAGAGGGACAGCCCTGCCAGGACCCAAACAAACACCAGCGTCTCTCTTTGAGGAAGGGTTTTACAGTGCTGAAAACCTCGCTGTGTTTATGGCAGTCACCGCCTGGAAGCCTGCATTTGCATATGCAAATCATATGCATTTATGTAAATTCCGGGTCGAATAATATTATCACAGTCCCCCAGAGCAGATCCTCTCCCATGGCAAATCAGGCAATTGTGTTTTCCAGCCCGAGAGTGGCACTGCCTCGAGCAGGCATTGCTGAACACAACATTTCTATCTGGGGCAGGGACAATGCAGGACCCAGGCCCGGGAACACTCAGTCCCTCATCGGCAACTTCATTCAGGCTGCGCTGGTTCCTGCGGGGGAGAAGCAGCCCCAACCCCATCTTCATCCCATCCCCATCCCCAAATCCATCCCCATCCCATCCCATCCCATCCCATCCCCATCCCCATCCCATCCCCATCCCCAAATCCATCCCCATCCCATCCCCATCCCCAAATCCATCCCCATCCCATCCCATCCCCATCCCCAAATCCATCCCCATCCCATCCCCATCCCTAAATCCTTCCCCATCCCATCCCATCCCATCCCATCCCCATCCCCAAATCCATCCCCATCCCTAAATCCTTCCCCATCCCATCCCGCCCCATCCCAACCTGTTTGTTCCACTCCATCCCATCTCCTCTGTCCCATGTGCCCCATCCTGTCCCTGCCTGCCCTGTCCCACTCTGTCCTGTCATGTTTGTCCTGCCCACTCTGTCCCATTCAGTCCAGTCTGCCCCACCCCTTCCTGTCCAATCCTACCTGTCCCATCTTGTCCCATCTTGTCCCATCTGCATTGTCACATTGTGCCATTCACATCCCATCCCATCAGCCTCTCCTGTCCATCTCACCCTCTCCTGTCCCATCCCTCCATCCTGTCCCATGCCATGCTGTACTGTTCTGTCCCATGGTGTCTGTCCCATCCCATCCCATCCCATCCCATCCCATCCCATCCCATCCCATCCCATCCCATCCCATCCCATCCCATCCCATCCCATCCCATCCCATCCCATCCCATCCCATCCCATCCCATCCCATCCCATCCCATCCCATCCCATCCCAGCCTCCCCATTCCCTGCCAATCCCTGGCACCCACACCGTGTGCCCTGGCAGGACAAAGGGCTGGCAGCAGATCCCAAATCTCTTCCCAGTCCAGGTGCAGCAGCTGGCCCAGGAGGGGCTCCCCTCCCTCAGGTGCTGCTGCTGGTGGTGGGCAGAGGGATGGTGTGAGGGGTGTGCTGTGCTCAGCAGGGCACTGCTCTCACCCCAGGGATCCCCTTTGCTGTGGGGATGGGCAAAGGATTCTCTGTTAGGGCCTGGGCAGGGTCTGACTGACCCCGGATTGCCACAGGCTGATCAGGAAGGGGATTTGACAGAGCTGCTCCTGCTGTCTGGGCCACTTCTGACTTCTCCCTGAAGCCACTTGAGGCCCCAAAATCTCGGCTGGGCTGTTCTTTACCCCCAGTCTGATCTGAGGAGCATTTTGGCCCCAATTCCTCCCCAGCAATCACTCAGGTCACCCCCAGGCTCCAATGCCATCAGCACTGACCCCTCTCTGTGCCCCTCCTGTCCTGCCCTGCTCTGGGGAATCACAGAATTCCCTGAGCTGGAAGGGACCCCCAAGGACCATCCAGTGCCACCCCTGGCCCTGCACAGACCCCCCAACAACCCCACCCTGGGCATTCCTGGGAGCAGTGTCCAAACCCTCCTGGAGCCCTGTGGGGCTGGTTGGTAACAGAAAAGCAGAGATGGGGCTGACACGAGGAGGGGAGGGTGAGGTCACAGCACGAGGCAAGAGGGTTGCAATGAGCAACAGAACAAAGTGGAGCAGGAAAATCCAGGGGTGGGAGATCTGTGGAGAAAGACATTTGTGACTGAGCAAAAGGACTGTGAATGGGTGACATTTGGGGGATGAGACCTTATCAGAAAGGTAATGGATTTTAGGGTGGGATTTTTCACAAGTGATGTTGGGTGTTGGAACCCAAACTGGAAATGAGAGGCTTTTGGGATTGGGTGTTTAAAAAGCGGGAGGATGGGCAGTTTGAAATTTGGCATCATTCCCATCTCAGTATTGACCAGTGAGGACACAGGAGGGAAAGAGGAGAAAGGAGAGGTGGGGAGGGGAAGAGGAGCTGCCTGAGCAGTGACGCTGCCTCTGGACAGAGTGATGGCAGTTCCAGCTCCCAGCTGTCCCAGAAAGCTCAGCCAGGCAGACAGGTTGGAGTGTCCTCAACAATCCTTGTCTTTGTGACACTGGCACTGAACTCACCTGGCACATCCTTTTTCTTTTTCCTCCACCTCTGATAACACAGCCCCGCTCTGGGCCACTGCTCACTGAGTTTTGGTGTCAGAGAACAATAATTTCATCATTCATCTGAGCTCCAGGATCATCTGCTGGTCCCTCACCACGAGGGCCTGCCCACTGCAGCCCCCTGCCCTGGTGGTGGTCTCCTCTGGACTCCCACCTCTGTGCCCACCCTGGGGACCCCCAGACTGGGCATGGGAATGCAGCTGTGGTCTCACAAGTGCTGAGCAGAGGGGGAGAACCACATCCCTCCATTTCCCAGTCCTGCCAATGCAGCCTCAGGGTGCAGCTGACCTTTCTTCCTGCGTGGACACAACAGATTCCTGTTCCAGCTGTTGCCCACTGGATCCTCAAGTCCTTTTCTGCAAATTGAGTCAGTCCCCAGCCTGTCCTGCTGCTCGGGGCTGTCCCATTCTGGCTCAGGGCCTTGCATTTGCTTTTCTTGAGGTTCATGGAGGTGTCTGAGACCAGGCTGGATGGGACTTGGAGCCCCCTGGTCTGGTAGAAGCTGTCCCTGCCCGTGTTAGAGGGGGCACAAGATCATCTTGAGAGTCCTTTCCAACCCAAACCAGCCTGTGGCTCCACAATCCTCATTCTGCCTCCAAAGTGAGCTGCTGGCAGGGAGGGGAGGGGATTATCTCCTGATTATTCTGTGATTGAAATTCCTGTGCCCAACTCATTTAACAACCAGACAATATCTTGATCTTCCTTCTGTGCTCGGCACAAGCCTCTGAATTTCATTATTTCTTTAACTGTCAGGACTTTGAGACCCAGCTTAGTTTTCCAGCCACAACCAGACCACCTCCTGTAAGAACCAACACCTTTGTGAGGAACTGGTGTTGGCCACTGAGTCACACCCTGTGACTAGAGAAAGAGTTTTATTTCTTCAACAAGGAACATTCCTGAGGATCAGCATTAATTTTCTTTAGTTAAGACCCTCCTCACTCAAAATGAATAAATAAATACATAGAAGCCACAGGGATTTAGCACAGGTTTCCCCTGTTCCCTGCCAAGGGTGTAATTTTGCCACAGTCCTTTATCAGTTGTTGTGCCCAGGGATCTCCATCGGCCTGTGAGAAATGAACCTGAGCTTCTCTGACACTAAAAAAATACCAAACGAAATCCACAGATCTTTGTCAGGTCTAGAGCAGAGCAGGGCTGTGCTGAGTCCAGCACAGAGAGATGCCTGGACAGCTCTCACAAGGCCAAGGCTCTTCTCAGGCAGCACCCCTGGCTCCACATGGGCTGTGAGAAACAAGAGGAGACAGCCAAGGTCCTGATCTGAGACACTCAGTGTCCTTCCTTTGCCCAGCAGGGAAAAATCTGAAAGCAGGAGGGCAAGAGGGTGTGCAGGGCAGGCTCCAGCTGGCAGGGAGTGACAGGACAGGGGAAATGGCTTGATTGGACATTGGGCAGGAATTGTTCCCTGGGAGGGTGGGCAGGCCCTGGCACAGGGTGCCCAGAGCAGCTGTGGCTGCCCCTGGATCCCTGGCAGTGCCCAAGGCCAGGCTGGACAGGGCTTGGAGCAGCCTGGGACAGTGGAAGGTGTCCCTGACATGGCAGGGGTGGCACTGGGTGGCTTTGAGGTCCCTTCCCACCCAAACCACCCTTTGATTCCATGATTCACTAATGCAGCTCTGGAAATGCCAAACCAGGGCTGTGTCTGCAAACGACCCCTGGTAGGGATGGGGAACCGAGGGAGGCAAAGGGTGAGCAGGAGCCCTGTGAAAGATCAATAAAAGAACTCAGGTTTGGCCCAAGGACACTGAACTTGGAGTTCTGAGGATGCCACTGGCTCAGTCTGATGTACAGGAGAGCTCTGGGCCTTGGAGCAGGATTTGTTTCTGCTCCTGAGCGATCAGGACTGAAAACCCAGGAGGGACTGTAGAAAAGGTGCCAAGAAGAGGGGCAGGGCATGGGAGGGCAGGGCAGCAGCCTCCCCTGGGGGTTGGAGCATCTCCCAGGTTTCTGTGTTTGCAGCCTGCAAGCTGCAGACAGAGCACTTGGGAAAGGTTTGAAGCTAATTTCTTTACAAAACTTGTTGGGTGCCAAAGGAGTAGAGCAGTAGGGGGAAAAAAATCAGAATTTTCCTCAGTGCCTGTGGGTTCGAGGAATGCTGCAGCATTGCACTGGAGGGGTCAGCAGAGACCATTTGGGGAACCCTCTGTGCTTCCTCCACCCCTGCCCCCGGGACCCCGGGATCCCTCTGGGTTTTGCAGTCACCACAACATTATTTGAAATTGCTGAGCTGCCTCAGACCCGTGGTGTGCACAGCTCCTGTGCCCTGCCCCTCCTGGAGACCTTAAGTGTTTGACCAAAGGTGCTGGAAGGCTTGAGCTGTAGCTGGAGAATATTGATATATTCAGGAACATTGATAATATTGATCCCCCCTGCGGAACAGCTCCTGTGCCACCCTCCCCTGCTGTCCCTGCCAGTGCACCCAGAGCCCCCTGAGTGGGCTCTCCCTCCTCATGGGCACAGGGCACAAGGAAAACCCTCCTTGCACAGCCAGGCAGGGCTGTGTGACCCCTGGGTGTGATCCCTTCACCCCAGGGTGAGCAGTCCATTTCTCCTGCCTCAAACAGCTCTTTTCACAAAGGCACAGGCTGGGATTCTCTCTGTGTAAGAGAATCTGCAACAAGTGTTGGCCGTGGGTCTTTTGCTTTGAGGTTTGTGCCTGTGCACTCCACTGGGGTGAATTCCCACTCACCAGCTATTGTCCTGCCCTCTTCTGCTGCACAGAAAGTCTTAATCTTCTTCTCACTGTAACTAAACAATCCCTCAGAAGCCTTTCCAATAGACTGATCAAACTGTCAGCACAAGCCACTGCCTCAGCTCGCTGCTGCTGCTCCTTTGTCCCCTTCCCGTGTTTAACATCCCATTTACAACGAGGAGGAGGCTTAAACCCGTCCAGTTCCTGCAGCATCCCGAGCCCCTGCCTGGGTGAGACAGCACAGCCAGAGCTCCACGAAGGAAACAGGACAGAACCATCCTGAGCATGTCCAGCAGGGAAGCTGTAGGCAAATCCCAGAGCTGAGGACTCCAATTTCATAAGCACCATCCCATCCTCTGCCCCCTGGGTGTCTCATGTGCCTTTGCTGAGTGTGGAGGGGTCCCTGCATTCCCCTGGGGATGGTGGCAGTGAGAGACTCAGCCTGCACCAGCCCCGGGGCTGTCACACATCCTGCCTGCCCTGAGAGGTGACATTTGTGCCCACAGCCCCAGACACCTCACCAGGGTCCTCTGTCAGCATTCCCTGGGCTTTGCTCAGTGCCAGGGGGTCACCAGGGCTCAGCTTGGAGCTGTCACCTCTCCCTCAGCTCGTCCTGCCCCGGTGCTGGGGAAGAGGAGGGGTCCCTGCTTCCCCCAGAGCACAGGGGCCCACCAGGAGAGCGTTCCTGAAGGGCTTGGGGCTCTGGCATCCTCTGTTCCTCCTGCCCTGTCAGCAGCAATTTCTGGGCTTCCCATGTCCCAAACACAGTTCCAGTACTGTCACTATAGGATATGAGCAAAAGACTCCAAATATTTCAGAAGGCAAAGGCATTAAAAAGGCTTTAATTGTCTAATTTAATTTAATTGTCTAAAGGTGTTCTGATACAGATTTAACATGACTGATGAACAGGACACCTCCCCAGTGCCATTGGTTAAATTAGAGAAATGACCAAAATATTTTTTCTCTGAGAACCAGAAAGGCAAAACATCACCTGGAGAAAGATCCTTTTGGGAAAGGATAGTTGTGTGCCAAGATTGTTTTGAGAAGAAGCTTTCCTCAGAAACTTTTCCCTTGGGAAAAGAGTTAGCAGCTACCAGAAGGCTGAAATCTCTCAGGGCCAAAAAGATCAGGCCCACACAGTACCAAGAGATGGATTCTGTAGCCCAGGTGTCTCTGGGGGTTTTGCATTTCTTCAGCCAAACTCAGCTGATTCCACCCAGCAGGGATTTGATGCAGCAAGGTCAGGGTGACAATTCACCCTCTCAGGCCTGCAGCTCCACCTCTCCTCCCCTGGCCCTCCCTGCCAAGCATTCCCCACCATTCAGGGATGGCATCTCCGGGATGTCAGGCATGGATGCTCCATCCCTGCAAGTGCTCAGGGACACTGGCTGGGTCCTGAGTGCCCAGGTCCAGGGGGTGACGTCCTTCCCCAGGGCAGGGCCTTGGAACAGGATGATCTTTCAGGTGCCTTCCAAGCCAAAGCATCCTGTGGTTCTGTGATCTCCTTGGATCAAAGCAAAAATCCCTTTGACTTCCCAAAGCATCGGAACTCTGACTCAGCAGCCCCAAACCCAGAGGCAGGGGAGCACCTGGGGCTTGTGAGACCTCTTTTATTTTCATTTAGTGCAGCCCAGCTGCCACCTGCACCTACAGGATTTTGTAAAACCAAAAAATAACCACAAAATAATGGCAGCAGAGATGTGGTGGGTGCACACACAGGAGAGCAGCCCAGGCCATGTCTACAGTGCAAAAAGAGGCAAGGGAAAAAATGGAATTAAATAAGATTTATTTGAGTTCACAGGGCAAAAATCTCACCACAAACCTTCTGTGGGTCAGGCTTTGGTCATCCTTCACCCAGTTAAGGCTCCTGTGCACTGCACTGTCCAGGACTCAGGTTCAGCTGATCTAATCTGAGAAGTCCTTCCCTAATTCTCTGGGGATTAGAGGAGTTTTCTGGAGTGTGACACCTCCACTCTACAACAACTCTGCAGGGACCAGAGTACCTGAGTTTCTCTGGGTTACAGCAGCTGGAGTTCAAAGGGGAGAGGTGATCCCAGTGACAGGGGGCAGGAGGTGCCTTCAGCTGAAAGCTGCAGAAATCTGTGTTCTCTGAAGCCCTGATGCACCCAACACGTCCTGGCACCCATTTCACCCCCGCAACAAACCTTCACCCCACTAAGACTCTCCTGCCCTTGCTCTGCCCCTCTTTGCCCTGGCAATGTCTGCATTTCTCTCAAATCTCCCACGTCAAAGATCCTCAGCTTCCCTGGCAGCACTGATCCCTCCCAGGGCCCACAGCCCTCCCTGTCCCTGCCAGGCAGGAGCAGCACCCAGAGGGTGGCACTGGAATTCAGCCACACTCAGGCTGATTTGGGCATTTCAGAGCTGGGTGTGGATTTCCCGTGGTCCTGTCTGAAGGAAGATGCTTCTCCCAGGGGGCAGGAGCCAACTGCAGCCCCTCAGAGCACACTGGATGTGAACTGCAACAGGCCAGAGTGAGAATCCAGAGTGAGCAGGAGCCCCCTGGGTGTGTGAGCCTGGGGCTGTTCTCTCCCTGCTGAAATGCACTTTGCTCCTTTGCCTTGGCAGAGAGCTCGGGCACAGGCAGGGTTGTGCTGGGATTATTTCAGAGTTCCACCAGCTCCTGTCTGTCCCTGCTGAGGGACAGGGGCTGCAGCCTCCTCCCAGGGGCTGTGTCCCCCATCCTGCTCCTCCTCCAGGCTGCCAGAGGTGACACTCCTGCCACCAAGGGTGGGATGCTGCCCCTTGTCCCCCAAAATCCCATCACACCAAGTCACAGCAGTGCTCAGGTTCTGCAGCCCAGCCTCCCCTGGGGCAGAGACATCCCCTGCACCATCCCAGGGCAGCAGGGGCTGTGTCCAGCCCAAATCCCCATGGGATGAGACCCCCCAGCTTTGCTGGGCACCTGGAAAGGGAATTTTTCCTAAAGCCCAACCTACGTTGCCAGGCTGTGCTTCCATCCTCTGCAGCCCTGGGAAGAGTTTGGCTCTGCCACATCTGGAACTGCCCCACAAGTGGCTGTGGGCTGTTGTTGGACCCCTTCAGGCTCCTTTCCTGCCCACTGACCCTGGCCAGCCATTCCTCCTCTCCTGGCACCCCTCAGCCACCCAACCCTGAGCACATGGACAATGTCCCTGTCCTCCACATCCCCTTGGGTGCAGCACTCCCAGCCTGGTGCCACCAACACCAGTGACTGCCCTGGATGTGCTGAGCCCACGCTGACCCAGCCCAGAGAGCTGATGATGAATTCAAACTGATTTGGGCACGTTCACCCACTCACTCATAGGAGCTGTGAGTGCAGATTGTGAGAAGAAACAAAAAGAAATTCACATAATTTAATCAAAGGTTTAGAAAAGCTGTGAGTGGGGCAAGGCTGGGGCTGTTGGGGCAGGGAGGGTCTGGCTGGGCAGGGGAAGCTGCAGCGGGCTCTGCTCAGCACAGCCAGGTGGAGGGGGCACTTCTCTACCCCACTGGCACAGAGAGCTGCTGGGTTTGGGTTTGTGTGGGTCAGGAGAGCTGCTGGGTTTGGGTTTGTGTGGGTCAGGAGTGGCTGTGGGAGCAGAAACAGCAGAAACGTGAGGGGTTTAACCCTGGGAGAGGGGAATCACTTTGACCTCAGTGATGAACACGCCCCTTGCAGCTCCACACCTTCACCTCCTCCTCTGCATTTGCTCTTCTTCTAAACCCCCAGACTGCCCAGGCCTTTGAGGGAGAGCTCAGCCTCTGCTCAGGTGGATTTTGGGCACTGCCTGCTCCAGGAGCCGGCAGAGGGGGACCCCAGGGTGCTGAGCTCCGAGGGTTCCAGGCTCTCCCCTCCTGCCCCTTTCAGAGCCCAAGGACCCCCACAGCTCTTTTTGCTCTGCCCAGACCCAGGATTGGTTCACCAAACCCAGGAGCCACCCAGGCAATGGCCAGTCCCAGATTTGGGGTGACCTCCATGGAGATTCTGGAGGAGCAGTGGCTCAGTTCTTACAGAAGCTGTGTCCTGAGCCCAAGAGAGGGAACACGAGTGTGAACAGGAGCCCTCAGCCCACAGGCAGGGCAGCCCAGCCTTCAGGGGGGAAAGCCCCTGGTTCCCAAAGCTTGGCAGCAGCTTCAGGAGATCCCCCTGCCCCAGAATTACTGTCCCAGCCCAGGACATCCCCCTGGTTTGCCTGTCCTGGCACAGGGGGGACTCAGCCAGGCTGGATTCATCTCTCACGTGCCCTGTGCTCATCCCCACCCAAATGTGCCCAGTGCAGTGAAATAAATCCCCCTGTAGCCCCTCCAATGTTCCAATGCTAGCTCAGACCTTAGAGGGCTTTGGAGGAATATTTCAGGGACAGGACAAAGGATCCAAAAGAGGCTCTGACCCCCAGCTGAAGTTCAAGACATTTATTCCAGGTGGTTACCAGAGGGGAAAGAGGATGAGTGCAGAAGAAGAGGGTCTTATCCAGGCTTCTGCCAGGGAGGGATAACTGGAACACAGCCAATAGGGTCAGAAAGGGGAGGAAGGGTTAAACTACGTGGTTACAGGCTCTGGGGGTCTCTGAGGGGGGAGAAACCATTCCCCAGGGGAATGCAACAGTGCAGGAGGATCCTGGGGCTGCTCAACGTGTGGGGCTCAGCCCAGCAGGTGGGTTTGGGGCTTTTTTAGCACCCTCCTGCCGTGTGAGCAGCAGGGACTGCCAGCAGCACTCAGGGCTTGGAGATGGCAAAAGTGACACCCATTACTGGGTAGGTCACTGGGAGACTGAGGAAAACACATTTGGGGTTTAGACACAAAAATCTGCCCCAGCCAACCACATGTGACTCCTGCTTTCAGTTAAGAAACCACCTGATGATACAAGCCCTGAGCAACTGCTTGGGGTTTGAGTGACAAGCCCTGTGCCCCTCTTTGCCCCTAAGTTTCATTAAATCTGAAGGATTTAATGAATTTTTAAAGGGAAACAGGGAAACTCCATCCCACAGACAAAAGCGACTTTTTTTACAGTGCAGGAAGAAGATAAAGCACAACCAGGTGCTCCTCTTTGGGAGGGTGGACTGTCATTACTGGGTGTCTTTTGGCAATTTTTTTACTGACTGATAGAGCAAAATGAGAAATACATAAAGTGCTGGTTATCATTCCCTGAGTGCACACACTCACACTGAGCAGAGCAGCTTCCTCCCAACACTCCCCTTGATGTTTCCAGGAGCCTCAGCCTGGGTTTTCCCTGTTCAGGCTTTCCCTTTCTGCTGCATCACTGCACCCCTGAACCTCCCTCCCGTTCAGTCTCCCTGGGGTTAGACACTCTGAGGGGAAATAATCCATCCTCTGCCAGTCTGTGCACAGGGACAGCCTCTTCCTGCCTCCCTCCATCCCTCCTTTAATCCCTCCATCTCTGCCTTCATCCTTCTGTCCATCCCTCCCTCCATCCCTCCCTCCATCCCTCTATCCTTCTCTCCATCCCTCCCTCCCTCCTCAGCCCCCCTGGCACTGTCCCTGCAGGACTCACCCCCCTGTGCCAGGGCTCAGGTAACAGCAGGGGCAGGGCTCGTTGATCCCCCAGGGGACAGGAGGGGTCCCCACCCTGGGGACATCATGGGGGGGTTTGGTCTCTGCTCCCCAAGGGTGGCCTGGACACTCCTGGGCCACGATCACTGCCCAGCTCAGGGGCTCTGCGATGGCCTCACCCCTTCATTTTCCAGCAGATCTGAGCAGTTTAGTGGGAGCTCTCCAGAAAGCCCCACACCACCTCTGGCAGCTGCCAGTGCCCAGCTGAGGGTGGCAGAGCAGCCCCGCAGCCGGGCACAGCCAGCCCTGACCCCACCGGCCCCACGCTCCCCTCCTGCCTGCCCAGCCCTCACCCCTCCTCACCTGCCTGCCCTGCCAGTCTCAGGTGACCTCGAGGCAATTTTTGTGATACCAGCACTGCTCACAAACCCCCTTTTCCCGCCCACTGCCCACAGCTCCCCTTGCCAGCACCCAGGCCAGGCTGCAGAGTTTGTCCTGCTCTGCCCCTACCAGCAGCTCCCAGGGCTGGGCTGGTCCTGCAGCCCAGGCTCCCCCAGCTCCAGTTTCCCGCTGAGCATCAGCAGATAACGAGTCTGTGCTGTCTCTCTGTGACCTGACAGCTCTTGCAGAAGATATTTCATGATTTGTCACCATTCCCAGGGCACACAGTGGATGGGGAGGGTGGGAAGCACCCACAGCCAGCCCAGGAGAGCCCAGAGTGGATCAACTGCTGCCAGCTGCAGCACCAGCTCCTGCAGGAGCCACAGAGAACTAAAAATTCCTTCCTGAGGGACACAGTCCTGCACTGCCCCACCTGCAGAGCCCCATGAACCCTCACCAGGGCTCCCTTGGTGCTGCTCTGCCCCTGTAAGCCTGGCTTAGCTGAGCTTTGCTGCCTCTGTACCTGCAGTGCAGAGGGGACAGGCCACAGGGACAGAGATGCTCCCTCCAGAACAGGCAGAGCTTTGGGGATCCTGACAACAGGAAAAGAATCTTGGTATTACTGAGAACAATTTTCTCTGTGTGCAGATATGGGGCTTTTCATTTGATTTAGTGCAGATTTAGTCTGGCATGTGTTTCAGCAGCTGCTTCAATACTGGTGTTGGTTGGAGGTTAAATAAACCAGCAGCAGCCTCTTCCTCTGGTTCCTCAGCCCTGGAGTTGCCTCTCTGCAGCATTTCTTTGTAACATTCATTTTTCAGGCACACCTGGGCCATCATCACTCTGCTCCCTCAGAACAGGAGCACCAGAGGAGCCTCCATGGCTCCTCTCCCTCCCTCTGGGAATGCTCAGGGCATCACCTCCCTGTGCTTCCTCCTGGTTTCCTCCTGGAAATAACCAACATTTCTCTGCAAATGGAGCAGGTTGCCAAATTTGTGACCAGCTGGTGCTGTGTGCCCTTGAGGAACGTGGGCAAACCATCCCTGGTGTTGGCAGCATCCTGGGAATGTCTCCCTGAACCCTGGAGAGGCACAACAGTGTGCCTGGAAAATAAACAAAAATCACCCAGGACCCAGAGGGATTTCAACACCCCAAGCTGAGGAGAGCTCTCAGAGTGATGGTTAAATTATTTCCAAGCAGCCACAGGTTTAGGAGTGATTTCTAGATGGACTTTTGACTTTGTGAAGGGTTTAAAATATTCTGGCCCTTCTAGTGATTACCGTAAGGGAGAAATTTGATGGATCAGTATATGGTCTTGTGGGTGCTAAATGGTCACATCACACAATTCCTACACACTCTTAACGAGGTCATTTTCAAACACACCAGCTGGAAAAAGAGCTCTCTGGTTCAAGGGATCACAGTGGGGTGTAAAATCTATGGATTTTAACTGTCCCAGGACAATTAAACATTAAAACCCCACATCCCATTCCTGCCCTGGCACTGGGCCATCAGCCCTAATGCTCAGGCAGCTGAACATCCTTTTAAAAAATGAATTTTTAGGCTGTTTGATTGACCCCCAAGGGCTGCAGGGTCGTGTGGGGAGTCTGTGGAGACACAAGTGCCCCCTCTATGGAAAAGCTCCAACCTCCAGACACGCTCAGAGGGTGATTCCTGGGTGAAAAGCTGATATCCAGTCCCTCTCCTCATTGGAATTCTGTCATGTTTTGTCTGTTCTCCACAGTCAGTCAAAGCTGTGGAGACATTTCCCCCCCTTAGATGTGAACTTCCATTGCATGCTTTGACTTGCAAAACTTTTCCTGCTGCTGCTCTTGATCTTCAGGCAAATCCAAGAATTTGGGTGCTCCCCTGCCCACAAAGGGCTGCAGTCAGCAAAGTCCCAGAATTAAGAGAGGTGAATGTTACAGCAGGAGTGAGACAGAGAAAGAGGCAGGGTGGAAACTGCTGCTCCCAACACGGTGTCCCCAGGCCAGCACTGCCAGCATGCACCAGTGCCACTGCTCGAAGCTGAAACATTGGCCAGAACTGGAAAACACCAAACACATCTCAAATCTGTACAATAAAACCCCCTCCAGGCAAAGACAGGTTTTCCCAAAGGCAGCAGGTGGCAAACAAGATCCCAGCTGTGAGCTGGTTTTTCCCTGCTGGTTCCCAGCTTTCCCAGTGCTCTGTGAGACCCTCAGGGATCAGTCTGAGGCATCGATCAACGTTAGAGAGCCAAGCAGGACAATGTTGGATTTGTAACTCTCTGCTGCAGGGCCCTGAGCTGCTGTGGGAGGAAACAGCTCCTGCCCAGAGCAGCTGTGGCTGCCCCTGGATCCCTGGCAGTGCTCAAGGCCAGGCTGGACAGGGCTGGGAGCAGCCTGGGACAGTGGGAGGTGTCCCTGCCATGGCAGAGGTGGAGCTGGATGGGCTGTAAGGTTCATTTCAACCAAATCATTCTGTGATTCTGTGACCCTGGTTTCAAAGAGCTTCACTGGATTTCCTGGGAGCTCTCAGGGAGTGCTGCTGGCCATGGCTCTGGAGGAATTTAGGAAGAGCTGGAGCCACCATAAGCAGGAGCATCCCCTGTGCAACCCTCACGGCCATGGATCTCCTCGTGGATCTCCTGGTGTGCCGGGGGCTCCAGTGAGGAAAATGTAAAATCAATCTAACAACTGTGTCAGGGCAAGTGGCACAGCTGAGGATCCCTGCAGCTTGTCCCCATTTGTGTGGCAGATCCCTCAGGAGGGCCAGGGAGAGCTGCAGTGCAGGGAGTGCTCCATGGGACAGGCTGTGCCCTTGGTGACAGCCCAGATCTCTCCTGTCCTAGTATGGGGAGGGGGAAAAGGAGTTCTTCAAATTCATCTGTTCCAGATGCTGGGTTCAGAGCTGGAAAACACTCCCAGAGCAGCATATCCCAGAAAAGCTCTCCCCTGCGTTTCATGTAAAAAGCTTGTCTTGGTTTGGAAAGGTTCTGTCAGGGAAAGTCAGAGCTCCCCTTGGAATGGAAAATGTAAATCCTGTCCCTCCAAATTATTATAATTTTGAAACTAGGGGCTTTCAGGCTAAAATATGGGAATAGGAATAACAGTTCTTTATGAGGAATGTTTAAAAAATACAAATACAGTAGTACAAAAAACAAGCAAGCAAACAAACAAAAGTCCTAGAAAACCCTGACAGAATCAGAGATACGACCTGACACCCTGTTCAGGGTGTTGGGAGCAGTCCAAATAAATCCTCCTGCAGTGACAGATGTGGTTCTGCTGGAGTAGAGATGATCCTGTAGGCAGGTTCAGGGGTGGTGAGATGAGTCCGGTCTTCCTCTGGGAATCCAGTGGCAAAGAGGAATGTCTGGGGTCCCTGTGTCCCCATTTTTATCTGGGTAGGAATGGTTGGCTCCTCCCTACTGGGTGGAGCATCTCCCAATGGATGATGGAATGTGTCAGTCACTGTGACCCTCAATGGCCCATGAACAGAAGATATCCCCGAGGGTGGGCAGTGGTGACAGAGATCACAAACCCTGCCCCACCTGGTTTAACAGCTGGGCTGTGATCAGAGGGCATCCACCCTCCTCCCCTGGAGTTACAAGAGATAAAGAAAAACATCTCCCCAGCTGGTTTCCACAGATGAAATGGAATACACTTTCTCTTTTTTTTTTTTTTGTTACATAACCCAAGACAAAGCTGCAGCACCGAGCCCAGGCAGTCACAGGGGCTGGAGCTCACTGGAGGCTGAGCACAGTCCTCACACAAATGTCAGCATTACCCAGGGCTGAGCAAATTCCTGTCCGTCTCCAGCACTCCGAGAGTTCCCAGGGCCCATTACAGACAGCAGCAGGTTATGGGATTGCAGAAGAAAGAGGAAGGGGTGACCCAGCAGAGTGTTGTCCAGGATGCAGGGTCCCCTCCTGGCCCTTTGTTTATCTTTGATCATCAAAGTGTGAAAGCACAGGTGAGCACACCCCGGGCCAGTCCAGCCCACGCCCTGCACCAGGAAGGACAGACAAACACCTCCCAAGGAGCTGCTTCCCTGCAGGGCAGCAGGCACACAGGGATCACCCCCAGGGGTGTTTGGAGCCCTGTTCCATGGAGGAGCAGCTCAGCAGGGTTTGTTTTGGCTGGGAAATCCCAGGCAGTTTGAGCAGCCCCTGGCACACAGCGAGCCCAGTCCTGAGTGCCCCCAGCACTGCAGCCTCCAGGGAGAGAGGAAGAAATGTTCCAGAACCTTTTGAACTCCCTGGAAGGAATCCTGCTCTAAATGCTGCTTTTCAGTGTCTGGGAGCAGTTCTGACCTGGCCAAATCCTGCTATTTCCAAGCACTTTGGGTCTAATCTCCCTGGGTACCTTTCCATCCCAATGGAAGATGAGTTTCTGGCCAGCTCTGCAGGGAGGGTAAGGATTGATATGGGCACAGCACCTCCATGATGAGGAGTGGGAAACAGGGAAACCTCTCCAAGGATGGAAGGATTCACCCACGAGCAGCAACAGAAGGAGGAGCTGCCCAAGACCATTCACTGCCAGGGCTTCAAGAGCTCACCCAGACCATGGGAAGCACAGAGTCAGCTCCCAGCTGCTGATCCACGGCCCTGCTGTGCCTGGCACCATCAGGGGGAACAAAGGGAGTCCTTGGCCTGGCAGAGTGGGAAGGGATGGAGCAGAGGAAGAGCAGAGGGATTTCCCACAAGTTTGCCACTCCTGCTCCTGGTGCTCTCCCACAGACACAGAGCCAACCCTTCTTCCATCCCCTCACACCGTGGGAGCCAGAGCAGTGCGGGCTCAGGCAGCCAGGAGGGACACTGAGAGCAAGAGAGGGAAATGTGGGACTGTCAGCCCTGCACGTGCCAGCCTTGGAGATGTTTGTGCCTTAAAAACTGTGCTTGTCCTGCATCTCTCAAATTCACCCTGTGACACTTCCTCTCCTTGTGTGCTGCCTTCAGCCCCATGAGCTCTTGTAATTTAGATTTAAGTCCTGTGATTTAGATTTTAATCCAGTGATTGAGGTTTCAGATTTAACATCTTGTATAAGACATAAGATTTGCCCCTGGGATCCCAGATCTGGATTTCAAAGAGGTTTTGTTTCATCTTCACATCTCAGCCCCTCTGTAGGGAAACTACTGGCCCACGGGACCCCTCAGCCACAGCTCCTGACTTCTGTGTCTTCCGAGCACTCCTGGGGAGATCTGGATGATGGGACATGAGGAATGAAGATTTTATAACTAAGTTTTTATAATTAAGTTATAGTTATAAAAATATAGTTGTATGTAGCAGTGGGGAAATGTCAGGTTCACTGACATGAGAACAAAGATGGCAATGAGGTGATGGCTGGAGAGAAGTGCTGCCTGTTCACTGCCTCACTGGGGCAGAGCCTGTTCCTGGAGCTCACCTCTGGTCCCAGCAGTGCTGAGCCCCCATCCCGTGGGATGGAGGGAGCTGGTAGCACAGAGCAGCTCTGGGAGCCCCCATGTGTCACATCCAAGGGTGGGAGATGTGAAGCTCCAGGCAGATGCCCGAGGGGGCAGAGAGGGGCAGGAGAAGTGGGGAGCAGCAGAAGACAGCACTGGGGCAGGAGTGGGAGTCAGGTCCTCTCATTCAGTGTCTCCAGCAGACATTTCTCCTGAGCAGGTACCCCGGGATTCTCTTTACATCCTTAAAATCATTCATGTGCAATTAAAGCAACAACTGATGCCAGCTCAGCATCCAGCCTGAAACTCCAGCCTGGAGGAGCATCTCTGGGTAAGGACAGTCCCTCAGCTGTCCCATAAAGCGATGGCATCTCTGTCCTTGGGGGAGTTCAAACTGGGGAAGGACAGGGCCCTGAGAAACCAAATGTAACCTGGAAACAGGCCCTGCTCCGAGCCCTCCTGGGGGCTCTCCCAGCCTGGATTAACCAAGGACTACAAATCACTGTTTTACTCCCACACAGTCTCCAGAGAAGGAGCTCAAATGCAGTGGGAGAAGTGGTTGGTACCACAGGAGGTTGGAATGTGCTTCAGTGGAGAGAAGGAATGGGATGAACTCCAGCCAAGGGACCTGGGGAAAATCCACCCAGGAGGGAACAACCCCATGCACCTGCAAAGGCTGGGGAGGAACCAGCAAAGAGGGCAGAGCCAGACCTGGGCGTGCTGCTGGACCAGAAGCTGGCTGTGGAGCAGCCACGGGACACTGCAGCACAGAGAGCCCCAGGGCTGCCCCAGGGACAGCAGGGAGAGGGAGCAGATCCCTCCCTGCTGCTCAGCACTGCTGGGGCCTCACCTCAGCTCTTGCATGAGGACTCCCAGAGCTAGAGAAACAGAATCAAAGGATCAGAGAATCTCCTGAGTTGGAAGAGACCCAACCAGGATCAGCCAGGCCAACTCCGGGCCCAAACAATCCCACCATGGGCTGAGAACACGCTGAGCCAAAACTCTCTATTTGCCCACAGTGGTACCTGCACAGTGAGGTCTCTACTCTGAGTTCATGATGGTCACTCTGGCACAGAACTGCTGCTCACACTCTTCTGAACCCCCATTCTGCAGGGACACCTCAGGCTGGGCTGGAGCCTGGGCCAGGCTGTCCCTGTCCCTGTGCAATACCAGGGGTCTCAGTGCTTCTTTAGGCACTGTCCTCACCCTTCAGTGACAATTGCTGGCCAAACAAGCAATTTGCTCCACCGTTCTCACAATTTGATGCTGGCAGCTCCTTGGAGCAGTAGAAGGGAGCCTCTCAAACCTGTCTTGCCCCTTCCCCAGCTCACAGTCGCTCCTTGAGCCTGGTGTGAATCCAGGTGGAACTGTGGTGGTTCAGTCTCTGCCAGGGTCACCTGCACAGGTGTCCAGCCAGCCTGGAACAGTGGCACTGACACATCTGACCCCAGAGCAGCCCCTGTCCAGGAATGCTGATCCCTCCTCTGGTGAACTTGGCTGTGGACAGGGCACTTTGCACCTTGGCCACAGCAGAGAAGCTCTCATGACAGCTGAGACAGCCCAGGGTGTTCCCCTGGCTCCAGGTGTTGCTGCCCTGGGTCCAGCCCCTGGCAGGTCCTGTCAGGTCCTCCAGCTCCTTGGGGAGCTCTCAGGTGCTCTGGAGTGCCTGGAAGGGCTCCATGCAGAGCTGAGTCCCACAGAGGCCCGGGGTGTCCCCAGCTGTGACAGCCCTTCTCACCCCACACGCTCACTGCTGGCAGCAGCAGGGCTCCTGCTCTCTGAGGAAATCCCTGGGGCCCAGAACTTTGTCCCTCTAAACTCTTGGCTCATCAAACTCCCCCTGGGCACGGTGTGGGGGCAGGCTTGGTGTCGTTAGTGGCGCCAGGACGGGGCATGGGCAGGCAGGAAGGTGCTGCCCAGCGCTGACGCTGTCCCCTGTCCCTGTCCCCGCAGGTCCCTGGCCCTGGGGCAGCAGTACAGCTCCCTGGGGTCCCAGCCCCTGCTCTGCGGCTCCATCCCCGGCCTGGTCCCGAAGCAGCTCCGCTTCTGCCGCAACTACATCGAGATCATGCCCAGCGTGGCCGAGGGGGTGAAGTTGGGCATCCAGGAGTGCCAGCACCAGTTCCGGGGCCGCCGCTGGAACTGCACCACCATTGATGACAGCCTGGCCATCTTCGGGCCCGTCCTGGACAAAGGTACCCAGGGGAGCTGGGCTGGGGCAGGGCTGGCACAGCCCCACGGGGAAGTAAAAGGGCACGGAGACCTGTGCCTGGTTAATGCCTTTATTAGGAATTCAGCTCTGGGTGGGGCCCGCGGGGTCACAGGAGGAGGTGGCAGCTTTGCTACACAGCAGAGCTGGGGCTGCCATCCTCAAGGAAGTGCCTGGAAAGTCCAGTTTTGGGCTCATTGTGTTATGGGGGTACTGCAGATGAAGAACTGCTGAGGTCACGGTGACATGGTGGAGTTGCTTTGGTTGGTGGTTTTATCTTCCTTGCTGCTACGCCAGTCTAGGGGTACTATCTCAGATTTTACATTGGCTCGTTGTCTCAAAAAACAAAACTTTTTTGTTTTTAAGTAGTACCCAGTGTCCCTATTGTCCCTTTATTTGCATATTGTGCATCATTTTGGGGAGCAGAGGCTATACCCCACAGGAAAAGGGTACAGGTAAGGGACTGTTGGTTAGGGTAATTAACAACGTGGGTGATTAACAGTCTATGCATTCATCTTGGTGATCAACATTTGACATAGTAACATTTAACAATTAACAGAACATGGCAACAATCAATTAACTTATAAACTTGCTCATAAAAACTGGGCTTTGGGTGCACCAGGACTGCCCCACCGGGAGCACCCCAGGGTCTGATGTGCCAGGTTCAGCCCTGATTTCTCCAGTTTCTTTTTTTTTCCCAAGCTTTTGGTGTGTTCCATCACAAGGGGGAATGAGGGAAAGGTCTGTTCCCATCCCAGGAGCTCAGGAGGGCCAGGGAGGATATAAAGCACAGGAAGGTTTAGCCCTGAGCACTCTCACATGTTCTGGAATTGTGGGCTCCACCTCCCTGTCCAGGGCAAGCAACATTTCCAAACTGGGTCCAGCAGACCCATGGGAAAAGCCAGGGAGAGGAGATGTGGTTGAGTTCCTTGGGATCCAGGCAGAGGCACTGAAGCACAACCTGCCCACCCCAGGAGGGCCCTGGGCTCAGTTTCCCCACCAGTGAGGAACCATGGTTGAAATCCATGGTCCTGATCAGGCTTCGTTCAATGAATCTTTTTTTCAATGGGATTTCAATTAATCTTTTCACAAATGAGCCCAAACAGCAGGGAACAAGGAAATGTTATAAAGTGATTTTCCCTCTCCTCTCTCCAAACTCCTCTTCATCCCCTGCTCCTGAAAGGCCTTTCTAGACCCACTGGCACGGATCAGGCACTGGAGAATTGATGAGGTGCCATAAAATTGGGACTCCCAGTGAGATCATGGGGCATTACACTGGAAAAAGTGAGAAAGGGCCCCAAAACGGCCTGAAAGAAGGTGCTGGAGGGGCAAATCATGGAATCACAAAGTTCCCTGAGTTTGAAGGATTATCCAGGATCCTGCACAGACACCTCAAATCCCACCCTGGGCATCCCTGGCAGCGCTGTGCAAACACTCCTGGAGCTCTGGACCATTCCCTGGGGAGCCTGGGCAGTGCCAGCACCCTCTGGGGAAGAATCTCTCCCTGAGATCCAACCTAAACCTCCCCTGGCACAGCTCCATGATAACCTGTCCCACATCTCAAATGTTCCAGACCCCAGATTAAAAGACATTCCTGGAAAACTGAACCAAAAGGTGGATTAAAAACTCCCAGCTGATGAAAATCTCTGGTTTCTGCATCCTGTCCCGTGGGTTCTCTTCACTCTGTGCCATATTCAGCACAAGGGACATCCACTGGTGATATCTTGGTTTCACAGCCTCATAAACACAACTAAAACCCTTTCCCCCTCATCTTCCTGGGTGGTGACACCACTGGGTCCCTGCAACCCAAAATCTCTTTATTGAACAGAAATTACTGATTCCACTGATGCTTTGGAAATGGGAATTTTATGGCACAGACTTCAATAAACTGCAGAAATTGGGGTGAGAGCAGGACTTTGGACTATTTCCCAAGAGTCCCCTGGGGAATGCAGGACTTCTGGTGAATCTTCCTTAGAAAGCCCCAATATTCTGCAAAGAACCAGTTCATGCTATCTTTTTTTCAAGTTTCAGCCTCCCAGTAAGGGTAGGTATCATTTCAGATCCCTGAAATGTCAGTTGAGTATTTCAGTGAAAATCATTCCTTTGTGTTAATGTGGGATTCTTTGCAGGAACCAGGACTGTAAAGTCTTATTAGAGCACTAATAGGCACCATGAGATTCATTTCCCCTCTGTTGTGCCAGGGTGTATTTTGGGGTAACTGCTGTATTTACTACCAAATAACTTGTCAGCAGGGCTCAACACACTCTAATTTGCTGCCTAATAAAAGCCTGTCCTAAATTTCAGCACTTAAAAGATCAGAAAGTTTTAATTTTCTTAAGAAACAGTCCTTAAAAAGCTGTCATAAAAATTCTAAACGCGTCATGAAAGAACTGTTCAAGCACTGAGACACTGAAAATCTCTCACCACCCTTTCTGTCAGCGGGACAGCACTTAAAGATTAGATTTGAACCATCCTCCCTGTAATGAGCAAGCTGAACTTTGAATCCATGGAGAATATTTTAAGATTCTTTGGGCTGCAGGGACTCGAGCAAAGCCTCATGTGTGGACTTGCCTCAGCATCTCCATGCAGCCTGAGCTGACAAGGTAAAATATCACCCAGAGCTCTGAAACCCTTCTGACAGATGGAGAAAAATGAGTGAGCACGTTGGATATTCAGCTTTCCCCACCCCACCGTGACGCATCTCCAGCAGCACTGCCAGGCTCCCAGAGTTATTTCTCCTGGTGTCTCACTAACCTGTAAGTGGAGCAGTTAAAAATAAACAGCATCATCTGCAGAGAAGGACACATCAAAGCCCAGCCCATCTGATCGTGGGTATTATTCACAGTTTTGAACTGTGCTCGTGTCTTCTCCCTGCTGCCTTCAAAATTAATGAGCAGGCTCAGGATGTGGTGGTGTCATTGTGTGGCAGGGAGTAACTTTGAGATTCCCACAGTCTGCAGCACAGAAGTCACAGAGAAAACAAGAACATTTCCAGCCTTCCTCAGCTGAGGGAAGAGATGAGGTTGGTGACAAAACTGGGAGATCCTGTCGGCTGTGGGGAGTGTGGGACCAGCCCTGCTCATCACTGGCGAGGGCTGCTGGACATTCCTGAGTCTTCAGAGAATCATGGAATGGTCTGGGTTGGAAGGGACCTTTTAAAGATCATCTTGGCCAACTCAGCTTCTTCCTTAGATGCAGAACAAGAGGCACAGCCTGGTTTGGGTTGGACAAAGCCCATCCAGTGTCCCCCCTGCCATGACAGGGACACCTCCCACTGTCCCAGGCTGCTCCAAGCCCTGTCCAGCCTGGCCTTGGGCACTGCCAGGGATCCAGGGCCACAGCTGCTCTGGGCACCCTGTGCCAGGGCCTGCCCACCCTCCCAGGGAACAATTCCTTCCCAATCTCCCATCCATCCCTGCCCTCTGGCAGTGGAAGCCATTCCCTGTGTCCTGTTCCTCCATCCCTTGTCCTAAGTCCCTCTCCAGCTGTCTTGGAGCCCTTTAGGTGGTCCTCAAACCAAGAGCTTTGAGCCCATAATCTGGATTTTGTGACCACCGTGGCTGCCCTGGCCATGTTCTCTTTTTCTGACTTCCAGGCGACCCAGGGGTGCAGCCCCACAAACCAAAACCAAAACCCAAACCAAGACCATCCCTGTCACAGCTCACACACTGTATTTTGCCAGCAAAGGCTCGGGGTTTCACCTCTGGCAAACACCTGGCTGAAATTCCCCCTCAGTATTAACTTGGTTAATCTCAGCTGCTGCTCCCTCCCAGGTAGATTGAGGCTATTTTGGAAAAGTTTCAAAGGTGCAGTTGTCACTACAACAGCATCAAAAATCATTTCTAATAGAGCCTTAAAAGAAACTGAGGATAATTTAATTTTAAAGGAGCTGCCAATGTGTTAACCATGTTCCCTTCCATGGGAGGAGGGCTCAGTGTGCAGAGCAGCAGAGTGTGGGAGGGCTCAGCTGAGCAGACCCAGCAGTGTCTGAGCCTTCCTGGGCTGCTCCTCCCGGGGACATCCTCCAGGCTTTGGGCACTGGTGCCAGTGTGGGGGCACAGGGCTGCCCTCCCTGAAATACCCAAGGGATTCCTGCCTCCAGGCCTTCCCACAGCCTCCCCTCCCGTGCCCACGTCTCTCCCCTCCCCAGTGTCACCCACAGCTCCTGCCTCTCCTCCTGCAGCCCCTGGCAGGGCAAAGAGCACCAAAGGCAGCTCAGGGAAACCCCAGGGCCCTGAACACATTTGGGAGCTGCTGAACAACAACCCTGGTGAGGCTCTGCCCTCAAACACGGGTTTGTCCACGTTTCCCACCCCAGATTCAGACTCACAAGGTTTTTACTGCTGTGGCTGCCCAGGCTTTGGTTTCCTAAGGCCACTGATGATCTTCCTGCAAGGAAGGACAGGCTGGGAGAGCTGGAGGTGTTCACCTGGGGAGGAGAAAAGTTCAGGGAGGCCTTAGAGCCCCTTCCAGTGCCTAAAAGGGCTCAGGAAAGTTGGAGAGGGACTTGGAACAAGAATCTATCAGTGAAAGAACAAGGGGGAATGGCTTGCCACAGCCAGAGGGCAGGGTTGGATGGGATATTGGGCAGGAATTGTTCCCTGGCAGGGTGGGCAGGCCCTGGCACAGGGTGCCCAGAGCAGCTGTGGCTGCCCCTGGATCCCTGGCAGTGCCCAAGGCCAGGCTGGACAGGGCTTGGGGCAGCCTGGGACAGTGGAAAGTGTCCCTGCTATAGCAGGGGTGGGATGGGCTGGGCTTTAAGGCCCTTCCCAACCCAAAGAGTTCTGTAGTTCTATGAGTCTACATTTTCTTTTTTCCATGTCTTATTTTCTAACCTGGGCCATGCAAAAAGAAAAAATCCTAAAAAACCCAGAAAACCAACCCCTGAATGTGGGGTAAGATCATGTTTTTACAAGCAGATTCCCCAAGATGATTTATACCGCAGGTGTGCAGTCTGGGATAAGGAGGGAAGAAAAACCTGCTTTCCCTCTCCCTCCTTTCCCTTTTCTTTGTGAAGTAAGGTCAGTTCTTAGCTAAAGCCAATGGCCCTTCCAGCCAAGTCCTGAGCCAGCAGCCACAGCTGCTCTGGGGGGAGCAGTCTCCACTCTGGGCTAGTGCTGAAATCCGTGATTTGGGTTCAAGCTGGCACCGGGCAGAGCTGCTGCGGGTGCCCGAGGCAGGAGGGTCCCGCAGGCACCGGGAGAGCGATTCCTGGGCTGGGGAAGGGCTCTCGGAGCCGCGGCCAGGGCTGGGTCTGCCGGAGCCTGGCAGGAGCCTTTGCCAGCTCAGCCCTTTCCCCGCTCCCTGTGCTCGCGTCCCCTCGGCCCGGGCTGTCCCCGCTGCTCCGGGAGACGCCTCCGATGCTCCGGAGGATGCTCCCGGGGCCGGGCAGCTGCGGGGCGGGCAGCTGGGCCCGGGCTGCCTTCGGGGGTCCCCGTGAGCCCGGCTAAGCCCCTGACACGAGCTGTGAAAAGGCAGAGCCGCGCCACGATAACCCACGGCTTTTCTCAGCCGTGACACCCGCAGTCATTTGCATCTAAACAGGGGTGTGTGGGATCAGCGGCCGGCTCGATATAAACTCAGCAGCTTAAAGGGAGGGGGAGGGAAACGAGAGAGGGAGAGAGAAAAATAAGCTTATACCGATGAGAAAGAGCTAAGCTTCCTCCCCTACTGTGAGGCAGGGCGAGCGATACCATCGCAGCGCCGCAGTCGTTTCAAATCGCTGCCGCATTCACACGCCCTTTAGCCATTCTGGGGGGCTGGGGAGCGCCATCAATAGGGATTTCCCAGCCGGGCTGGCGGGATTGGAGGGTGACGGCAGGACAGGGGAACATTGCCCCGTTGCTACGAGGTGCTCCTGGGGAATGCCAGTGCTCTGTGCCGTGGGTACGCTGGCCGGCGGAAACATTCCGCATTATGCTGGTAATACAGTGTGACACGGCGGGAACAATGGCAAATTGAGTGTCCCAGCAGGTAACGGGCCCGGCTGGGAGACAGTCGCAGTGGTGCACTGTCAAGGCGGCTCTAATCCTCCCTCGCCAGCCCCTCCCCTGGTTCTGGGAACGCTGCTCCCGCATTTCGTCTCTGGGAAATTCTCCCAGCTCCTCGCCCAGACCCAGCCGAGGATTTCAAGGCGAGGGGTTTGTTCGCAGCTCAGCTCGTTCCCCTCCCGCACTGGCACCGTGCAGGGGGACACGGGGGACACGGGGGATACAAGGGGCACGGGGGACACAAGGGGCACGGGGACATGGGGGCAGGAGGGACACGGGGGGCATAGGGGGCACGGGGGGCACAGGGGGCACAGGGAGCACAGCGGACATGGGGGGCACAGGGCACATAGGGTGCACAGGGGACATAGGGGCATAGGATGCACAGGGGACAGAAGGGACACTGAAGGCACGAGGGGCACAGGGGACACTGGGGGCACAGGGAGCACAGGGGACACTGGGGACACAGGGGACACGAGGGGCACGGGGCAGCTGCGGGAGCCGCGCCCATCGCGGCCCTGCCCCGCGGGCACCGCCAGCCTGGCTCGGTGCCAGCCCAGCCCCGGCCCCGCAGTGAGCCTGTTCCCCGTGCCCATCCCACACCTCCCCGGGCAAGCGGAGCCACATCGGTCCCGAGAGCCACTCCTGTCCTCCCCCTGTCCCCGCGCTGGGCAGGGGCCAGCAGGGCTCGCTGGCTCCTCTAACGTGATCTGCTTTGGATCACGGGCCACCCAAAAGCCTCTGTCGGGCTGAAACACCTCGTTTGGATCAGGGGCCTTGCACCAGTGCTCACAGCCCCCAGTGGTCCCAGTGGTCCCAGTATAAGCGGCTGGTGAGAGATCGCCGAGGAAAGCCTTGCTAGGCAGAGGCTGGATCCTTGCTGGTGCATCGGAGATGGGAAGGGCAAGGAGGGAAGAGTTGGAACTAAAAGGAGATGAAAACCTCAGCGGGGTGCTGCCAGCACAGCCAGGACTGAGCAGCCCCGGCTGGAGATCCCATCTGGGAGCTCCCCGGGCAGGGCTGCACATTCCCACACCGGGCACCCACCCACAGCCTGCGAGCCTGCCCGGGCTGGGGAAACCTGTGCAGAGACTGAGGCTGGGAGAGGGACCTGCTGTCCCCGGGCACGAGGCAGGAGCAGGGCAGGGATGCAGGGACAGCTCAGAAGATGGTTCGTGGCTCCTGCTCTGGAGGGGACTGGCTCCAAGGTGATTTTCTGAGCAGAAATTCCTGGCTCCATCCCACATCTGTTGATGACTGTCTCAATGATCCGGTCACACCAGACCCACGAGGCAGTCAGAGCCCTCCAGCCCAGGCACCCTGAGCTCCCCTCCCAGTCACATGCACATCAGCATGAAGTTGGATTGGCTCCAACATCTGCTCTGGATTTAGAGACCTAAAGTCTCCATCCTTGCAGATGGGAGTACCCCAGGGTCGCTGCCCAGGGAGCTGCACTGGTGCAGAGCTCTGAGCCAAAAGGTGTCCCCGGGGAGAAAGTTGGTTTTGAGATATCGACAGTGCTTGGGAGAGCCTGAGTCAGGGCAGCCACTGAGGCCAAGGGTCCAACGCCTGTGCTCCCACAGCGTGTCCTGCATCACCCGAAACCTTTCCCCAGGTCAATGAGCTTCTCCATCTCTAACCCCTGGCATGGAGCCCCTCTCTGGGTTCCCAGACCAGGAATTACTCCAGTAAATCTCTTCTGAGGCCCCTCAAGCTGCTACTGATGCCTTGTTCACCCCTGAGCACCCGTGCTGGATCAGTTCCTGGATCCTGTATTTGGGAAATGCTGCACTGTGACCCCCAGAGCTGGAGCCCCAGGGCAATGCTCCTCCTTCCAGCAGGGCAATGCGGGCAGCTCCCGCCAGGAAACCTTCATTAACAAATTAACAAAACAACTCCTTGCGTTTCCATGAGATTTGGGTGCTCTGGGGGAAGTTGGGCAGGAAAACACCAACGTTGCACCGAGCACTGACCCCCGGGCTCTGTCTCTGCAGCCACACGAGAATCTGCCTTCGTCCACGCCATCGCCTCGGCCGGGGTGGCCTTCGCTGTCACCCGCTCCTGCGCCGAGGGCACCTCCACCATCTGTGGCTGTGACTCCCACCACAAGGGACCCCCGGGGGACGGCTGGAAGTGGGGGGGCTGCAGCGAGGACGCCGACTTCGGCGTGCTGGTGTCCCGGGAGTTCGCGGACGCGCGGGAGAACCGGCCGGATGCACGCTCGGCCATGAACAGGCACAACAACGAGGCCGGCCGGACGGTGAGTGTCCAGTGGGGCAGGCTGAGTGTCCTGTGGGAACAGCCTGAGTGTCCAGTGGGGCAGGCTGAGTGTCCAGTGGGGACAGCCTGAGTGTCCAGTGGGGCAGGCTGAGTGTCCTGTGGGGACAGCCTGAGTGTCCAGTGGGGACAGGCCGAGTGTCCAGTGGGGCAGTCTGAGAGTCCAGTGGGAACAGCCTGAGTGTCCAGTGGGGACAGCCTGAGTGTCCAGTGGGGACAGCCTGAGTGTCCAGCCCTTCAGGGATGGCCCCGTGAGGCTCCTCCTGATGGAGTGGAAGCACAGGAATTCCCAGGCAGTGACGTCCTAGGGTTATTTTCCAGGGCACGGCAATTCCTCTCCCTCCAAACAGGCAGGTGGGGTTAGGAGCTAAAATATTCCTTGATTCCAGTGCAAACAGAATTCCAGAATGGTTTAGGTTGATGCCCAAACCACTAAAACTCGTCTTGTTCCGCCCCCCTGGCATGGGCAGGGGCACCTCCCACTATCCCAGGGTGCTCCAAGCCCCATCCAACCTGGCCTTGGACACTTCCAGAGGTGGGGCAGCCACAGCTTCCCAAGGCATCCTGAACACCTTCCAAGGCCCTCTGTACAAACCTAACCCCAGGTCAGCACGGGATGAAGAGGGTTTTCCTCCCAGTGCCTCGTTCCTGCATGTTCCCTGTTATAACATTATCCCACCCAATGAGTCCTTGGAGTAGGTTATAGTTATAGCCCCATCCAACTGGAATATTCCATTCCATTCCATTCCATTCCATTCCATTCCATTCCATTCCATTCCATTCCATTCCATTCCATTCCATTCCATTCCTGCAGTCAGGTACCCAAGCCTCTGCCTGCCCTGGGTCATTTCCAACCCAGTGCGACCTTTCCAACAGTGCTGCACACCACAGCAGGTAGAGGTGGAAGGAGAGAAGCCTGACAGCTTCCAGTACAAAAATCCCCCACCAAACCCCAGTAATTTCATTCAAAATCAGTGATTATTTTGCTCCACACAAAAGAGATTTTGGTGAAGAGTCCTGTCTGTAGGCTCCCAATTTCACACACTTTTTAGTACAAACTGTTGGACTTGGGTCATGAATCAAGGGTCATTAGCAAGGAGAGGACGAGGATCAGTCTCCATCCACAGGGCTCAGAAACATCTCCAGCCCTCAGCTTCCCTGGGCTCTGACTGCCCACACACATAGGACAGGAAGGACCCCACAAAAGAATCAAACATTGGGATTAGGTTAGACTGGATTAGAATAGTTTGGATTGGATTGGGTTAGATTGGACTGGACTGGATTAGATTGGATTGGATTGGATGGGGTGGATGATCAGAGCAGCTGCCCACCTCAGCCGTGCTGTTGTAGGGTGACATCTCTGGAGATCTTTAAAGCTCCCCAGCATCTCCAACCAGCCCATGCTCACAGAATCATAGAACCAGAGAATATCCTGGGACTCACAGAGATCACCCAGTCCCACCCCTGTCCCTATCCAGACCACCCAACAACCCCACCCTGTGCACCCCTGGCAGCGCTGTGCAAACACTCCTGGAGCTCTGGACCATTCCCTGGGGAGCCTGGGCAGTGCCAGCACCTCTGGGGGAAGAACCTTTCCCTGAGATCCAACCTAAACCTGCCCTCACTCAGCTCCAGCCATTCCCTGGGTCCTGTCAGGGTCATGAGAGTGAAGAGATTGATACCATCCACTGCTCCTCATGAGGATGCTGAAGACCTCAATGAGGTCCAACCTCAGTCTCCTTTTCTCCAGCTGAACAAACCAAGTGCTCTCATAAGCCCCCTCCAGACCCTTCCCCATCCTTGTGGCCTCCTTTGGACACTTGCTTTATGCCTTTTTTTATGTTGTGGTGCCCAAAACTGCCCCCAAAACTCAAGGTGAGGCTTCCCAGGCAGACATTCCAGCCCAGGCGGTGCAGACAGGTGTGATGGAAAGCAAACCCCGTGTCCCAGGCGCTGCTGCTGACCCTGTTTTCCCCGCACAGACCATCCTGGATCACATGCACCTCAAGTGCAAGTGCCACGGGCTCTCGGGGAGCTGCGAGGTCAAGACCTGCTGGTGGGCCCAGCCCGATTTCCGGGCCATCGGGGACTACCTGAAGGATAAATACGACAGCGCCTCGGAGATGGTGGTGGAGAAGCACCGGGAGTCGCGGGGCTGGGTGGAAACCCTCAGGGCCAAGTACGCGCTGTTCAAGCCGCCGACGGAGCGGGACCTGGTGTACTACGAGAACTCCCCCAACTTCTGCGAGCCCAACCCTGAGACGGGCTCCTTCGGGACCAGGGACAGGACGTGCAACGTCACCTCCCACGGCATCGACGGCTGCGACCTCCTGTGCTGCGGGCGGGGCCACAACACCCGGACTGAGAAGCGCAAGGAGAAGTGTCACTGCATCTTCCACTGGTGCTGCTACGTCAGCTGCCAGGAGTGCACGCGGGTCTACGACGTCCACACCTGCAAGTAAGCACAGGGGGGTCTGCACTGCTGGAGGCTGCTCCGGAGCAGCCCCGTGGGCAGCCCCACACGCGGCCTCACACTGCAGAGGATGGCACAGAACTCCTGATGGGCCCCACACGCCCCCAGGGCACGGAGAAGGCTCTGGACACCTCACCCAGGAGAGGTGTGACTGCTGGTCCCTCAGCAGGACAGGCTGCCTGGGGAGGGCAGGGACAAGACAGGGAGGGCAGGGACAAGACAGGGAGGGCAGGGACAGAACAGGGACAAGGACAAGACAGGGAGGGCAGGGAAAGGACAGGGAGGACAGGGACAGGGCAGGGAGGACAGGGATAGGACAGGGATAGGACAGGGATAGGACAGGCTGCCTGGGGAAAGCAGAGAACAGGGACAGCTGAATCCCAGCGAGGCACAGCCACGCCAGGCAGAGCTGCTGCCACAGCAGCCCCCGAGCTCCCAGCTCTGTCCTGCACCACAGGTCCAGCCCCTGCAGACACAAACACTGTGGCCACCCAAAAGAGCCTTTGTGAGGCTGAAACACCTCATTTGGAGCAGGGACCTTCCACCATGCCCACAGCCCCCAGTGGTGCCAGTATAAGCAGCTGGTGAAAGATTTGGAAATGGATTTTTCACAGTGAAGCTCCCCCAGCTGCTGCTGTCCTGGTCTCAGCAGATGCAGTGGGGAGAGGAAAGGAGTCCCCACACCAGCCCAGCTCCCTCCGTCCTGCTCCAAGGTGATGTTGGAGATCCAAACCTCTCTGAGCACACAAACAGAGCCCACGGGTGGTCTCCCCTCCCATCTGCCCTCTCTGCTCCCCACAGTCCCACATCTCCCACAATCTCCCAAGGAGCACGTCAGGAAGGCAGAGAGCAGAGCTGACCCTGTGGCACCTGGCCCAGGACAAGAGCAGGGCACAGGGCACTGCTGTCACCTCGTACAGGCGACAGCATCGTCCCAGCCGCCTCCTCACCGTGCAGCTGCCCAGGAGAGGATTTTAAGGATTGGGGCAGCACCTATTGACTAAGCATTCCCTAACATGACTTTACATCCCAGAGGGAGCTCAGGGATCTCTCTGGGGATGGGTTACCTGCCAGGTGAGCTGCTGCACCAGTTCTGAACATGAAAGATTCCAGGGAGAGGAAAAATCTCTGTCCCAGCCTCCTGGTCAGCCTTCCCAGCAGACAGCTGTGGTCCCACAGCACAGACCCTTCCCCTCCCACGGGCTGCCAGCAATCATCCAGGAGGTTCCCAGGCATGGAGGATCTGTGCCATGAGCACCCCTCACATCCCACGGCCCATCCCAGTGCAGCAGCACCACTGTTTGTCCCCAGGCCATCCCCCCATCCCTGAGCACATCCCCTCTCCCTGGCTTTACCTTCCCCAGGCGTACTGACCCCTGGAATTATAAAATAAACACTCCCTCTGTCCTGGTGGGCTCCAGGACCAGCAGCCACGTTCAAACACCCCCCAGCCAGTGAATTCCAGGGGCTGTGGCTGCTGCTCCACTCCCTCCTTCCCTGGGAATGAGCAGCCCCTGGAGCTGCACAGAGCAATAAAGGGTGAGAGACCCCTGGCAGGGAGCAGGGCCCCCGCTCCCTCCCCTGCAGAGCATCAGGACGAGCTCCAGACCCTCCTTCAGAGGAGCCTTTGCTCCCGAAAATTAAAATCCCAGAGAGCTCCACAAACCTCCCCAGCCGGAGCCACGCCGTCCTCTGATATGCATCTATTTAAAGTATATATTAAATCCCATGTCTGGAAAGACTCCCAGTACCCGACTTTAAACAAAATCCCTTCTTTGTTTGTTTTTTAATCAAGAAAAGGTATTTAATATTAAATAGAACATTTATTGCCTTGTAATTATTTTACTGTAGCCAGGTATTCTAGCACTGAATGGAAGATCTTTTTCCATCAATCTGCTGTATCCAAAGTTTTGTATAAAGTTGTAGAGGTCGATTTTTTTTTATTTTATATTCAGAAAATTTCTCTTTTTATAAGCATTATTTATTATACAATGTATATACTTGAGTTAACTAAGATTATATATTATATAAATATATATATTTGGAGAAAAATATATTTCAACTTCCATTTTTTGTGGTACATCATTAAAGAAAAGGTAAAAAATTTAAAAATATGCACTTGCCAGCTTGTGTGGTTTGGCTCAGAGGGTCCTGCTGAACAGCTACAGAGCAGTGGGTCATGACCCAGCCACAGATCCACGGAATCCCAGAATGGCCTGGGTTGGAAGGGACCTTAAGGGTCACATAGATCCATTTCCCTGGCATGGGCAGGGGTCTCTGTTACAGGAATCAAGACAACGATGGCAAAAAGAAGAGATTTTCCAGCTGAATGCTGAGATTTTGATTCAGGGAGTGCCAGGGCACAGTGTGCACAACTGAGATTCAGCACAGAATCATGGAACTCTTCGGGTTGGAAAAGACCTTTAAGATCATTGAGTGCAACCATTTCCTGCACTGCCAAGGCCACCACTGACCCCTGTCCCCAAGTGCCACACCCACACAGCTTTTAAATCCCGCAGGGATGGGGACTCCACCACTGCCCTGGGCAGCTGTGACAGGGAATAAATTTTCCTAAAATCCCATCTAAACCTCCCCTGGCCCAGCCTGAGGGCATTTCCTCTCCTCCTGACCCCTGGGAGCAGAGCCTGGCTGCCCTGGGTGCACCCTCCTGCCAGGGGCTTGTGCAGAGCCAGATTAAATTAAGCAATGGATCAAAAGAGGCTTCAGACTTTGTACACTCCCCACATGTACTCACAGGCTGCCTCTGAATCACCTTCCAATGCTTTGGACAGACCAAGGTCCAAATTTCCTCATATAAAAACCTCTTCTCCTGTCCATGAATAATTCTGTGGTGTTTCTGCAGCATCCCCCTTGCATTAGGAAAGCTTTTAAGTGCACGCAATTTTCCACTGCACTGGCCTCAATGTACCTGTCTGAAGGGCAAAATAAATATAGAATCACTCAGTATTCTTGCCCTGATCCCCAAATTACACACAAAGCCACCCCGTGGATCCACGTGCGTGGACAGGGTGTCCCTGCTGCTGCCATCACCACTGGCATGTCCCACCCAACCAGAGAACCTGGCCCAGGAGGGTTCTGGGCTTCACAGCTCTGGGGGTGAAGCTCTCTCTGCCTGTCCCAAACCTTCCTCCACCCCACACTGTGCCCCTAAAACCCATCCCAGCACTTTCAAACCTGCCTCTGGGCAACAACTCCATTTCAGGGAGACATTTCTGGGAAGTTCAAGGTGAAACACGGTAAGGAAGGGGGTGAAGATTTTGGCCCTTACACTGAAATCAGTTTTGTGTATTTATTATACATTTAAAGCCACTCTGCCAGGAGGAGCCATGGAGAACACACAGGTGGTGGGAAGGTGCTGCCCTTCCCTTGTGCCACCTGCAGGAAACGTCTCAGATGAAGATCCTGGAAGGGAGGTTGGAATGGGTCACACCCAGCAGCCCACCCTGCTTTTCCAGTCCTCCCCAGGTGGGGGTACCCCCACCCCCCACACACAGACACACCTGGGGCCTCCTCAGCACTGCAGGACCCCACAGCTCCAGAACAGGCTGGACCAGACTCCTCTCACTAATTTCTGTGAGAGGAGTGAGAGGGGTAAATTCAATCCATCCACATCAGGCACACGCTGAGCAGCCCAGGGGCAGCTCTGCTCCTCACACACACCAGCACCAGACACAGATGGCACCCAGGTCATCACAAGGAGTTGTGCTTTTATTGAATCCATTGAGTGTGCAATTAAACCAGATATTTATTCATCAATATAGCTCTGGACACGGACACGATAAGGTTTACATCATTTACTCTGAAATATAAGTTACTGTGTGCTGCTGTCCCTCGGACTGGCAGAGGGAAGGGAGGAACAAATAAATTCACAAGATCATACACAAAATGAGAGGGAACCACCACTGGGACTCACAACAGCATCACAACACAACAGCACTGCCAGAGGAGCAGAGTGGAGTGGCTGAAACACCCCAACTGCTGTGAGCACACTGAGGACAACAGGACCTCCAGCTCGGCCTGGAAGGACGTGGGGCACCCTCCTTCCCTGGGAACACCCCTCTGGATACCACTGCTAGCCCTTACAGTGGGTCTGCTCAAGTTCAGGAAGCTACACTGACTAAGATCTGCTAAATGGCTTTGATTTCATGCCCCACCACACTGAGGTAAGTTCCAGTAACTTTATGGAAGGAGTGGAGCCCAGGGGGAGCAGCCTGAGGCCACCAGGGACAGCATCCCTGAGGCCACAGGACTACAGGAGGGAGCACGGAGCAAGGTTTGATACATTCCTTTGTTTCAGTGCAAAAACATGGCAATACACATCTCGTGCACCTGCAGAGCTTGGCTTCCTCTCTGTCTCTAAGGAGGAATTTCAACCTTTGGTAACATGGCAGGAAAAAGGGATAAAATGAGGCTGGAGGATACCAAAGCTGCCAACTACAGGAACTCAGGAAGAGCTGGAGGCTGGAACCAGCATCTCTAAAACTGTTGTTGAATTAAGATTTGACGCCTTAAATACTGGATTTGGAAATTTCCTCTACCCTGATCAACACTTCCCTGCCCTCTTCCAGTCCCCAGTGCCACCAGCAGCATCCCATCAGACCCCAAAATACCTGGATATAAATGAAGGGGTGCAGCATCCAGGCACTCCTGGAGCTGGACTCCCACGGGCACTGTCTGTGGGGCGGGGGTCTGGCTCAGAGTTCAGTCAGGGGTGGGGTGACACCACAGGAAAACAGGGTGACACCACCTCCACCTGCCCAGGGTAGGACAGAGCAGTGCTTCAACATCCCTCCACCAGACTGGAAGCCAGGATCTCCTTCCTGCTGTAGGAATGCTGGACACAAGTGAGGGTCAGCCCCAAACCTCTCAGGACATTCCCCCCTGCTCACCCCAAAACGCAGCCTGGCTGCACAGAGACAGAAGCACAGTGTTCTAGGAGACACTTCCACATGACATCAGAATATCAAAGACAAAGAATAAAGGTACTGTATTGCACTACACATGCAGGTTCCACATGGGGCTCTGGGGATCAGGGGAGCATTTCACTTTGTCCAGTGTGTTGAGCACAGAAGAGTAAAGATCCCAGTGTTTGTTCTCCAGGTTGGTCACTTTTCCAGCTGTTGATCTTGCACTTGGTCCACCTTCAGTCTAGGGTAGGGACTCTTGCAAAAGAAGCCAAATCCATCAGGAAAGCATCATGCACATGTATAAAGCATCAAGCACACACTGGAACCCACTCACATGTAGCCAGGATAGATAGTGGTGTGAGTTTCCCCAGCACAGGTACTGCCCTACATGTATTAGAAAGTCATTCTCTAGGAGATGCCACTGTCCCACTGGGCTCAACTACTCCCTGTGGCACCTATGGGGAAAGAGTAGGACATCCTTCTCTCAGACAGGAGACACAAGAAACCAAACTTCCAGATTTTAGATAAACAGCTGGATTTTAACTCAAGCAGAATCTCTGTTGATTTACTTTAGTTAAAGAAAGTTAAATTTTGGCCCAGTATCTCATGAACACTTTAAAAGTCAAGAGTGAACTCAGAAAAGCAGAGAATTCAGACATGCAGGTTCCCAAACCTTCAGGACCTCCCCCCTCCCGAACTGATCTGATACAGCTCTGACAATACAGAGGGGCCAACAATGAGAGCAGATAAACCCTCAGAGCAGCTCAATTCTGAGCAGAAAAGAGAATTGAAACACTGCTCTAAAATAAAAGTACTTACGTTCCTTCTTCTCTCAGAAGAGCCAAGAACTTCTTCACTCGATACTCAGGATCCATCTAAACACCAACCAAAAGAGATCCCCGTTAGTGCCAGGCAATCCTTCAAGCAGCCAAAAAGGAAAGCACAGAATCATGGAATGTCCTGAGTCAGACAGGACTCACAAGGATCATGGAGTCCCACCCCTGGCCCTGCACAGACACCCCAACAATCCCAGCCTGCATCCCCGGGAGCTCCTGGAGCTCTAGCAGCCTCAGGGCCAGAATCATTCCCTGGGGAGCCTTGGCAGTGCCAGCACCCTCTGGGAGAAGAACCTTTCTCTGAGATCCAACCTAAACCCCCCTGACACAGCTCCAGCCATTCCCTGGGTCCTGTTCCTGTCACAGACAGGAGAATTTGGCCCACAAAGGCTGCTGGAGCTGTTTGCTTTGCCTGAACACTGGCCTGAGCAGGGCCCAGCCTGGCTGTGCAGGAGTTCTGGAGCTGCCAGGGCAGGCACAGCCCTGCACCACAGGAAAAGGTGACTGGCACAGGCTGTGTGTGCTCACAGGGCAGCAGATGGAGCACACACAGGCTCTGTTTCCATGGCACCTCACACCCACACCCTGCTGCCAATTCCAGCCAGCCCCACTCCAAGTCTGCTTCCATCCACCCCTTCCCAGAACTGGGGCAGCAAATGAAACAGGAGAAAAGGGACTGAGGATGTTCTGAGTGCTCCTTTCCCCCCAGAGGAGCAGCAGCACCAGGGCAGGGCAGGGGCAGCAAAACCTGAGCCAGCACAAGGCTCCAGAATGGGCAGCCCCAACGAGTGCTGTGGATCCATCAACAGGAACAGCTCCAGGGAGCAGCCCTGCCTCCCCCAGGACAGGGACAACAGGGATGGGGACAAGGACACCAGGGAAGGACTGCTCAGGAGACACTCAAGCTGCCACTGGAGGACAGCAGCTGTAGCTGGATCTGTGCCCTGTGCTGGTGCACAGGATTGCCGATCCTCTCATGGAGTGACTCCAGGGAAATCTTCCTTAGATTTGCACCAAAATACAGTGAGAACCATAAACATCTGGAAATCAGAGGCTGCTGGTTCTCAGAATCTTGGTCTTGTATTCCAAAAGTTCTTGTGTCCTATAAACTCCAACCTGTGCTCCCTCTGCAAATTCCATCACCAACCTGTATCTTCACCACGCTGTGACAGTACAGGGGATTCACCGTGGGAACACCCAGAAATGGATCTGTGAAGTCACCTGGTGTGGGATTCCCAGCCCCATCACCCACTTGGCAGTACACAGGAAAGCCTCTACTTAAAGCATAAAACTGGGGCTCATCCTTGGACTGGGGAAGCCAAGTGTCAGCCTGTGCCTTCTCACCAGTGAGGCCAGATGTAGGTCTGGAAGTTCTACATCACATCTCATTTTACATCCCTAAAGGAAAATTTCTTCCCATTCTAGATGTGAAGAAGCCATCTATTTAAAATTCTGACTGCTGCAGTGGAGGGCAATACAAATGCCTTCAAAAACAGCTCAGAAGAAAATAAATCCTAAACCAAAAAGAGTGTCCCCAGCAATGTGGGAGAGAAAGAGCCGGCAAGAATTTCTCCTTTGTGCTAAGAAAAGCCTAAAAATGTAAAACTTCCCATGGCTGTGAGATAGGAGAGCAAGGCCAGTTCCTCAGTACCAACTGCTGAGCTACTTTTAGATCAGAAAAATAAATTCACTGAAACAAGAAGATTTAGAGGAACTTCCTGAGGCTCCCTGGGCATTTCATTTGGGGTTTAAGCAGCAAAGAACACTGGCAGCAGTCAGGCTCCAGGAAGGGAAGGTGAACGCCCCCCAATAGAGTGTTTGGAATGTGAAATACCCAGGGACTGAGAGGAACTGTGGTACCACCAAACAGGAGACCATAGAGAGGGTGTCTGCAGGGTCCCTCCAGCCTAAATCCTCTCCACAACCTCTCCCAGCTGACACCTGGCTACAAGGAAAAGCTCACCTGTCACTGTGCCATTTCTGTGGGGGATGTGGCACTTGGGGACACGGTCAGTGGTGCCCTTGGCAGCACTGAGGGAACA
Organism: Prinia subflava; assembly: GCF_021018805.1. Classification (NCBI taxonomy): domain Eukaryota; kingdom Metazoa; phylum Chordata; class Aves; order Passeriformes; family Cisticolidae; genus Prinia; species Prinia subflava. Next base: position 20,385,510 of record NC_086254.1, read on the forward strand.
CTTAGGGGGCTCTTCCCTCCTCAGTGACTCTGTGCTTCTGTCAGAAAGGCTGAAGGCAGCTGGCACAGGAGCACGTGCACATGAACCCCAAACTCTGATTGCCTGGACATCGCCTTCCTCTGGGGCCATCCACAGGTTCAGTTCACCCACCAGAGCCAGCATGGGCCCCTCCCCTGGCAAAGGGTCCCGAGTCTGCCCCACCCAAGGGGCTCTGCCCTGACCCTGTGGCTGACCCTGCTGAAGCAGGACTGATCAGAGAACAGCCTGGGGGGTGGGACTCATGGGGAAGGATCATCCAGCCCAGCTCCTGGCCGGGCACAGACACCCCAACAATCCCACCCTGGACATCCCTGAGAGCCCTGGTGGCCTCGGGGCTGTGCCCATTCCCTGGTCAGTGCCAGCACATGAGACCCTCAGGTGCACTGACCTTGCTTCTGCCACAGTCCCATGACAACTCCCCCATCTCCCTTCCTGTATTTCTCACTGTTTCTGGAGTGGCAAGTGCTGGGTAAAGCCTGAGCCCAGCTCCAGGTGGGCCCACAAACAAGGTGTCATCTCCACACCAAACCCCATGGACTGAACAGTGCCAAACAGCAGTGCCCAAGGAGCTGGGCTCAGGGGCAGAGTCCCTGTGTGCCCACGTGCCAGGTGCCCACCTGGGAGCCAACATTCCTGAACTCCTCAGTGGCCCACGGGACTGGGGCCAGGCACACCCTGAGCCTGCAGGTGAGCTGGGGTCAGGAGGGGGGAGTCCTGCACTGCTGGTGCTGCTGCCACTCGGGCAGCCTCAGCTGGGGGCACATCCAGCCCCACACACCCCTCATGCAGCCCGGAGAAGGGAAATGCCAGCTGCTCCCTGGGCAGGGACATCCCCACACCCAGCACAGGCTGGGGACAGCTGCCTGGAAAGGGACTTCTCAGACAGACACAGGGAGTGTTTGTAGATACCATACTGAACATGTCTCCTTCTGAAAGGGCTTCTTCAGAGCACATGCTGAGGTGAAACCTCAGGAAACCATGGGAAGTCATCAGAACCAGGAAATAACAAAGGTCCAAAGAGTTCTGCTAAAAACCTAACATAGCTTGACACAGTTAGACAAATCTCTTCTTTTCATCCTTAGAAAATCTGTTCTGAAGCCACCAGCTGGAATTCAAACTTGCCAAAGCCAGTGCTCTGTCCCCCAAATGGAAAACGCTGCTTCCCACCCCTCTCCACCTGGACACCATGGACACTGTGTCCATAACCTGCACTGGCTCCTGGGGAGACACAGCACTGACCTGCACACACAGCACCTTGTCCAAAAGATTATAGCTGGCAGCTGAAAGGCTACAAAGACTCAAACTTGTTCAAATTTCATATTAAAAATGCAGGCACAAACCCCAGAGGCCGATCTGCCCGGGAAGGAGCAGAAGATGGAGTCAGTGGAGCACAGAGGAAGCAGGTTCAGGACTCCTGGACACACCTCTGGTGCTCTGGGAAACAGCAAATGCTGCTGCCCAACTGGGGGAATGATTTTCTGGAACAGCAGTGTGGGGACTGACCCTGTGACAGAGCTCAGAGAGGTGACAAGAATATGGACCTTCCTCCCTGGGTAGTGCAGCATCCCCAGGACATCCAGGACCCCTCAAGAAACAAAGGAACTGAAGGGAGGTTGTTGATCTCCAGTGCAGAGAAGGAGATCCTCCACCAGGATGAGCCCCCAGTGCTCCTGAAAGCCCGCCATGAACCCCAAACCTTCAGCAGGTCCAGGTACAGTGTTTGGTTTGAAATAAAGCAGGCAATATCATATGGTGATCTTTCAAAGTTAAGATACATTAAAGACAAGCAGCTTAGATTAAGTTTTATTTCTGCTGATTAAGCTTTATTTGCACTAAACAGAAGTTACCAAATGAGGAAACCCTGGAGGTGCCAGGAGGGGCTTTCTGGAACACTGCCTGCCTCATCCAGGCTCAGGAGAGAGACCTGGGCTTTGGGAGTGCTGCCAGCAAGGTCCAAGAGCAACAACACAGGCTGGGAGGGGAGGCAGGAGGAACCAGCCCCCAGCTATGGAGAGAGCACCCAGCAGCACCCAGGGCAGGGTGAAGCCAGTGTGGGACCCAAGAGCACTGGAGGTGGCCCTGCACTGCAGCCAAGGCCACTGCAAACACTTGTGGATTCACATGGCAAATGCTGAGTGTATCCAGGGATCAAAGGCTTCGTTTGAACAAGAACAGAATCCTTCCAGGATACCCAGTGTACACAAATGACCAAAGTATGTGACACAAAACACAAGCAGCTGGACATTAAAGAAAGCCAAGAACAGCAATAACAGGGTTTGGGGGAAATTAGGCTGCCAGAAAGTGTGGGGTTACACAGCTCATAAACAAGGTGACAATTCACCCAGGGCACCAGAGCAGTTCAGGTATCCCAAGAAAGAATTTTGATACTGAGGGTCTGGTTCAGTGTGAGTTTAGTCTGAAACATTTAGTCTGAATTTGACCAGCTCAGGAATCCCTGTAGAGAGCTGAAAGTGGGGTCACTGCTTTAACAAACCAAAACCCAGCATTAGATTCAGAGGAAGACACTATGTGCACATTTTAAATAAAGAATTCCTGGGATCTAATCATCTGAGTTCTGAGAAATTTCATCCATCACTTGGAATTCTTACGTGATTTCAGACTGAAATCTTCTAAAAAGCTGTGCTACAACTCAGTGGAAACAAGATCCAAGCTGGATTTCTCATCTGGGGCAATTGTGCTTTCCTGTGAGAGCCTGGCAGAGCCCAGCTCAGTGTGGCTTCAGTGCCCTCAGAGCCCAGCTCTGCTCACTGAGCCTGCACTGCTCTCCTGTATTTATAGCATTCAGCAGATGGAGTCATGGAAACACCTCAGACCTTTTGGAAAAGAGCTGGTTCATATTTAGCTGCCATATGCTGTTACCTCTGCTATTACACAACCACCTGAAGGCAGTGCCAGAGCAGGAACCACCCTGCTGCCAGCCCTGCACAGGCACCAAAGGGACACCCCCAGTGGCTCTAGGGACAGTGGCAGCAGCTCATGTTTGATGTTCCCTGTGAGAAAGGGCTCAGTCCCAGCTCTGCCTGCTCCCAGCCTTGCTGGTGCTGGACTCACCTACACAGAATGGTCTGCTGAGAAAAACTAACACCAGGAGCAGTTTGGCTGCACAGCCTCGGGCAGAGTGAGGGCTCTGTGTCACAGAATCATGGAACATCCTCAGTGCGACAGGGAATATCCAGTTCCACCCCTGGCCCTGCACAGACCCCCCAACAACCCCATCCTGAGCATCCCTGGCAGTGCTGTGCAAACACTCCTGGAGCTCTGGACCATTCCCTGGGGAGCCTGGGCAGTGCCAGCACCCTCTGGGGAAGAACCTTTCCCTGAGATCCAACCTAAACCTGCCCTGGCTCCAGCTCCAGCCATTCCCTGGGTCCTGTTCCTGTCACAGAGCAGAGACTGGAGCTGCCCCTCAGGAGGAGCTGCAGCCCCACTGAGCTCTGCCCTCAGCCTCCTCTGCTCCAGCTGAACAAGTGACCTCAGCTGCTTCTCCTATGGCTTCACCTCCACACTCTTCACCATCTTCAGGTCCCTCCTGTGGACACTCTCTAATTCCTTTCCATCCCTGTGATATTGTGGTGCCCAGAACTGCCCCCCAGGAGTGGAGCAGGCACAAGGGCCAGGCTGGGAACAGGGCTGGGGTCACCATTCCCACCCATCTCCCAACTCAGAACTGCCCCTGATTTACAGAACCTTCAGCTTTGCAAACAGCCAGCCCTTCAGGAGAAAGGAGCACAAGAACACATCCTGTGTCAGAAGAAGGGAGCCATTGTCAGGGCTCAGGGAACAGGAGCACAGCAGAGCCCGGCAGCCCCTGAAGGGCAGCACCCCTTAAATACATTTAATACATGTGAGCAATGACTTACTGACTTGCCTGTAGGTATGGAATTAAAAGCCAAGGAAGAAGAGGAAAAAGTAATCTAGATAAATGACTTTATTCCCTGAGGTGACATCCAGTCAGAGCATATCCTTAGCACTGAGCAAGTTTTAACAGCATTGTGAAGAGTGAACAGAGGGGTACACGACTCGCCTGCTCTGAACTACAAGTCTCTTCACTTCTGCCCTGCCTCTGCGAGGAAGATCTGAGGACAGTTCACTCAGCTGCACTAAATCCATTTGATGTGAGCAGGGGGGGCTGGGGGAGCACTGGGATGTCAGGGGAGGATTAGGGCTGCACCCTCAGCCCTTGTCAGCATGAGCACGAGCTTGCTGGCTGGCTCCAGGCATGGGTGCTGCTGCGGGGGAGGGCTCAGAGCTGCATAGTTCTACCCTCTGCAATTATTTTCTTTAAAGTGCTGAAAGTGGAAAATAAAGAGAAGAGCAGCTGAACAGCCTGACAGATTTATCTTCTTCAGGGAAAGAGCACATACACCTGCACAGGCATCTTCTTCTTTTAAAAAAAAAACCCTGAGATGATTGCTATCTGCAATCTTAACATGCTGGGTGGAGAGAAGAAATTCCATGAAAGGTGAGTTAATCCAACCCCTCCCATAGCCAGATGCTCTGAAGTGCAGCTCTGAACAGCCCATGGGCACGGGAGGATTTAAAGATCTCTGTGGACCAAGATGTGGTGATTTCTTTGTTCTGAAAATTTCCCCTCACTGCAGCTCTTTTCCCAATTACACCAACGGGAAGGCTCCCACCCACAGCAGGGGTCTGCAGAGAAGGGAACCTCCAGGGCAGCTCCAGGACCGCAGTCCTTGCTCCCCAGAACCATTCCTACCTGTAAGGACATTTCTATCAGCATCAGCAGCTTCTTGATCCCGATCCAGACAGGCTTCCCTTTGACGTTCTGTGCGATCGTGCTGCGCTCCTTGTCTTTGAAGTTACCCAGGAGCTGGGGGAAAATCATTTTATAAAATCAACAACAGGAGACTGAGAGTAGGAATAATGGAACCTACCTTGGGAGAAGGGGAATGGGAAGCTAGAAGCATTTACTAGCTGAGAAGGAAAATTTGTAGCAATGTATCTTAGACAAGGCAAAACGATTTCTTTAAATCTTTAATTTCCTAATAGTTTTTCCCATAACATCCCTTATCCAACAGTCAGTGCTGTGCTTTTATGCTGCACTCCAGGTCTTCTCCAGATCAGGGTCTACAAGGAAACAATGGGTGAAGCCACAGGAAGTTTCCACACCTGCTGCAGGAGTGTTTGTGTCTTTCAGGCTTCACCACTGCGACAAGTTTGCCAATGGCACCAAAGATTTGCCTGTTCAGTTTATTTAACAGCCTTCAGTACTCACTACAGCTCCCACTGTGGCACAGAATAAGGAGACACTGAAGGCAGGAATTTATAAGGAACTTATAAATTCCTCAGCACCAAACACCCTCAGCTGATGCTGTTCCAATTCAGCAGAGCTCAGCACCCTCCAGGCACACTCAGTTTAAGTGTCCCAATTATATTTATTACCCACTTCCATGCCCTTGGAATGTTTCAATCCAGACCACAAACCTTTCCCCAGCCCTGCTGTTCTATAATTTTGCCTTAATTTAATTCATGAAAAAGCAAATTGAAAAGCCTCAGAACTATGCTATGTTATGACACGACGTCAAGTGGGACGGTGTTACCAGACACAGCTACTGCAAAATCCCTCATTTCCAGCAGATTTTGAGTCTTTTGTCATTCTGGAACTTTTCCTCACCTCTAAAGCCTCCATGAGCTGCTCCCCCGTGGCAATGTTGGGCACATGGATGGTGGTGCTGAAGGCATTCAGCATCTCCATCTCCTGCAGGACGTCCTTGCGGCTCGTGGTGCCGATGATCAGGAGCTTGCGGCCCTGGGAGTGAGAGTCAGGAAAGGAGAAACTGCAGAGAACCAGCCTGGGCAAGGTTCAGCTAAGCACAAATGATAAATGAGAAACGGCCATTTAAAAACCCACTTCAAACAAAATTAATAGGATTAAATCTGTCAGTAATTGAAGTCGCCAACAGCAGCCACAGGAGACCAGGATCAGCTCTCGGAGCAATGCCACCAACAGGGTCCAAGGATTGTGGTGCACAAAGCCCCACCACACTCGCAGCTCCTCCTGAACCCATCATTATAAATAGCTGGATCCTCATTAAATTTAAAAGCCTGAGCAAACTCCCACTCGCAAAAGCTGAATTACAAATGACTTCTCAGGGGAACAAGGAGAATGTCTTTAGGAATCTGGGGGTACAGTGAATTCCCTGCTCCTGCACAGGCAGTTCCAGCGGATTTCCAGCTCAGGCTCTTGAGCAGAGGCTGCTGTGAGTCCCTGAGCTCCTCCTGCAGCTGTACAGGACAGCCCCACTCCAGCAGCCTTTCATTCCCAAACCTGAGAGCAACCCCGAGCCAGCCCAGGCAATAACAGGGTTTATGAATAATAGAGCAAGTTGTGGAAAACATCAGCTGCAAATGCAAATCCACTGCTGTTTGTTCACCCTTTCCACTGCTGTTTGAGTTTCCCTGTGCAAGGTTTGGACACTGATCAATACTGGCTGATGGAAGGAGCTGCTGGGATTGTCAGGCAGGATCATCAGTCCCTTTTCTGTCCCAGTACACAGGGAGCCCCTGGGCTGGGAGGGGTCTGGCTGGCCAAGGACCCCCCTCTTTTGCTGTACAAGAAGTTTGGCTGAGGCTCCAGGAGTGAAGTGAATGTCCCGTGCCCACTCAGAGGGTGCTGGGCACTGCCCAGGCTCCCCAGAGCTCCAGGAGTGTTTGGGCAGCGCTGCCAGGGATGCTCAGGGTGGGGGTTTTGGGGTCTCTGTGCAGGGCCAGGGGCTGGATTTGATGATCCTGGGGGGTCCCTTCCCACTCAGGATATTCTCTGATTCTGTACAAATTCCATATTTCAACTTCATGATGCAAAATTTCATCATTATAAAAACAAAACCCCGAAAATTTTTCCCAGCATGAATCCTGTAAGTGCTTGGCATTCCCTTGAGAGAGGATGAAAACTTATTTAACACACCCTGGATGCACAGTGCATCTTCACAGGGTCTGCTCTTCCCCTGCACTCACTGAACACATTCTGCTCTGCTCCAGGTGTTGGACACCTGGAACGATCCTGAACTGGGAATAAGCTCAAGTGCTCACTCCAATTTGCGTTTAGTCCAAGAGAACAAAAGGAAAGAATATCAGGCAGGGGGGACCAGAGCATGTCCCAGATCAGCAGTGTCACACAGGGGACACTGTGCTGCCCCTCGTGTGTGAATCCCTGTCTGCAGCTCAGGAGGCACCACAGCACCCCTCAGCCACCTCTTTGGAAAAGGAAAATGGGAAAAACAGCCAGTTCCTGAACTGAAAATGCTGGATTAGAACTGCAGTGGGAGCAGTTAATGGGATGTTTCAGGGCTGAGTGTCCAACACTGCCTGCAGGTCACCTGGGGAAGGGGACAGTGTCCTCAGGAAGCAGCAACACAGCCATCCCATGGCACTTCTGCCCCATTCCATAGGTGCTGCTCCCACCACGCCCTGCACAGCCACAGCTTTACAACTACACAGGATTCACTTCCTTTTTGATGGTCCAGCAAGGCCAGGAAAATATTACAGCATTTTATAAGTTCGAGCCACATCAGGAAGATGTGGCTGGCAAAGGTGAAAACCCAACACACTCAGTGGAGAGAAAGGGAATGGAGTTTGATCCTCACTCCCACAGAAACTCAAGAAGCCACACTGGATGCCCATTTCAATGGAACCATGGAATGGTTTGGGTTGGAAGGGACCCCAAGACCACCTTGTTCCACGCCCTGCCATGGACAGGGACACCTCCCAGCAGACATTTCCAGCTAAAGCACTGCACAGACCAAGAGGATTAAGTGATGCTCAGCAGCAGAAAAGCTTTTAGCCTGCACAAAGACAAAATTCCAGCAGCTTTCCACTACGGAAAGGATTGGTAAAACAGGGTGTAAACACTGGCCTGAAAGCAGTGTGAGATGAGGCCCCAGAGCACCTGAACCACGTCCTGCTCCTGAGCTCACAGCTGTGGCACAAAGAGAGACATCTGTGCCCAAGGACAGCGCTCAGAGATGCCCTCAGCCTGCTGAGATGCCCCTGGCAGGGCAGCAGAATGCTCCAGGAGCACTCAGGGATTGTCAGCAGAACTGACTGGGAACATTTCACCTCAGCTCTGCCTGCCTTTGCTTTCATTGCTCTGTATTCCCTCCCCACCCTGTCCTTGGGGAGCTCTTGTTCCTCCCGTGGTGCTGCTGTGGCTGATGCTGCAGACCCTGTAACTCAGCACAGGGCACAGCCCTGCCAGGAGAATTCCTGCTCCTTTAGCCAAGGAATCCCAACCAGCCACGCACATGCCAGGCCCAGCTGAGGCACCAGGGCACAGAGGAAGCCAAGGACGAACTCCTGACCAGAACTGAGACCTCCAAAACACAGAACAACCCCTCCCGCAAGTGCTGTACCACCCAGACCCATCTGCTTCACAAGTGGATCTCCTAAAAACTTGTTTATTACTGTATGCAACTCTCAAAATCCTGAACAGCTTGGGCAAGGGGCTGTGTTAATAACAGTTTCCCATGAACTATGAGCATTTTAGAGGGGATAAAACTGCTCAGTTGCACCCAGGCAGTGTCTGTTCCCCAAATATAGCTCCCAGCATGTGTACAGTGCCTGGCACACTGATCAGACATCAATCAAGGGATAACTACCTCAGAGTGGCTGCCTGAGGATGCTGCCTCATACATTAATGAACTCTGTGCCTGATTAAAATAAAGATGGAATTTAGCTTGGAGTTTCATCAGGAAAGGACACAGGCAGCACAGGAATGGCACCAGTGAGGGGAGTTTGACCTCCTGGCACTTCAGGTGTCCATGACTGATCCTGCTCTTGGCCTTTCCTTCCCAGCAGCCCAGATGACACATTCCTTCTCCCAGGAGAGCTGTCCACGCTCTGGACACAGCCAGGAAACATCCCCTACAGGACCAGTTCAGAGGTGGCAAACCCGGCCAGTGCCACACTGAGCCAGCTGCACCCAAACCCAGCAGGGCAGTGGGCGACTGCTGCACACACAGAAAGGTCTCTAAAGCCCTGTGACCACTGAGGAAAACCACTGGCATCAGTCCCTGGGGGAATTCTGTGGGAACACCACCTCAATCTCAGTGTGTGTGACCACTGGGACAGGTTAGAACAGGAAAAGAGCAAAACAGGATCATCATTCTGCCATGTGAATCCAGGAGTTCCTTCCTGTTTCAAATATAACTTCAAATCCATCATTTCTGAGCTGGGAGTGTTCACCTGGAGAAGGGAAGGGTCTGGGGACACCTCAGAGCCCCTTCCAGGGCCTAAAGGCGCTCCAGGAGAGCTGGGGAGGGACAGGACACAGGGAATAGCTCCCCACTGCCAGAGGGCAGGGTTATGTGGGATATTGGGATGGAATTGTTCCCTGGGAGGGTGGGCAGGCCCTGGCACAGGTGCCCAGAGCAGCTGTGGCTGCCCCTGGATCCCTGACAGTGCCCAAGGCCAGGCTGGACAGGGCTTGGAGCACCCTGGGACAGTGGAAGGTGTCCCTGCCATGGCAGGGGTGGCACTGGGTGGGCTTTGAGGTCCCTTCCAACCTAAACCATTCCATGTTTCTATGATTCTGTTTAGTCGGAGAAGTCAGAGAAAGCACCAGGGATGGTCAGAAATAGGGAATAACTTCCCTAGACAGATCCTTGGTCAAAACAGAGAGGTTTATAGAATCATAGGTGGTGTAGAGGAGATGAGGGAGAGAGACTGCTGCCTCTGATTACAGAAACCAGGGAGCACAAGAAGGAATTATCAAACATCAGATAAACTGAACCAAAGGGTGTTTGCTCTCACCAACAGCTCAGCTGGACTCAGGCAAGCACAGTGCTAAGAATGGAAAGGCTTAACAAGGTTGAAAAGCACCAGGATGAGCTCCCAGAGGGCAGATCCATCAGCAATTTTTAGATATCTCTGTTAAAATCTATTCCCAGGTCCCTGAACCACTGACGTGGTTGGGAGCTCCACAGAACAGATGGCCACTCTTCAAAAGTGCTTCAAATTTTTAACAGCTCCACCCAAAAGATCCTGATTTTTCCCTGCTTTCCTCAGAAGAAGCCATGCCTTCAACTCCCTGCCTTTAAACCTGACCCCTGGAACGCAGCCAGTGACCCCCAGCACTGATAGGGCAGGAGTCCCTCAAGCTCCTCAAACTTTCAGGCAACTCAGTACACAAGTGAGAACCCCCAGGGCAGCACTGTTTGCCCCAGGAATTACAGAGGCAGCAGGAAAAGCCATCAGACTGGAAAAGCTGCCCTCTCCCAGCTGCTCTGCACTGACACACAGGAGATCCTGGGATTTGTTCTTGTTACAGGATGGTTCAGGCTGGAAGGGGCCACAGTGCCACTCCCTGCTCCAGCAGGGTCAGCCCAGAGCACACAGCACAGGCTTCCATGTACTGCTGGAGTGGTCCCATCTTCAGAAAAAATCACTTTTTTCATCCCTAATTCCTACAGCAGCCACGGGGAGGGCAATGTGCCACACGTGCAGCCCACAGAAAATCAGGATTCAAACCAAACTTCCAAAAATCAGGCATAACATATGAGTAAATTACCAAGGAAGGAGGAACAGCTTAAGGTGATTTGGTGTCAGATTCACAACCACGGCATTTCCAGACCAGTTCTTCGATCACCAGAGATCAGACACAGGCACAGCCTTAGACCTGGATTCATCCTGTCCATTTTTAGGCAAAGTGCCCCAATCTGGAGCCCAAATCCCTCTGTGCTGACAGGGGGACAGTACAGGGGTGTGTGTCCTGCCCTTCTGCCTTCTAGAAGAGGGGTGAGCCCAGAGCTGAGCCCTCTGCTGCAGGGATTTTATCTGACTGAAGGATGTTCTCACACACATCAGAACTGTGGGACCTGAAGAAGCCACTTGAACCAGTTAAATTTTCCAGGATGGATTCCTGTACCACAGCAGCCACTCCCCAACAGGCACCACATCACTGCCCAGGGGGAACTGGAACATGACACCACTACAGACTCTGCTGTGAGCAACTGGAGCCTCTCAGCACAGGAGTGGAGTCAGTGGAGTCTCCAACTGCAGAATTTCAGCAAATCCAGCCAGCCCCAGGCAAGGGGAGCCTGAGCTCTGCTGGAACCAGGCACTGGTGACACTGAAGTGCCTCTGTCACCAGCAGCCCACTGTGCTCAGGACCCTGTACACCTTTATCCTTGTGTCTGGGGTCTTGGGAATTCCTCACATGCAAAGGGAGAAACACAATTCCCCAGGTTTGTGCACATAAAGGTAACGTCACTGGTGACTGGAATTGCTTCCAATTCACACCAAGTGACATGGAATCAGGAATGCAGCTGGGATTACATCAAACAAGGAGATTATTCCCCTGTAACTTTCATCCAGCGGCAAAAGCCTCCAGCATCCCAGTGAGAAAAGGGGCTGGGGGCTTTGGGAGCAGTGGAAGGGCAGCTCCAGAAGAGGATGGCCCTTGGAGGGGAGGGGCTGGGGGCTCTGGGAACGTGAAAGAACATCCCCAGGAGTGGGTCTCCCTTCAAGAAGGGCCGGGGGCTCTGGGAGCAGTAGAGGGGTAGCCCCAGGAGTGGGTGCTCCTTGGAGGGAAGGGGCTGAGGGCTCTGGGAACAGCAAAGGAACATCCCCAGGAGTGGGTCTCCCTTCAAGAAGGGCTGGGGGCTCTGGGGGCAACGGAAGGACATCCCCAGGTGTGAATCTCACTTTGCAAGTGGGGCTGGTGGCTCTGGGAGCAGTGGAGGGGCAGCCCCAGGAGGAGAAGTCCCTTGGAGGGAAGGGGCTGGGGGCTCTGGGAGCAGTGGAAGGGCAGTCCCAGGAGTGGGTGCCCCTTGGAGGGCACCTTGCTCAGGCAGACAGTCCCTGCCCCTGCCCAGCCCGCTGCAGCCCCGCTGGGGATGCTGAGGGTCCTTCCCTCCCGCCCAGGCCGATTGTTGGGAAGCAGCAGGGAGGCACATGTGAACCTCGGTGGGGCTGGGGAGCGCCTCCAGGCCCTGTGTGACTCTGCATGTAGATGAAGCAGCCCCGGCTTTGGGAGCTGCTGCTGCTCAGTTCTCAGGGAAGTCCTTTTCTCCCGCTCGGCTCCCTGCTGAGACAGCCCTTTTCAGCTTTTCCATCCCCCAGTCCCTGCTCCTGCACAACACAGGCAAACTTGATTGAATTAAAGACCCAAGAGAACATGGTTTATTTTCTTCTCTTCAAGGCATTTCAGAAAAGATTTTTAATTGGTTTAAAAAAAGAGATGCTGAACAAAATGCAATGGTTTTCAGTCCTCTTGAAGCAGCAGTAACAGATAGCACCATTTAACACTGCTGAGTGGAACCACAAGCAGGAGCTGTGACTGGCAATTTAAAGCAAGCTCAGAGAGGTTTCCAGTTTATTTAAAGTCTAAAGTGTTTACTCTCAAAAGAAAACCAGAACCTTCAAGTGTTTGCCCTTCCCACACCACGTTCCAGTAATCCAGCCTCCCTGGGAAGAGCGGAGCCTGGGAGGCAGCTTTCCTACGCCAGCTCCACAGAGACACGCACCTCGATGCATAATTAATAACATCTCAGCCCAGAAACGCTTCTCTTCCCCACGGAGCCTGCAGTGAGTGCAGGGAGCTGCCTGCACATCAAGAACATCCCTGCCAGTGATGTGACACCCCAGTGAATTCATAATCTGGGCCACAGCAGCGGGAGCGGCCACGCTGCATCCGTGGTGACAAGACACAGGGGTGGCTTCCCACTGCCACAGGGCAGGGAGAGATGGATGCTGGAAGGAAATTCTTCCCTGTCAGGGTGGGGAGGCCCTGGAATGGAATTCCCAGAGAAGCTGTGGCTGCCCCTGGATCCCTGGCAGTGCCCAAGGCCAGGCTGGACGGGGCTTGGAGCAGCCTGGGACAGTGGAGGGTGTCCCTGCCATGGCAGGGCTGTAGGTCCCTCCCAACCCAGGCCTTTCCATGACTCTTTGATATCAGCTCAGTATTTCAGCCCCACCACGAGTGAAACACTGAAGTAAAGGGGAACAGGTAATGTCTCCCCAGCACCCTGCCAAGGATTTCTCTCAGAGAGAGACAGAGAGAAATGTCTTGGGACATCCCATTTTTATAAGGAATGATGCCAAACTATAATCCCAGTTCCACAGAGCCCATGCAGGTCAGTACCACTGATGCTGCTCATGCACTTAGAGCTGTATTTGCATCACTTTTGATCCTGAGATCAGCCATTCCTTCCAAAGAAACTGCTCCTCAGAGGGGCCTTGGAAGGTGTTGATTAACCCTCAGGATTATCCCCATCATGAGTTCTTCACTTCAGTTCAAAACCCCAAAGAGTCTCTGTGCCCAAATCCAACCTTTTTCACAGTAAACTGTCACAGCAGAAAAGGCCTTTGCCTGCACAGCTCTATTTCTTACACACAGCTTTGAGTTTTTAAATGCCCAACATCCCCCATGCCATGGCTATCTCAGGGAACTCCCTACAAACACAGCAGGAAGAACCCTGTCCCCAGAACTGCCAGAGCAGGGCAGCCCAAAGGGCACAGCTCACCCCAGGCCCTGATTCCCACCAAGCCAACACTGGACACTTAAGAAAAAAAGAAAGAAAAACCCACATGATCAATCAACCAGTGACATTTCCTCAGCAAACTCACTCTCTACCCTCCAACAATTTATGGCTTAAGTCACCATAATATTGGCTGTCAAGCCAGAGTCTCCCAGCCCCAGGGCATTTCAAACCCTGCTGAGCACAAATCTCTGCAACAAGTGCAAACTTGGCAAATATCTCCGAGCTCCAGCCCGTGTCCTGCTCTTGGGAGCCCCAGGTGCCACCCAAAGGATGTAATGGACAAATGGGCAATTTAATACTTTAAGTTCCTTTGAAAACTGAACCAAATCAAATTTACTGATTTATGGGAACAACCACGTCCTGGCACTGTGCAACAGCCTGCAATAGGTCAGTGACTCCAGGAGGTGATGTGGCCAGGAATGGCTGTGCTGCTCCACACAGGCAGCTGCTCTGCTCCAAGCATGTGATAAAACTTGGATGCTGTTGTGTTACAGACTTCACGTGGCCTAGAAAGCTCACTGGGAAAATCTTTGTTCTCCCAGGCTGACAGTCACACGGGGAACTCAGGGCCTGTGGCATTACAATTTAGTTCAAAGTCCTGGATTTGAAAGGTCTTTTCACCAAACTCTCTAATGAAAACAACACTCACGCACACGCTCCTGCGCCAGGATATTAAACATGACAAAAAACTGACTTCACCCAGGCTGTGCCTCTCTGCTTTTTCCTGACACCAACTTTCAAGGTGTTCCTGTTAGGATGTTATTTATTCATGCAGATACTCTCACACACAGAGAAGAAACGCAGTGAACGACAGGAAAATGGCAAACAAGAAAGGAGTCCCTGCCTGCCTGTCTCACCCAGCACGAGCTGCAGAATCCTCAGCACTTGTGATGTTCTTGAATCTCATCGAGCACAAAGTGCAAACAGACAGGATCAGCACGAGAGACAAGATCTTAAGCTTCCCTCAGTCATTGTAATTAACACCTGATCCTTTCAAGTTAAGAACAAATTAAACCCCTGACAACCACAATCACAGATTACACAGAAATTGATTTATAAATAGGGAGGGAGCACGTGGCTGAGCCAGGGTGGATCTGCCCTCAGAGGGCAGGCAGCTGGCACAGTTCAGCTTTACATGGTGAAGGTTAAACTGGTTTCCTTAGTCAGTATTTTTAGGACTGACTGCAGAAGATTCAGCCCCCAGTAATTAGGTATTTCAAGATGAATCCCTTGTGGTTATCCTAGAAATGTCCAAGTGAATGAAGAGCAGCAGGCTGGGATTAACGTGGCTGACTCAGACAAAAGCATTAATACCACTGGCAGCTCTCAGGCAGACACAAAGCTCCCACTGTCCCAATTCCTGCAGGAACAGGGCACCCCTGCCTTACCTGAGGGGGAGCTTTCTTCAGCAGCACCAGAAGGGCTTGCAAGACCAGATTGGAGAACCGAGGTCCAATTGGGACATAATCTGAAAGGAAAAATGCATTTTGATGCCTACAGAGCAGATGCACTTTTAAGCCACTTCACTGTATCAAAACCAGTTCAATGCTCCTGAACTAAATGGCTCCAGATAATTTCCAGTTTGCAGTGTTTCAACATTGCAAATACATCAATTTTTCTGCAGCAGCCAGCACAGCTCTCCCTCCTCCTGACTCACCTAAAAGTCGCTCAATGTCGTCCACAACAACACAGCTGAGCTGGGACTTGTAGGCATCATCAAAGATCTGAAAAACAGCAAAATATCTCAGTGTTAAACCTCAGCCACGGGACTATGACAGCCACAGCTGGGCCTGCTGCTGTGGGTTCAGCTGAACACAGCAGCACTGAGAGGAATAATCTGAGAATGAAACAGATAGGTAATGAGAGATCAGGCTCCCTGCAGGCAATAAAACACTGCCATCCCCATAAATTCAGTTTATTTATTCATTTACCCCCCACCCTTGGCAACAAGCAGCTGCCCTGAGGTTCACTGTAACACCATTCCTCTGTTTTTGGAGCTGGAGCAACACTGATAATGTAACACACACACAGAGAACATCCACAGCTGTAACACAGCTGGGAGCTTTTCTCCTCAGGCTGGACACTGGGTACTGTCCAGAAGAGCACCCTGCAGGGAGCAGAGACTGGCTCAGGTGTGGATCTCAGCCCCAGTGACTCTTCCTGGAGCAGCAGAGTGTCCTGCACAGCTCTGGGTGTGAGCAGGAGGCAGCACTAAGGACAGCAGAGCAAACCCTGATTCCAGTGAATCCAAGGGCTCCTCTCGGAATCCAAGTCACAAACTGGACTTCCACTGCTTCTCCTAAGAACCTTCCTTCCCTTACAAACTCTACAGCCCTGCACCAATCTATCAGAGCAGCATCCAGCTCACACACTCCATTCATCTGAAGAGTAAGTGCTGGGCTGCTGCAGGAAATGAAAATGTTCAACTCCTTCACATTCCCCGGCTCCCCAGGGTGTTAAAGCTCCTGTTTAACCAAAGACCCACCTCAGAACGGGTCCTAGTCCCACCCAGGCAGGATCTGCTCTCCCCAAGCCCTTCCTGCCTCCCCCTTCACAGGCAGAGCCCCAGCCCTGCTCATCCCAGATCTGTTCTGCTGCACTGGATCCCCAGGATCCCTCACCAGAACAGAGCCTTGAAAGCTTCCCCGAGTCACTCAGTGCCACAAAAACACTGTGACAAGAGTCTGGAGTGACAGCACACAGGGAATAGCTTCCCACTGCCACAAGACAGGGTTACATGGGGTATGAGGAAGGAATTCTTCCCTGTGAGGGCAGTGAGGCCTCCAGAGCAGCTGTGGCTGCCCCTGGATCCCTGGCAGTGCCCAAGGCCAGGCTGGACAGGGCTTGGAGCACCCTGGGACAGTGGAAGGTGTCCCTGCCATGGCAGGGGTGGCACTGGGTGGGCTTTAAGGTCCCTCCCAACCCAAACCATTCTACACTTCTGTGATACATTCAACTTTATAAAGAAATACATGCAGGATTTCCAGACCTAGAGAGAGCAGAAAACGCCATCCCAAAGGCAATTCACCATCCCAAAGGTAATTCACCATCCCAAAGGCAATTCACCATCCCAAAGGTAATTCACCATCCCAAAGGCAATTCACCATCCCAAAGGTAATTCACCATCCCAAAGGCAATTCACCATCCCAAAGGTAATTCACCACCCCAAAGGTAATTCACCATCCCAAAGGCAATTCACCATCCCAAAGGCAATTCACCATCCCAAAGGTAATTCACCATCCCAAAGGCAATTCACCATCCCAAAGGCAATTCACCTTTCCCTCCATGACAGGACCCAGAGCTGGGCTCTCACCAGGCACAGGGGAGGACACACACGTACCTTCTTCATGGCCTGGCACTTGGCTGTTTCAGAAAACCCAATCATCTTATCAGGAGAGCAGATCTTGATAAAGGGGAAGTTGGATTCTTCTGCTATTTTTGCTGCTAAAGCAGTCTTCCCACTGTGGGGGGGGCCTGAAGCAAAGGACAAACAAGGAATAAACAAGGAGAAAAGAGCTCTGACAATGCTCAGGGTGGGTGATACTTAGGGTATGCTTAGAATTCATCCAGAGGCATCTGCAGTGTGAACTGAGCGTTTTTCCTGCTTGCAGAAGGAACACACTAACTCCTGGTACAACCCACTCCTCCACATAAAGGCAATTAATGGAACTACCTGAGCATATGCAGAATGATGTGCCATGACAAGAGAGGACATTACACTTTCTGTAGGAACAGCCATGGCACCAGAATGTGTGAGTTTGTGTTTTGGATAAATTTCTTGAGCTTATGTCCTGTCTCAGTATGATCTCTGCTGGCACACTGGCAAATAAGTCAGCAGCAGGAACACCAGGGAACTGTTGGCAAGGACAATGTTGTTTGCCTGAATTCACACCAGGATAATTCAGAGACCACAGACACACCTGAATCCATGCACTCAGCATGAATCAGTTTGGAGGGACAGAAGAAATTGCTGGACACTAACACAAAGAATTACTCAGGGTTAACTCCAAAGCTACAGACCACAAGCAAGAGGGGTAACCCATCTTCTTGGACTTTGGGAAAGGAAAAAGGGAAGAGATAAATAACAAATTCTACTCCAATATAACAAATTTGCCTCCAAAATCTGTAACACAGATATTGGACCCAGTTTCCAATATCTGGAAAGGCTCCTTAGTCAGTAACAGTCTGGATAGAGGGAAATCCACCTTTAACTGACAGAGACACCTAAATGTGGCTGTTTAAACTCTGCTAATTGCACTGATGAGCTCTCCACTGACTTCAGGGAGAATTTAGACAACTGACTCAGCTAGAGACATCTCCACTGCAAAGCAGCCAAATTCACGTTATTCACTGGGAACATTTTGGTGATTAACTGGGTCCATTCCCTTCTCCCTTGTTCCAAGCACAGGATTCCCTCTGGCTGAGGAAACAGTTTCAATATCCAAAGCAATTTCACCCAAGCAAACTGAAAGAGCCCAATTCCGTTTCTCTCCCGAGGTGTTTCCTGCAGGTGCAGGGTGTCAGAGGTGAGCTGCAGGCGGGCACTGGCAGGAGCAGCCTCTCCAGGAGTGTTTCCCCAGCTGTACCTTCCAGCAGCACGCTGACCAGCGGGGTGCGGTCGCTGTTCTTGGTCTGCTGCACCAGCAGCTCCCCATCATCCAACACCCTCGTGACTGGGTCCCCCCACTTGATGATCCCGTTCATGATGTAGCTGGCATAGTCCTCCTGGTTGGTTCCAAATGCCTGTGGAAGGGAGGGAACACTTCTTTTCACCAAAAAGTTTTTCATCCCGTCAGAAAAACCACGAAACAATTAAATAAAAATGACCAGGAGCAAGGCTCTGGAAGATGCTGAAGTGAGACAGTCACAGCCCCTGGTGACTCACAGCATTCCAGCTCAGAGGGCTGAATGCAGGTACAGACCAGGCACGTTCTTCTCATACGCCCTCACAACCAGTTCTAGTCAGTGCAAGTTCCCAGTGGGTTCTGACTCCACACTTGGTGGAGACAATTCTCAGAAATGAGGCTCAAACCTCCTCCTACAGCCCAGGGTAAAGCTGTCACCCAGGAACTGAAGTGGCCTAAAAGGGAAAGCCGTGACAAGGGGAAGAACCCCCCAGCTGTTCTTCATCTGTTCTAGTTCTCTTTATGACTCTCTGAGCAGCAACAGGCCCACAGAGAGCTCAGAGCTCCCCACTTTCACACAGGACACGTCAGCCCACGAGGCACCACTGCTGTGTGACCCCAAAGGAAGCTGCTCCCCCCATAACTGACTGAACTGCAGCTGCTCCTGCAGCCCCACAGTGCCCACTCACCGGTTTGATATCATTCTCCAAGGATGCAAAGAAGTCTCCTCTGGTCACACGCAGGCTCTCTGCCTTCTCCATGTCCACCTCCACTTTGTTGCTGGCCTAGAAAGGCAATAGAGGGCACTGAGGTGCAGCAGTAGCACACAGCCTCTCCCCAGCTTCCCCCCACAGCCCCAGCCCTGCAGCTGCTCTGGGTCAGTGAGAAAAACCCTTCTGTTGGGGCATTGGAGCCATTCCCACGTGCCAGCCCCACAGAGCCATTCAGGGCAGCTGTCCCAGCCCACGGGGTGAGGCTGGAGGGCAGAGGGTGTCTGTGACCCCCATTTCAGAGAGGCCACAGAACAGGAGTGAAGCTCTGGCCCACCCTTGCTGCTCTGCTGTGCTGCAAACCAGGAGTCAGTGAGGCTCAGCCAGTGGGGACTGACCTCACCCCAGTTCAAACTCCTAGACCCTACTGGGATCACACAGGCACCCTTCAGAGCTGGGAACTAAGGCAAATAAACTGCATTTAACTCTCAAAGACGTGTCTCAGACATTCCCCTCCAACAGGGGTCTGCAAGAAGTGCACAGAGTGCACCTGAGCATGGGAAGGAAAAATAACAATAAAAACAATGACATGGTGCTTGTCTTGAGGAGCAGCAAATGCAGCCACAGGAACCCAGCCTGGCCAGTCCTCCTGTGCCAGACACACAGGCAGAGCATGGCTAAAGGAGAGTCTCTGCTCCCAAAAACACCCACCAAGCACAAACACAGGGTGCCAAATTTACAGCTGAGCAGATCTTTAGTACAGGTGGTCATTTTTCTACTTTGCAGAGGGAAGTGAAGGTACCTGAACACTCAATATACTCCTGAAGTTGTGTGTACACTTAAAACCAGGGGAGCTCTTACCTCCCCAGCCTTTAATGAGTTCATGTGTTAATTTTTCACACACACACTTTCAGAGATAATCACAAGAGTTCAAATGATTCAGGAGACAATGCCCCTTCATTTTCCATTCGTGCTCCTGCTTCTCACAGGTGCTTCTGAAAACTAGGTCAGGCCTATGATGTATATTTTAAATTTTCAGTACTTGTAGGAAGGAATAAAGTACTTTACTGCATCATTTAGCTAAAAGCAACTTCAGAATAAAGAATATTACCCAAAATTACTATGTCAAAGTGTTTGAAAAGCAAAACAGCACGTGGCCACTTCCCATGTGGAAAACACATCCATACATTATTGAGATGAGGATCATAAACCACCCCAGAGGAGGTGACTGCTCTTTCACATTTGCACATTGCCTTCTCCCCTTTTCCCACGTGACTTCTTGGCACAAAAGGGAATAGATCAAAACACCAACACTCCCCAAACCCACCCAAAACTCAAGCACTGAGAAAACATCAACTATAAGCAAAATTAATTATTTAAGGAAAATGTTTTGCCTGCAAAGGGAAGAATCCAGAAGTGATTTTTTTTGAGACAGAGCACAAGAAAATGAGAAAGTGATGATGTCTGTGGTTTTTTTTGCTATATGAAACAATAACTTGTCAAGTATTATGGTTATACAAGACTAATTAGCAGGAAGAGTAATTTTTTCCTTTAGAAAGCGCACTCCCAAGGGTACAAATGTCTAAGCAGCAAATGATTTCTCACTTAAATGAAAGTGTGATTTGCTCTCCTGACATTTGAGGCTGAGCAGATTTTTACTGAACAACAGCTCTGTGCTGTGGGATTGATGTCCAGGGCCTCTCCCTGCAGGAGCTGCCCCCAGCCATGGCCAGGGGAGCAGGGGCTGTGCCTCAGGCTCCTTCCTCACCACCTCATCATCTCGTATTTCAACACCACTGAATACTGAGCTGTGCATCTGCCCTCACACCCTGACATTTCGTGGCCCTGAACTCCCTCCTGAAGACACACTGACCCCCCAGCCAGCAGGATTGGGAGGGCAGGGAGGTGTTCCCAGAGATCAGAGGAGCTGGGAATGCTGCATGGATCAGTGGTGGGGTGATCACCATGACAGCAGTGACTGAAATGGAAGACTTTGGACAAAGCCCTCTGAATTCAGCCAAGACTTGGAGCAAAGGATTCCATCCACAGCTGAAACACTCCTCCACACAAAGCACATCTCCTCTGCTCTTCTGGCTCTTGCATTAGGAAACAGTGAACATTCCCTGATCCCAGCACACTCACACTCTCCATAACCCTTCCCCACGCTTTCCTCAGGCTGAGGAATCCTGGTTTTGTCATTTATCCAAAGAAAACCCTCCTGCACCTCTGAGCTCCTGCTGCCATTCCATACCCTGCTTCTAGCATGATCCAAGTACCCCAGGGATTTTATCCATGATGTAATCACAGCCCCCCTTCTGCTCTTTACCACTCCTGGTAAATTCTAACCTTTTATTTTGCTATTTTCACTGACAGCAACTGAGCTGGGGTTTCCAGACCATTCCAGCTCCAAGAACTTGACCCAGGTGATGGTCAGGTCAGTCCCCACCCCTGTCTCCACCTGTCTGAGGTCTCTCTCTCAGTGGACACCTAAAATTCACTGGTATCTTGTGCACTGACCTCCTTCCAAATGCCCCCTGCAGATCTGTACTGGTGACCTTTGTCCTTCTGCCCCCAGAGCAGCTCTGAGGCTGTAACCTCCCCCTCCTTACAGAACATTTATGAACACACTGAGCTGCACAGGCTCCAGCAGAGCCTCCCTATAAATCCTGTTCTAATTCCCACCTTGTCTTCTGGGTCCAAGGCACAAACTGTGCTCAAGACCTTCAGTTTTTATCAAAACATCCTCAAAAACCACTCCTTCCACCCCACCAAGCTGTGCAAGAGGCACCTGAAGGGCAGGAGAGGGAAGAGGGAATTCAGAATGAAGGAAAAGCACAGGGAAAATGTGGTGCCCACATGAATTTCATCTCCTAAGGTACACTGATAGGCCACTTTCCATTTGGAAGTAAACATTCAATACTCCAAACGTAATTATTTTCCCTTTTTTGCCCCAGCAGGAGACAATAGGACTGACCTTAATGTGTCTGTTCATGGCAGTGGACTGAGCAGCTCGAACCAAACCTTCCAGCTCAGCACCACTGAAGTTTTTGGTCTCCACTGCCAGCTCTGCAATGTCCACATCCTCAGCCAGCAGCTGGTGCTCCCTCATCCTCACCGTGTGGATGTGGAGGATCTGGAACCGGCCCTTCTCATCTGGCAGGCCTGGGATGGGGAACAGAACACAGCCAAGCCCCTGAGCACAGCACTGCCAACCCCCCTTGGTGTCCCTTCCTTCCAAGGCTCCTTCTCACCACCAGCAGCTTGCACTTACAGTGAGGGCATTTGATGATGCTTTTCACTGAGAACATTCAATTACATGAACTGGCAAACTGAGCAGTGTCACCACCAAACCAGAGAGAAAAGAACAAGGTTGAGTTTCTCTCCTCAGGGCTCCTCCAAGCTGATTGCTCTCAGATTTCCACACCAGGAATGACAATCTGGTGTGGAAATCCCTGGCATCCCTCAATCCAGCTCCCACCTTGCAATTATCATGGAATGGTCTGGGTGGGAAGGGACCTTAAAGCCCATCCAGTGCCACCCCTGCCTTGGCTAGGGACACCTTCCACTGTCCCAGGCTGCTCCGAGCCCCATCCAACCTGGCCTTGAACATTTCCAAGGATCCAGGGACAGCCACAGCTTCTCTGGGAAAACTGTGCCAGGGCCTCCTTTCCATAACAAATTTCTTCCTTATATCCCATCTGACCCTGTCCTCTGTCCATTAAAAGTCTCTGCCCCTTGCCCTGTCACTACAAGCCCTGGTGAAATTTGCTCTGCTCCTCTATCCCTGAGTGCCCTTTCCCAAGGGGTCACATCCACTAATTACTGAATTAATTGAAAGTTTACTCTCCCAAAATCCAGAGCCTTGACTTCCCTCTTCACAGGGCCCATATCATTCCTATAAAATGTTCCTTTTCATCAGCTGAGGTGATCATTTCCCAGCCTGCACCTTTGCAAGTCCCTTCTGAAGCACACAATGGGTGATACAGAAGATCCTTCTCTTGGGAGTGTGACCTGTCAGTCTGGCACATCATCCTGAGCCCCACCGTGCTCAGCTCCTTCCAGCCTCTGCTCTGATATTTGCACTGATTGGTGTTTGTGCTGAGGGGATGTGAAAAGACATTTCACAACCTGCACTGTTCCCAGGAGCACTCAGTCCCTCTCACCTGGTAATTTATTCCAGGATCACTGAGCTGTTCACCAGTCCCAGGCTGTTCTCTACCCCATCTTTCTTCAGTGAATTGTCACCTCAGCACTGAGCC
This sequence comes from Prinia subflava, assembly GCF_021018805.1. Taxonomy (NCBI): domain Eukaryota; kingdom Metazoa; phylum Chordata; class Aves; order Passeriformes; family Cisticolidae; genus Prinia; species Prinia subflava. The sequence continues at coordinate 20,408,663 of NC_086254.1, forward strand.
CCCAGGCCAGCAACCCTTTAGGCTCCACCATAACCTTCACTGACCAAACTCTGCTCTCAAATGCAAAGTCAGTGATTTGCTCCCATGAATCTAAGATGATCTGGGCTTACTTTCTTAATGAAGCCTACATGATCAGCTATTCCCTAATTTACCCTGCACTGGGGGAGGCAGATGTGCACAGTCACAAAGGTCCCTTTCCAGTTACTGACAGCTGCTTTTCCAGTGGCCAGATGAAATGGCAAACCAAGCTCTTGGCTCACTTTTAGCTCACCCACTGTTCTTGCCTGGCCTTCCTGCAATTCCCAGCCAGGAATGACCTGGTACCATTATTTGCCTCCTTTCCTTCACAGAAGAGATTCAGGGTCCTGCCTGCCCATCCCTGTCCACCCTGCTGGCCAGAAACTGAAATCAGGTTTATCAGGAGGGAAGTTCAAACTGGCATGTTATTGGTTTATATTTAATTTATGTTCTGGAGGGAGCTGCAGGAAGTTCAGCAGCTGAGCCATCCTGGGGATTGTTCACATTATGATTTATTTGTATTTACTTTGCTGCTGTAGGGTCATGCAGTTGAGGAGCTGGGATCTGCAGTGTGCTTACCAATCTCCATCTTCACCTCCAGCCTCCCTGGCCTCAGCAGGGCCTCATCAATCAGGTCAGGTCTGTTGGTCATTCCTAAAGTCAAAGATAAAAACAAAACACTGTTATCTGTGCTTCCTGAGTGGGTTTCCAGCCCCTGGTACAGCCCATAGAGCTAGGGACTCAGAGAGAGAAGAGAAAACAGACAGAAGGCATTCATCTTCTGGAATGCCCTGCTGGGAAACGCCCTGAGGGAGAGTCAGGGCAAGAGGGATCAAACCTGTGCTTGTGGCTCTCTCTGCCTGTCCTTGTGGAGTACCTGAGCAGGACAAGCACAGCTGGAGCAGCCCCACTCCCCTACAGCTGATACATCAATTCTATCTTTCCTTCCACATTTCCCTAAACTATCAAACCCTCCTTATCAAAAACTAAAGAAGGAAACTGCTGAAAGCAGCAACGTCTGCCAACCACAGCAGCACTTCCCTTTAAACGTGCTGCTGATGCTGCTCCAGCAGCAGCCACGGTACCTCAGCTGAGCCTCAGTGAGGCAAACCCCAGCAGAGCAGGGCAGCCCCACGTACCAATGACCAGGATGTTGTTGAGCTGCTCCACGCCATCGATTTTGGAGAGCAGCTGGTTCACCACGGTGTCGTGCACGCCAGTGCTGCCAGCCATGCTGCCCCTCTGCTTGCAGATGGCATCAATCTCATCAAAAATGATGATGTGCACCCCACTGTTGGCTCCAAGCTGTGGGAGAGAGCACATGTCAGGAATGTCACCAGTTTGAAAGATGAGAGCAATTCCAAAATCAACAGCGACCTTGCACAGAGCACAGACACAGATACTGCTCAGCATCACACGTGTGTGTGTGTGTGTGTGTGTGTTTGTGTATCTCACCCCTTTCCAGGAAGACATCCTGCCCATCTCCAGACCAGGGGCTCTGTCCAAACCTAGGCCTTGCAGCTACACAGGTTTCAGGGAAGAGCACGAGGCTGAGCAAGCCAAGCAAAGGCCAAAGCTGGAACACGCAGCTCACAGGGTCCCAGCACTCGGTACCAGGGACAGGGAACAGGGCTTGCCTTGGAGGGAGGGATGCACCAGGGGGGACACCCCAGGCTGGCCTGGGGTTAGTGAATACACAGCTTGCCAGAGCAGCTTTGTTGATAATATTTTTTAAGGAGCCCAGTCTCTCCGTGCCAGTCAGACCCAGAACTGCCATTTCCAGGTTCACTCTGGGGTGAGGAGTTGCAGCTGCTAAGAGAACAGGATACTTTTTGTGACTGCATTATGAAGCTTTTTCCCTTCAAATTCCACCTCTAAAACATCTTTTGTGGCCAGTGCAGTCCACGTTATCACTGGGTGAATGTGCTGGCCCTGGCAATCTGCCCCAGACACAGGCAGCACAATGCCAACCTTTTGGAGACCTTTTTAATCTCCCAGCTGTCATCAGGCCCAGCCCCTGCGGCCAATATTGAGTGTATTTAACAGGTGTGTTATTGCCAAGGGAAAGCGGCTCCCACAGATACTGCAACCACCAGGGAGCAGGAGATTGCTCACGTGGGTCTGAGTTACCACACAGAGCTGATTGACTGGCTAACAAACCTTCTGCTGAAGAAATGAAATTATTTCAAGTCACCACCGAAATCTGCATCTCGTGAGCTGAATAAAATTAAGGGATCATTTGCTGATGACTTCTGAAAAGACTTTCCTGTATTTAACTGTGACTAGTCTGACATTTGATTTTCTTTACCAGAAAATCTATTGAGATCAAGTGATCCACAGCAGAGAAAAATTACCACAGCACACATGAAAGATGTACTTACACCATGAAACTAAAGACTGGGATTTTGAAAGCCAGCTAAAGCAATGGATAAAAAAACATCACTGGAAAAAGCAGAATCTTTATCTCCACCTCCAGTTTCAAAGATCTCTAGTTTTAAGACATTATTCTCATCCATCAGCTTTCTGCTGAGAAAAATTATCCATGTATTGATTATAACACTTTAAGTGCTACAATATACCAATATACCTGCAACCCAAAAACCTGAAACCCTGAAAGCTTATGTGCCAGCTTAATTTAGTAAGAAAAATTCAAACAGATTCAACTATGTCTTTCCCCCCAAAAAAACCAGAACAACAAACAACAACAACAACAAAAAAACCCACACACACACAAAAAAATATCCACCACCAGAGGAAAATTTGTCCCATCTGAGTTTTAAGGACTTTTGGAGCAGGTGACAGCACATGACCCAAAGCAAGCAGGTGGGCACTGCTGTATTACTCCCAAATAAGTGTGCATGGAATCTCAGCACACTGTCCCTGTCTGCAGAGCTGGCTGGAGCCCAGCTGCCTTTGCAGCTTCCAAGGTGTGTGAGCCTGCACAGCCCCAGGAATGACCAGAACCCCAAGCCAAGCAGTGATTTGCAGATTCCAGGCCCTTTCTGGTCTCTCCCCATTCCTGTGTGTCCTTACCCTCCTCTGCTCCTCCTCTGCATCAGCAAACAGCTTCCTGATGTTGGCCTCGGACTCCCCCACGTATTTGTTGAGGATTTCAGGCCCGTTGACCACCTTGGGCTCCCTGGCGTTGAGCATTTTCCCGATCTGCCGCGCCATCAGCGTCTTCCCGCAGCCCGGGGGCCCGTACAGGAGGATGCCCTTGACGTGTTTGCAGCCTGCAAGGACAGGGGACAGGCTCAGAGAGGATGGGGACAGCCAGGGAGCACGGAGGGAGGCACTGCTGCAGGAGCTGGCAGAGACGGGCCGAGCTCTGCTCGGTGCCTCCACCAGAGAAATTCAAACACAGGTTGGATCAGTGTCATGCCAGGGCCTCTCAGGGTTGCTGTTCCCTGAGATTCTCCTCAGGGTTGCTGTTCCCTGAGGTAATTGGGTTTTTGAGCTTCTCTTGCCCAAAAGGTCCCACACTGGAGCCAGAGCAGACAAGCTGAGTCCCCAGTCCGTGTTTCCAGGGTTGTTCATTCTTTCATCATCTCTCAGTTCTGTCCCAGCTCTGCAGGGCGTCCCCAGCAGAGCAGGACACGGGGGGGACTGGGCGGGTCAGAGGGTCCCGGGCTTTCTGTACGGTCCCCTGACCCAACCACCATCCACAATGAACTTTTTATTTACAAAATCTTACCAATACTCACTACCTATGTTAACATGTCATTTCTACTCTAAACCAATCCTTGTGATACAACTCAGCAGAAAATGGGGGATGAGAACAAGAACAAGGAGGACAGGACCACTCCCCAATTCCTCCATTCTGCCTCTTCAAATCCATAAACTACAAATCCTAAATTCTACATTTACACTCTGTGATAAACTAACTACTGCTTATTTTGAATTCTCTCAGCTTGTGATTCTTCCTACAATGTGGGCATTCACTCCCATGGCCAGGGATCAGAGGTAATGTCCTCCTGGGCTCTGTGTGAGGCTGGCTGAGCCCCTTGGACAGATCCCAGACCCCCTGTCCGGTCTCCAAACCCTCCAGGGTGGCCAGAGGGATGTCCTGGACTCCGACATGGGCCAAGGAAAAACAACCTCTAGAACAACTCAAGTGCTCTCCATCCATCAGCCACACTGAGCTGTGCCCCCTGGTCAGGAGCACACAGCACCAGAGATCCCCTGGGAAATGTGGGAATGATAATTCTCACCAAGAGGAGGTCCTGGGAATGCTGCTCATCCCCAGGTAGAGATGGGCTGCACATACCCTGCACACCGAGCAAGGCAGACACAGGTCAGACACACTCATCTGACTCTTGGAAGAGAAAATGAGGAATATTGTGTGATAATGCCGAATTTTTTACCGCTGTACTGGGCTTTGGCGAGTCCCACATCACACATCCAGTTCTGGCTGCATGTTCATAGAATAAATATTGAGAAAACTGAAAAAAACCCTTCCAACCAGAACCAGCAGAACCATCAGGCCAAAGTCCTTGACCTGTAATTACAAAGACCTGAAATAGTCTAATTTGTTCAAATAACAGGACTTTGGACAATGTGTATTAATTTAAATTTAACAATGTAAATTAATTTAAATTCTCTCTGGTAGGGAAAGAGAGGATGCAATTGCTGCAAGCTGAGGCTGGACACATCCCAGTCAGTGACAGGCACACGTGTCCCACGTGTGCTCACAGCCCCTGGGAGGGGCTGCAGGTGTGAACAAGGAGAGTTTTCCTGCAGGATTTGGGGAATTGTGGATATACAGCTTGTGAGCCCCATACATTTTACCAATACGCTGTCTCTGAATATCCTTATGCCCAAACTCCCCACACCTCACACTGTGCCAGGAGAGGCTGTGGGACCAGCCCCTGTCCCCAGCCAGGTTTGTTTTGCTCCTTTAACAAGACTGGCAGCACTCAGACCAGATCTGGCCAGGAGGAAAAGGAACTGCACAGGACTAAACCTTTGGCCTGGAAGGTGCTGTTGGAAAACCCTGCAGTAGGAGAGCAGAGATCATGTATCAGCACAGCTTCTGAGCACTGAGCATCAGGCTCAGGGAAAGCCCCAGAGGAGAGAGGGGACATGGCTTAGTGGTGGCCTCAGGAGTGCTGAAGGAACGGTGGGACTCAAATTTAGAAGGGTTTTTCCATTTTTAATGAATATATGAAAATCAATCTTTTACTCCATTCTTGCAGATTGACTTTTTTAAGCATGTGAGCCACCCAACAAGGGCCCTGCAGTGCTTGGGATGCACTTTAAAAGCAGAACCAAAAAAAGGCAGCAAACTGATGGCCCCAAGCTCAGGCTGAGGGCACCTGAGCTCAGTTTCTGCCAGGCTTGAGGAGTTTGAGGACATGGAGTTGTCTGTCAGCCCAGAGGATGATCTCCCTCCTGGTTTCTGGCTTGTCTCAGCTCCATAGTAACCTCACCTCACCCCACAGAGCCCTCAGGGCTGCTCACACCTCAGGGCAATTCCACCTGTAAAGGACAAACACTTATCCCTTATCACCTTCCCAACACTCTGCTGTGATTTCATTTACTCCTAAAGGTTATAGCAATAAAGAATTGATTTCAGTCTGAGTAACTGCTCAATATAACTTAATTCCTGTGACCCACATGCTCTCCTCCCTCTCTCTGGCTGCTCATTCACTGCAGTGAAGTTCCAGGAGGGCCCTGCCATGAGGAGCAGCTGATCCCTCCCAAAGCCAGGGAGCAGCAGTGCTGCAGTGGGCAAGCCCAGCAGTAAAGCTGAGAGATCCTGCTGGGCTTCTCTGCAGATCAAAAATTCACTACAGAAATCAAGAGCTGTGGCTAAGGACTCCTGAGTCAGCACTGAGGCATCTGCGAGTCAAAAGCATAAACAGTATAAACTGGCAGTGAAGACAAACTTCACAGGGGAGGGAGTGAGGCACAGATAAATTAAAAGCTCTTCCTGTCAAATCCCTGTCATCAGGGCATTGTTACCATGGGGGAACATGGTCTCCTCTGTAACCAAACTGCACCAGGCAGGACGGTGCTGACAAGTGATCTCTGCAGGGAAATCCCAGCACAGTGATGCTCCAAGAGCTCCTGGGCTCCAGCACGAGGCTACCAAAGGGCTACAGTGGCCACCAAAGGGCTACAGAGGCCACCCAAGAGCTCTGGCAGGGCTCTGTTCCCAGCCCAGCCAGGCAGGGCTGTGGTACTGCAGGGAGTGGCTGTGCCAGGGTGTTCCACAAACACCAACTGTCTGGGCCTGGTTTGTTCTTCAGTTTTTCTTCTAAGTCCTCTGAAAAGTGTCTGAGGGAGCTGGGAAAGAGTCTCAGCCTGGAGAAAAGGAGACTCAGGGGGACCTTGTGGCTCCGCACAGCTCCTGACAGGAGGGGACAGCCGGGGGGGTCGGGTTCTGGTAACAGGGAACAGGGACAGGAGGAGAGGGAACGGCCCCAGGCTGGGCCAGGGGAAGCTCAGGGTGGACAGCAGCAGGAATTTTCCCATGGAAAGGGGGCTCAGGAAGTTTGGAGTGCCCATCCCGGGAGGTGTCCAAGGACTGGAGGTGGCACTGAGTGCTCTGGGCTGGGGGCAAGGTAAGGATCAGGCACAGCTTGGACTTGATGGTCTTGGAAGTCTTTTCCAGTCTTAATGATTCTGGGATTCCTGCAACTCCCAGTCTCTCTCCTGGAAGGAGTACAGCTGAGATATATCCCCTAGAAGCTTCTCCTTCACAGCTCAAAAAATTTGAACTTCTTGAAAAACGCAGACATTCCCCCCTCTGCAGGAGCTGCCTCAGCCACAGCAGAGGGCTCAGCCTGCAACACCCCATGCTCAGAATCTCATCTCCCACGGAGAGAGCAGAACACAAAACACAAACTGGCCTGGACAAATATGCTTAGAAACCTCCCAGAATGCTCACCTTCCTCCTGTTCAAGGGAAAAGGAAAAGGAAAAGGAAAGGGAAAAGAAAAGGGAAAAGGAAAGGGAAAAGGAAAGGAATCATGGAATACTTTGAGTGGGAAGGGACCCCCAGGATCATCCAGCCCAGCTCCTGGCCCTGCACAGACCCCCCAACAACCCCACCCTGTGCATCCCTGGCAGTGCTGTGCAAACACTCCTGGAGCTCTGGCAGTCTTGGGGCCGGGACCATTCCCTGGGGAGCCTGGGCAGTGCCAGCACCTCTGGGGGAAGAACCTTTCCCAATATCCATCCCAAATCCTCCCTTTGACACAACCCCAGGCCATTCCCTGTGTCCTGCAGTCTTCCTCAGAGAAATCCCAGCTCTGAGCCCAGCAGGTTCCCTGAGACAATTCCCCAGCCTCACCCAGATGAGCTCAGTCCCTGCTGGACAATCCCTGCTCCCCCAAACCCTGAGGACACCACTGCCCACCTGCTGCCAGGCCTGTCTGCCACTGAATGGGCAGCATTGAGAGCAGGGTCTGAGTCTGGTGGAACATTCCTGACCCCAAAGCAATTAGTTTCCTATTCAAATAAAACTGCCACAAGCAACTCCAGCAGACATTTCCCTTTACAGCCACGTTCACCTGGCTAAAATCAAAGTTTTAAGGACAAGCAGGACTTTATTAAAATAGACAGGTGATGACAAACCACAAATGTTACCTCTCAAATCACAGTGGGATCCTCTGCACCACACAGGAATTTTGATTAAGTTTATCTCCCCTCTGCTGATTTCACCAATGTGGCCCAAATGTCAATACTGTTATGAGAATCTTTCTAACCACAAATTACAGCTGTGCAGACGTCTCCAACCAGTCCAGCTCATCATTTGATGAGCTTCAAAAAAAGGTCATTGCTGTAACCTGATCTTTAAATTATGCCATTCAATGACAGTTAGAGGCTGAATAGGGACATTAACAGGAACTCAAACACACAAATATGGGAAACAAAATATAAGGGAAAATTCATAAAAACTGCTGAGAATGGGAGAGTTACTGGTGTTACCAATGGAAATCCAACTCTGTTTTGACACAGAATGTCACCTGCTCAGAGACAAGATAAAGTTCATTTGTTCAATTCTCCCTCTTCAATTTATTGGAGAGATGAGAAGAACTGATTTAGTGTAACAGGGATTTCCTCCTTGGGAGTGTAATTCCCCTTTTAATTAAAATCAAAGCATTCTGGTGTGATTGGATCACTCGGATGCACCACCAGGAACCTGCATGGATGGTAAGGCCCCAGCACAGCAGGGAGATTTTTATCTCTGCACATTCATCTTGGGGCAGGTTACAGGAAGTTCAGGGTTCCCAGACTTCACCTGCCACGCAGGCAAAATTTCCCTAAAAGTCGAGCTGGGTGGAATTTCCTTCTCCTCTCATGCTGCAAGCCCAGAGCTCCTCCAGGCTCCCGTTTATCTTCCCGTGGGACTGACAATCCAACACAGAGACTGAAGGAACAGGAGTCTGCTCTGAATTCAAAGCTGGGGCAGGGAAAGGGCCACACCTGAACCAGAATTTTTATTTTCTCAATGGCCAGATTTTTGATTTATCAAATCCTTTGCCACTGGAAAGAGAAGACAAAGTAAAGTTCTCCATGGAGCTTTGGAAACTGATTCCTCCCCACATCCCACTGGCTCTGAGAAGTTCAGTGCACTCATCTATCAGGAGGCAATAATGAGATTTATGACAAGGGCATTTCTGAGGGAATGTGCAAGAAATGAAAATAAATCAGCTTGAGAGACACTTCCAGTGGAATGCCTTTGGCTACAAAACCAGAATCAGGACACTCAGGAAAAGGGATTTTGGTTAAGAGTATAAACAAACAAAACCAAGCAGTGAGGGAAGTCAGCACAGTAGCAAAGAGTAAATGTCTCTTAACAGAGCTGCAGGAACATCCCTAATTCCAGAGGCAGGCTCTGAGGGAAGCTGAGCACAGCCACGATGTTCACAGCCCCATCCCACCTGGATGGCAGCAACACAAATCCCACCAGCACCCCCTGCCTTCTGGGATAAAGCTGGATCGTTCCCACCTGCTTAGAAAGCCAACATTTGGGAATTTGGGAATGTCTGGTGAACAATTCCTGCCTTGTGAACACACCCGGACACCCCAGGGGGACGGGGATAGCTCAGGGCTCCCAGCTGGGCACAAACTGGGGGTGCCAGGCCACGGTGATGCCACCAACAACACCCCTGCAGCCACCTGGAGCAGGAGCAAAGCTAACCCAGCACCCACTGATGGCTCTGGCCATCCATGCAGAAATTCCTTGCTGGAGGTTTGGTGTAGAGGCCCTTCCCCTCCCTCCAAACCACCTGCCACATTTCCACATCCCTGTGTTAAAAGGGAATAATTTTCTTTGGTGACTGTGCAGAATTTGGAAGACTTCTGTCTCATAACCCTGCCAGGACTGAAGTCCTTGCAGTCAGTTCACTCTGTGTCCAGAAGCTTTCCTGTTCCCCTACCCTGATGCCCTCCTCCCAAGTTTTTCCAGCTGTACTGCATCCCTTTGGATACAAAGGCTGCATCCAGCAATTCCACACATGAACAAATTACACAGCTTCTCCACTTTCCCCTCCATCCCTGGGGGACACCTAAGTCACTCTCTGGTTTTAAGAAGGGGAAATAAGTGACAGATGTCAGGGACCTCTTCACTGTTCCCTCCAAAGGAAGAGCTCAGTGCCCAGACTCAGCCTGGCTGGCCCAGAGGTGCCTCGGGGTGAGCAGAGCACTTCATGTTCAATTAGGAGAAGAGCAAGAAAGTCCTGGTCCATTCTCAGCAAGGAAGAGGAGTTAACAACAGCAAATGCTGAGTTCAAGCTGTTAAGTACTTTTTTACACCACTGAAGACTTGACATTTTATGTGACAGCTGATATTAACAGAAGTGACAAACAGGCAGGAGCAGGAAACAGAAGCAGAAAAAGAACAAGGGACACAAGAGCCCACAACTGTTGGATGCTGGCAGATCACTTGGACATGAACTTCACCCAAGGGAACTCAGAGTGGGTGAAATCATTTCAAAGTCAGTGAGAACCTGAACAGGGTGGGTGAGAAACCAGGGGGAAGATGGTGAATGTCATCCCTGATGTTATAAAGGGAAAAGAGAGGGAACTGTGGGGTTGGACTAAATTGAGAGATCTCTTTCAACCTCAGTTCTTTTCTGATTGTGTGGTACAGACTTAAGACTAACCTGATGGCTGGAAAATTCTGAGATATTGTCTTTTTTTAGTAGGTAGAAGAAAACAAGACTACAAGAAGTAGCCAGAAATACTTTATTAGGCCAGGCTGAGACAACCTCCCTCCAGGAAAACGTGGGGGTCCCACATGGAGGGTTTGAGGAAACAAAGAAAGCAAGAGAGGGACATTTAGACTTCCCTGAAGATATAAATAGGTGTTAGACATCCTCCTAGACATGCAGGAAAAGCACAGGCTGAATGAAGTTAGAGGTGGATGAAAAGTAGATTAAACCCCAAACTATAAAGCACAGCGAGAAATGATCCATCCTGAATTTAGTGGCATGTGGTGCCTGGAAGATGGAACAGAACAGAATGCTCCAATTAAATCTGCACACTGCAAAGCCAAGAGCTACAAACACACTGACAGGCAGGATTAAATCCATCTGAAATCTACGTAACCTGATGCACCAGTTTCTAAATTGGGAAGGAATAATGAACTGCATGTTGCAAAACAAAAAAAAAATCATCCCAGGGATGAGGATTCTACCCAGGCCCAGCCAGTGAGGCACAGCCAGGACCTGCTGATCCAGAAGGGATCCCTGTTCTGGGTTGGGCAGGGAAGGGAGGCCAGGGGAGGAGAAATAACGATGGGTGATGCAGAGGTTATGAGAAATGGCCTCAGAACCCCAGAGCTGGCCTGGAGAACGCTGCAGAGTCAGCACCAGCCTGGGTGCAAAGGCTGAGAGCAGCACCCAGCACTGGAGCTCACTGCCCAGCAGGGCCTGGCACTCCCAGCACCCCAGCTAAGGTTAGACATGCCTGACACTGATTCTTCATTAAAATTACCCTATTTTCAGAGCAGCAGGGTGAGAACCTTTCCATTATTATTCTTCTCATACAGTATCTGAGTCCTTTGAGAACATTGATGCATTAATTTTTAAGGCAGCTGAACAGACAAGCCTCCACTTCAGACAGAATCTGAGGAAGAAAATAATCTGAGTGTCTGCTCATTTCAATGTTCCCCTTGTGTTCTGTTGATACTTCTCCATCATGAGCTGGACTTTAAAACTACAGAGCCCTGATCCCGAGAGGACAGGTCAAGAGCACAGGTAAAGATGGTTCCCAGGGAACAGAAACCACCAGAAAAGCTCATTTGTAGTAGCAGGAGAGGATGGGGAATTTGGCTTCCATTTCAGTCTCTTAGAAGGAACATGATCTGTAACACCAAACATTTCTGTATCTGTTATTAAACCATAACAACATGTCCATACAGAATTTGCTCTTTGAGGCCTCTACAACAATTAATGTGTCGCAGGAATCAGAGAAATCCCTCCCCTGTTGCAAGTCAAGACTCTGTTTCAAAGCTTGGGGACATCAGAGTGTTCTTAAATAAGGAAAAGAGGGTCAGCACAAGTGTTTTGTTTTCAAGCCTGAGAAGGGACTTCACGGTTTCACTGCAAGTTACAGCTCCAGGCACCAAATATCAAAAATATCAAGCCAAATATCAAGTGGTTAAATATATGTTGGAGTCAGGGGGAAAGAAAAAACAACAAGAAGAGAGAACACTGTTCTAGGCAAGAGCACAAGCTGCTGAGTGAGCTAGATTTAAATTCTCAGCAGAAAAACCAGTCTTTACCATTGATGGGAAGAAGACACAACATTTGTCAAATAAACAGAGGAGCTTTAGCTGGAGCTGCATTAGAGTAACCAAAGCAGACTCCCTTCAGCACAGAGTGACACAGCTTTACTATGAGCTGGATGGCACAGACATCCCGAAAGGGCTTGGAAAGGAGGAGGATTCCCTGGAAACAGGGCTGTGAAGGGCGGTCCCTCAGGGAGAACCTGACTGGTATCTCTCTCCACCAGTGCCCCAAGGTGTGAAGTTCCTTCCTCAGCAGTGTCATTCCTACAAGTGAGGCATCAAAATGCTTCCAGACATGTTCCTCAAACCTCATCCAGGGAAGGATTTCATTCCATTTGGCAGCCACAAGGTTACCAGGAGTCAAGAATTAGTCAATCTTCCCTGTGAGGGTGGGGAGGCCCTGGCACAGGATGCCCAGGGAAGCTGTGGGTGCCCCTGGATCCCTGGCAGTGCCCAAGGCCAGGCTGGATGGGGCTGGGAGCCGCCTGGGACAGTGGAAGGTGTCCCTGCCATGGCAGGGGTGGCACTGGGTGGGTTTTGAGGTCCCTCCCAACCCAAACCATTCTGGGATTCTGTCACATCACACCAACCAGGGAGCTGGTCTAGCTGAATACTGACCCTATAAACTGTCTTTATTAATGGTTATGTTTGGGTTCCAACTGTATCAGCTCCCAACAGAGCCATGCAAGCCCAAAGCCACCAGAGCAGGGCTGGAGCATCCACAGATGGGAAAAGCAAATTGCCCCTCCCAGGCCAGGAGGGAGCTGGGGCAGGGTTGGTGCTCAGCTGGGGCTGATCTAACATTTCTGTGCTTGGATAAACCAAGGCTTTTCCACCAGAGCAGTATTTCCCCCCTTGGATGATATGGTTAACTAACATTGATTTATGTGCTCCAAACCCAGAACATTCCTTGGAAGTTAGATAAACCACACACAAATTGCAAGTAATGCTGGAAGGGTCTATAGAGCCTCTGTGTAGTTATGGACAGAAATATTTATTGCATTTGGCGTGGAAGTTGCAGTCTGGGAGCACTGGGTAAAGAACACAAGTGGGTGAGCACTGCAGCACCAGGGAGCAAGCAAATTCCTTCTTTTCCTTTCCCAATAAATTATTCACAAAGGTGAACAGCTGTCACACTGACATTTCAGATCTGAAATATAGTTAAGAGCAAGTTATAACTAAGGCAAAGAAAATGAATGTCAGAAAGTTTGTGTTTTTTCAAATTTCAGATAAGCTCTTTAGCCCTGGGGTTAATCAGAGCTGGAGAGCTCTGCTCCCAGTCTAACTTCTTCCCTGAAAAATGTCTCTTTGTGCAGCCTGGGTGTAAACACGCACAGTAAGGGTATTTGTATTTAATGTAATTTAATGGGGCACACCTTTAATTCATTGCCCAGGGTAATCCAAATACCAGTGGTCCTTCACAGAATCTTTATCTTCCTTTATTAAAAACCACCAATTATCTTTTACTTTCACATGGGGTCCCAGACAAGAACTCTGTACTGCAGCCACAGAATCAGAGAATCCCAGAATGGTTTGGTTTGGAAGGAATCTCAAAGCCCACCCAGTCCCACCCCTGCCATGGTAGGGACCTTCCACCATCCCAGGCTGCTCCAAGCCCCATCCAACCTGGCCTCGGACACTTCCAGGGATCCAGGGGCACCCACAGCTTCCTTGGGCACCCTGTGCCAGGGCCTGCCCACCCTCAAAGGGAAGATTTTTTTCCCAACATCTAACCCAAATCTCTCCTCTGTTAGTTTAAAACCATTCCCATTCTTGTCCAGTCACTACCTGTCCATGTAAAAAATCACTCTCCTTTTTATAAGCCCCCTTTAGGCACTGGAAGGGGCTCTAGGATCTTCCCAGAGCCTTCTCTTCTCCAGCCCCTGCTCTCCCAGCCTGGCTCCTTGGGAAGACTCCATGATTACACACAATAGTTGCTTCAAAAGGTAAAAATATTCCAAGTACAGGAGGCTGGATGTCAGTAACAGTGCTGAGCTGGACACCAGTGCCTCTGGGTAAAAGCTGTTCTTTCCACAGCCAGCACCATTTCTCTTATTTCTTCCCTCTGCAGAGCAGTTAAATATTTAACAGATTGAAGCACCTTATGTTCTCAAGCAGAAGCGGAGAAGTCGAACCTCGCTTACAGTCACAAAACCCACGAGAACCAAGAGGGAGAATCAGGCCCTGGCTGGACCCAGCCTTGGGGTTTGTCCACAGCTCCTCCATACGTGTCCAAATCCCCAAGGAAGGACTGGAGGCACATCCCAGGGAAGTTTACTTTGCATCAATTCCACAGGCGCTGGAAGTGGACACGTTCCACACACCCCCGCACAAACAGGATGTATCTCCTGATGGAAATCTGTTTTGTAATCAAAATCTTGATTGCTTCATTTGTGGGGAGAGGGAAGGCGGATCAGAAACATAAACATACACAGAAATTATACAGCTATGGATTCCAAGTTCAAATATGAAGCCACAGAGATTATATTCCGAGAACAAGGAGCAGCCAGAACATCCCCAGCCACGTTCTGTGACAGAACCAGACACCTGCAGCTGCACACTGCTTACTAAAAATTAAACCCTGCACCATTTATCTGCCTGCCAGCACATGTTTACCAAGTCCTGGGACTGCCTTTCCTTCCCTTGACCCAAAAAGTGAAGTTATATTTAGAATCTGTGCTTTTATTTCACAGACTCCAGGATGTGCCACAGCCTGTGCATCCTCCCCAGCATTTCCAACCTGACCAGCAGAACTCACCCCCCATGCTGGCTTTACTGGGCTCAGGCTGGGCTCAGACAGGGCTCATGGTGCAGCTGCCAGGGGAGCTGGGATGTAAAAGAGATCATGGCAAGAGCATCAAGACAAAATTTCCTCTGAGCTGTATGGACAGATCATGGCCAGGCAGTCAGGAAGAGGAGCAGTGTCACTGCTATGGATAAATGGAGAATTCAAGGAGAGAGGGTTTCACAGACCATGGAAGAGACCTTAAATCCCATCCCATTCCAATCCCCTGCCATAGACAGGGACACCTTCCACAGACCAGGCTGCTCAGAGCCCCCGTTCCAGCTCCACCAGAACAGGACCCAGTTAAACCATTTGTCTCCCTCCCTCAGACATTCCATGTGCAGGGCTGTTTGTGCAGGGTTTGTCTCCCTTCCCCAGCCAAGCAACAGCAGTCCAGAATACATCTGGGAGCACCAGGGGAGGAAGAGGCTCTGCTGGATCCCTCAGAAGCTGCTGAATTACAGCACCACAGGGTGCCAGCTGTGTCCAGCCCTCACACACCAGGACCAGCCCTGGTGTGCCCCAGCCACACTTCTCCAGGCTGTACTCACCCATTTGCTCCACAATTTCAGGTGGGAAAACTCGTGAAGCAAAAGCTCTTCGGAAAATATCTGAGAATTCTTTATCCAGGCCTCCAATGCCCATTTTCTCAAAATTCCAGTCGGGGTTGATGATTGACTGCCGGTTCTCCTTGGTCTTTGATTTACCTGCAAAGCCAAGAAATGGTTTCAAACACAGCCCAGCAGAACTGCAGCACACACAGGTACAGACACACAACAGCTCTGCAGTCAGACCCCATCCCACAAACTCTGTGCTCAATTTCAAACGTTGGCCAGGAGGGGACACTTGTGACAAGGACACAAGGACAGGACACCAGAGACCCAGCTTGGTAAATGACCCCCAGCCTTCCAACTGCCCAGTCCAGGGGTTTCTTCAGCCAGGTGTTGTTCCTACGTATTGAAGAATCCACAGTAGATTTCTGTGTCACAAATTCACCCAGGTGCCCCTGGATCCACATAACCTCAGCACCAGCTCAGGTGGCTGCTGCCAGGACCAGCATCCACCCTTTTCCAGGCCACCCGGGGTGACAACAGCTTTGTCCTGCATCCTCCTCAGTCCTGCCTTTCCCAGTCCCCACCTGCTCTCCCTGGTGCAGCAGCAGCTCCACACTGGAACCCCTGCTCCTCCCTGTCTTCTCTCTTCCTCCCACAGCCTCTGATGGGCAGAGGGACCTGCAGGTGCTGCAGTTTGGTTGTACCTTCAATACAGGTACAGAACGATGGATGCTCTGCTCTGTTCATATCCCTCTCTTAAAAATATGGGATCACTCTCAGCAGCCAGGTTAAACAGTTCCTAAGAACAGGGCCCACACTGCAGGAGGTGGGGGCAGCATCCCCTGGATCCTGGGATCTGGGCCACCACAGCCACCAGTTTTACAGAGGTCAGGGGAGCTCCTCCTCCCAAATATCATTTACAGCTCTTTGTATTGAATCTCCTCTGCCATTCCCTTCCTCAGTCACTGAGCTCAGAGCCAGCCTGGGCACCTCACTGCTCCAGCTTTTTCCCAGCTTATTCAGTAATTACCATGATTAGCAAAGGCCCAGCAGAGATTCCCACTGAACTCCACTAACATCAGCTATTTCCTCCTTCCCTTTCATCTCTCACTGATTCATGCAGGGACCTTCTCTCCCACAGATCTCTGTTTTGATGCTTTCTTAAGAAACTTCAACAAAGAACTTTGCTGGAGGAGCTCTGACCATCAGCCCATGGCAGCCCTGCTGCCAGTGCTGATTCCTGTAATGAATTCCAGTGGGACCACGAGGCAGGACTGCCCTTGGACAAGACAGGCTGGCCCTTCCCAGTCTATCACCCATACAAAGGATACTCTAATTTCATGCTTTACTACAGCTTCTGTTGGTTCTTTCTGTACAGACCTCAGGTTCACAGACCTGCACCTCTCCAGATCTTCTCCAGAATCCCTTGGAAAGGGACAGCACACTCACCACTCTTAGTCCTCAGATACTGGAGCCATTTGCAGCAAAGTTATACAAAACAATTCCTTTACAACTCAGAAGAACAAAGCAGTCCTGGCAAACCACCACAGTTCATTGTTTGTTCCACAAGCTCTTCCAGAGGCACTCCAGGTGCAGCCAGACCCCTGAGCACAGGTTTGCAGCCCTTTAACCACCTCCTTTCCCTGCTGCTGATGAGCCACTGGCATCACAGCGCCACAGAGCTCCTCACCACAGCCTCACAGAGCTCCTCACCACAGCCCCACAGAGCTCCTCACCACAGCCTCACAGAGCTCCCATCACAGCCTCAGAGCTCCTCATCACATCCTCCCAGAGCTCCTCACCACAGCCTCAGAGCTCCTCACCACAGCCTCACAGAGCTCCTCATCACAGCCTCACAGAGCTCCTCACCACAGCCTCACAGAGCTCCTCACCACAGCCTCAGAGCTCCTCACCACAGCCTCACAGAGCTCCTCATCACAGCCTCACAGAGCTCCTCACCAGAGCCTCAGAGCTCCTCACCACAGCCTCAGAGCTCCTCATCACAGCCTCACAGAGCTCCTCATCACAGCCTCACAGAGCTCCTCATCACAGCCTCACAGAGCTCCCATCACAGCCTCAGAGCTCCTCATCACAGCCTCAGAGCTCCTCACCACAGCCTCACAGAGCTCCTCACCCCTTCTGCAGAGGAGCTTGGGAGTACTCAGAGTGTTCAGGAAGCACAAATGCTCCTGGAAGGATGCTGGCAAATCCATGTGGTATCACCTTAGGTTTATTCAAAGGAGCATATTTAAAGGAGCCTGGCACTTTTATCAGTCACATCAACCTTCCACATGGCTTTCAGCATCCTCAGCTACCAGGGAAAGAGACAGCTGACAACCCAGAGAAAAAGCAAAGACACTGCCCACTATCCTTAACTACTGCAGAAATGGGAAGTTTCCTTAGGCTTCCACAGTGCTCCAAGGGTTGACCTTTAATGGTTTTCCCAATGGGGGCCATTCCCTCCCTAGAACATCACAGAATCACAGAGATCACAGAGTCACAGGTGGAGTTGGAAGGGACCTTACAGCCCACCCAGTGCCACCCCTGCCATGGCAGGGACACCTTCCACTGTCCCAGGCTGCTCCAAGCCCTGTCCAGCCTGGCCTTGGGCACTGCCAGGGATCCAGGGGCAGCCACAGCTGCTCTGGGCACCCTGTGCCAGGGCCTGCCCATCCTCATAGGGAACAATTCCTTCCCAATATCCCATGCCAGCAAACAAGTGTCCATTTTGCTGCTCTGTTCCACAGGCTCTTCTAAGAGGTACTTCAAGTTCAGGCAGATAATGAATGAGCACCGAGAGTGCAGGAAGCACAACAAACAGCAGCTCTGTGTCAGCTCCACCAGACTCTTTAATCCTGGTCTAAACACATCTGGAATCAATATTTCAATTCCAAGGGCAGCAAAACAAACAAACAGGAACGTGCTTCTGGGTAACACACCAGGGACAGCCCAGCAGCAATAAGGACACCTACAGCCCTGCAGGGAGCACCACAATTCCCCTGTGTTTATTATCCCAGTGCAGCTCTCCAGCTTTTAGGTCAGACCCTCAGCCAGGGCTGTTCCTGCTCCCACAGAGCTTGGCCTACACTCCCCCCTTCTGGCTGCACCTCAGCACAGTAAAATTCTTGCAGATTGGATTAAAACCTCTTCCATTGGTTTTGTAACACAATTTTATGCTAAACAGAACAAACAGAATTGGCTTTAAAAAAATTACAATTCTTCCCTATTGAAATAATGCAGGCCCTTTACTGAAGGCAGAGCTCAGTGACACTCACTTCACTTTCATCTCCTCTCTCACAATTTAATTATTCAGAACTTTACAATTCCCCAGAGACCAACAAAGCACATTAAACAGCTCTGCCTCAGATCAATGAGGAGATTAAATGAAGTACCAATTTGACAGAAGTAAATCGAGGCACGAGAAGCTCTTTTGTCCTGTCTGCAGACACTGAAACAGAATCCTGGGGAAGGGTCCCTATTCCCAATCTCCCACAGGACCACTCCTCACAGCCCCATGTGCCAGGAGGGAGATCCCAGGTCATTATATGGCTCTGGATATGAACCAGGCACGGTCCCCTGCTTGCTGTGACAGGGTTATTCCCACTCCCCCCAGCTGTCCTGGCAGCAGAGTGAAAACTGAACGGGTGCAACCCCACAGTCACAGCTGGGAACTCACTGCCCTGCCCCTGCAAGGTCCATTTGGTGCTGTTAACAGCTGCACCCTCATTAGGATACTTAATTACAGCCATCTACAGCCCAGCCTGCTGAGCTGTGTTGGGGTTTGAGCACAGGCTGAGTGTCCACATCAAAACTCTGCTGAGGTGCAAGGTGTGGTCACACAACAGCCTCACATCTTCCACTGTCTGGAGCAACTGTGGCAGGGAAACAGCTACAGGACACAAAATCCCAGCCCCAAACAGCTACAGGACACAAAATCCCAGCCCCAAACAGCTACAGGACACAAAATCCCAGCCCCAAACAGCTGCAGGACACAAAATCCCAGCCCCAAACAGCCACAGGGCACAAAAATCCAGCCCCAAACAGGTGCAGGACACAAAATCCCAGCCCCAAACAGCTGCAGGGCACAAAGCCCAGCCCCAAACAGCTGCAGGACACAAAATCCCAGCCCCAAACAGCTACAGGACACAAAATCCCAGCCCCAAACAGCTGCAGGACACAAAATCCCAGCCCCAAACAGCTGCAGGGCACAAAGCCCAGGCCCAAACAGCTACAAGGCACAAAATCCCAGCCCCAAATAGCTGCAGGGCACAAAATCCCAGCCCCAAACAGGTGCAGGACACAAAATCCCAGCCCCAAATGTGGCCCTTGAGGGCAGCATCAAACCTCAGCCCCTGCCACAAGCTCCTGCAGGGCTGGATGAGCTGGATTCTCCTTTCCTAAGTGGCTGCTACCCTCAGATGGTTTATTCCTGTAACAAGTACTCAGCACCGAGCACTTGCAGCCAAGCAGAGCTCTGCTTTGAAGCCTAGTGCAAAAATAAACCTCATGGCTCCCTGAGCCCCCTCCCAGCCCTCCTGCCCCTGCCACTCCAAATCTGTGGAACAGCAGCAGCAGAGAGAGAGGAGTGTCTTCAGCTCACAGACCCAAGGAAGAACAAAATAGGGAAGGAAAACAAGAAAAAATTAAAATAAAAGTGTCTGCTTGGCCTTGAATCACAGCCAGAGCCATACCACCAGCAAGGGAGGGATCTGCAGCTGGAGCCTGGAAAGAGAACCCATCTCATACCACTGGGGAGAAAGGAACAGCCAAAGGAAGAGCAGGGGTCCCTGTTCCCCAGGAATCCACCACAGCCCCTGCCCCAGGAATCCCCACAGGCCTGGGGCACACACGGTCACTGCTGCCCACTGCAGGGCCCAGGTCCCACCACCCAAACTGGAGGCTCTGGGACCACTCCAGATCCAGCCCAACCCCTACTCCAGTTCCTTTCCAAAGGAATGTGTGCAGGACACACCAATGATTCCCCAATCGCTTTGATGGCCAAGTGTGATATTGTACACAGGGATTTGGTTGGTTTGTTTGTTTGGATACTGTCTCTTTAAAGCACAGTTCCCAGCTGTGTGAATAAACTCGTGGAAGAGGTTACACACACAGTGCCCCCTGTGCTGTTCTGCAGCTCCCAAAGAGCAGGACTTGGACATCTTGACTACACATTTAAAGAAGTTCCCAATTTTCTAATCCCTTCTCTTTAATTAAATTTAATGGGAGAGCTGTTGGCTTGTCACTGTCCCTGAAAACATCATTCTCTGATATTTGAAGAGTTAAAATATTTAGAAGAGCCACTGTCTGCTGGATCTACTGGTCCATTTGGCCTTGCTAATCTAAGCCTGGGAGTGAAGACAAAAAACAACCTTGAGGTCATGAAGGCTCCCAGGCCTGAAAAGCAGCAGATATCAAGTATTGTTTCTGTTTGGGTGCTGGAACTCACCGATCAGATTGAGAGAGGAGTTCTCAGCTTTCTCAAAGGCAACTTGACTGTTTCCAAGAACCAAACCAACCTCGATCTGCAAAGCGAAGGGAAAGAAATAATTACATTAATTACCATTACACTCAGCTTCAGATTGCTCCTTTAGTATCTCCAAGCACATCTCAGAAGGCAGCAAAAAGAGCAAAAGCTCCACTTCAAAAGTCACTGGGAAGAATGAAAAATACCAACCCCACCTCTAAAACAAACACCATTGAATGGAGAAGCTCACCAGGTGCAACAACCTGGCTCTTAGAAGTTACTGGTTTAGTTCAAACCCAGCTGTTTTATTTCAGCAAGATCTAGCAAGTAAAGGAGAAAATAAAATCACGTCCTTCCTACAGAAGGAAAAATCAAAACTGGATGTGTCTGGAAGACAAAAAACTCAAGAGAGGCTGTTTCCATGAACTGGTATTTAGAGATCAAAAGGCTATTCCTTGTACCCTCCCCAGCTCTGTAGTTCAGTGGAGACTGCAGACGATGCTCTTTGTCTCCTCTGACACAGCCACATGAGCCAGATGTGTGACTTCTCCACAGGCAGGGCACCTAAACTGCTCCTGGCAGTGACCTGGTCAGGACTGGCAGCTCTGCAGTCCCCAGGGAAGGGACAGCAGGTCCTGGGAACCCACCTTCTGCTTTTTGCTTGTTCCAGACTCCCCTTTCAGAATGCTGGGGTCCATGGCTTCCATGTCCTTCACCAACAGCCCAAAGAGCTTGTCATTAAAGCTGAACACCAGCTGTGAAAAGGGAAAACAAATCCCATTAAAAAAGCTAAAAAGGATTGTGACAAGACTGCTAAGATTTGAAGGGAAAGAGGCCTGAAAACAAAGTTAACAACCCAGCAACTCCCCTGGAGTTTTTTCCCTGTAAAGCTCTGGAGTGCTGACCATGTGCTTTCCAGTATAAGAGTAACAGATCTAAAGTTGCAGAACACGAAGTCAGCTGGAGAAACTCAAAGAAAAATTCTCCTTCCAAGAAAATCATCCACTCCCCCCTCCTCCTTCTCCCCAGCTCAATGTTCCGTATCATCTGATGACATTTTCCTCTCACTTCAATAATTGGTGCTAGTCATGGAGAACAATTTAGCTCAAAACTTTCAGATCTTTTCCATTTCAGCTTGACAAGGACACTTCAGGAACAGTGCTAATGAGAGGCAGAATGAATGTAACGAGAAGTAGGGTCCATCCCACAGAAAACCAGGCTGGGGCTGCACAATTCCTTTCCTTGAGTTTGTATTTCCAGCTGGCTTAAAATTCAGACCCTGCAAGGTGTAAATACTGTGAGAGACCAACCTTGACCTGTTTTGAGAACAAGACAAAGCAGAGGCTATCACGCAGGGCTTTGCAGGGGCTGAAGCCCATCTGCTGGACTTCTGTCTTACAGGGACATCAGCTTTCCAAGGACCCCAAGGAAAATATTTCACCCGTTTCACTGCTTAGGTCCACAAAGCAGCAATAAATCATGGAATGCCAGAATAGTTCAGGCTGGAAAGGTCCCTAAAGCCCATCCAGTGCCACCCCTGCCATGGCCAGGGACACCTTCCATCACCAGGCTGCTCCAAGCTCTGTCCAACCTGACCTTGGACCCTTCCAGAACAATGAAATACACTGCACTTGGGAGGTGCCACTGGGAATGAATTAAACCTGGTGTTTGTCTTGATCTCACACAGAAGGAGGCAAAAGTGACTTTCCAAAATATTCCAGGAGCTGCCACAGGCCACAACACAGAGAGACCCAAGCTCTCCAAAGCCCTGGGATTTTCCTCACAGATTTAGGATGGGGCAGACTCTAAACCCCTCTGCCCAGGCTCTCAGTCCAAGTCACAATGGTTTTACTCTTCATGACGACATCCTTCACACAAGGGACAATTCCTGCCCCTCAGCCAGCCTTTGCAGGGCTCTTGGCACCCTCAGACAGTCCCTGACAAGCCTGCCCGTGGTGTTTCAGCCCAAAGAAGCCCCAAAGCCGCAGAGCAGAGCCCACCTGCTGGCCCACGGAGAAGGCCTGGCTGTTGAACTGCTGGATGAACTCTGCTGCCATCTTGTCTGTGTCGTAGGGGTTGGAGTCAATGTTCTTCTTCTGCAGGAAGTCGATCTCGATGGTCATGGTGCCAATGCACTGCTTGGCCTTGTCAAAAGTGTACAAGGAAACTGAAAAACCCCAAGAAAAAGCACAATTAAGGACAGCAAGGTCCCCCCCAGTGTGTTAATGTTTGCCAATACACATCCTTCACATCAGCATTTCACTTGGTAAAACTGAATGTATTATTTCTGATAGAGACCCTTAATTCTCTTAATCCATGTTCAACTACAAGGTCAAAAATACAGTAAAATTTTCACTGAAAATCACTGCATTGCTCTAAAAACTTAATAAACCCTTAAAACAGCTCAAACACCACACAGACTTTGGGGCATGAGGACAATGAAAGCAAATCCAGACTTGCTATGGCCCCACGTGGCTCTGTCTCCGCCCAAGGGTTTGGACACATCTCCAGGAAGCCCAAAAGCAGCTTTAAGGGTAGCCTTGCCCAAAGGCAGCGATAAGAGGCCATCACTGGTTTTCTGTGGCAACAGGTTGCCAAGCTTTTCTCTGGACAAGGCAGCAGAAAGTGAATTACTGCACGTTCAAATGCAGCAATGCAACCTGTCAGCCCAAAATAAAGCACATCATCAACTGTCCTTCATCCCTGACCCTCAGGAAACAGAGGTGCCCTTGGGGCCATCCTGACGTTTCCAGGTTTCCTTCAGTGATGCAGGATCACCTGAACTGAAAGCCAAGGGGCAGGGAAGGCACTGCACAGTCACTGCCAACCTGATCCCACAAGGGGAAACAAGAGGCCACTCAGGGAAAGAGAGAAAGAGAGAAAGAGGATGGAAAGGAAAGAGCAGCACAATCCACAACTCCAGGGACACTGCCCAGCATGGGTGACCCAGGGGCAGGACCAGCAGTACAGAAACCAGGCTGCAGCAGAAGCCAGTGGTTCTCCAGAAGACTGAGGAACATTAAAGGTTTGCCTTGAACCTGGAGAACAAAGTCTCCTCTCTACAGCAGTCATGGCTAAGGATGAAGAAGGAGAAGGGGAATGTGGGAACGGTGCTTGACTCCATCTGTGATTTCCTGTCCAGCCCTTGGCAGCAGAATGGTTCCAGAACAACCCTGCAGATGCTGAGGTGTGAGGAGAAAACAAGCCTCCAGCACGTGAAGGGAATGAGGAGAGCCTGAAGGTGTTACCAGAAGACACAACACACACACACCAAACAAACATCCTTACTGGGATGGGCCACGCTGGGAGGAGCTGCCAAAGACAGATCTCCCAGGAAACAGGGATAAAGATGAAAACTCTACACTGTTTCCTGATCTACTGCACTGAGTTCTTTCAAAAGGGAGATGGCAGCAGGGTTTGGTCCTGCAAGCAAACACCAGGAGCTCCTCTCACCTCATAGGTCACCTCTGAGCAGTTTCCTTTGCTTGCTGAACCTCATGGCTTTGTCAAATAAAAGCTTCTGGAATATCAGTCCCTGGGTTTGGTCACATCTCAGGCCTGAGGTGTCAGCTGCACACCAGCAGCTCTCACATCCAGGACTGAGAGCTTGGGGTGCACTGAGGGGAGCCCTCAGCATGGGGCTGCAGCCCACTCAGCAGAGTACAGCACCAGCTCCGAGGGCCTGGAATGTCCCAGAGAGAGGCTGGGAATGCAGCAGGGACCTCCTGGCTCTGGGAATGCAGCAGGGACCTCCTGGCTCTGGGAAGGCAGCAGGAACCTCCCTGGGGTGGGAAGGTACCTGAGACAGCCCGCCCTGGCTCCAGCTGGGCAGCTCTGCACGGGAGCTGGTGCTGCTGGAGGGCACAGAAGGCAGGACAGGCACACTGAGGGCACTCTGCCCTCCCACCAGGAAAACCACTCACCTGGAAAACCTCCACTGTATCATCAGGGGCTCAGCAGGACTCACACCACTGCTCACAGAGCTGTGGCTGCATTTACACTGCCATTTAAAACACAGCTCCCACATTAGCAGAGGACCAGGACAAAGCGCGAGCCCTGGGAAATCACTGGCTCTGTGAACACTCCTCCCTACCTGCAGAATGCCTTTACAAATCCCTTCCTCCCAGCATGGAGTCAGATGACATTTAGTCACTCTGCACAGAAGCACTGCATTATTTTTGTTAACACAGGCTCCCACGCAGCTGGAAGGTTTACAGCAAAGCCCAGGACAGGACAGTCACAAACTGCTCTAAGAGCTGATCACACACAGTATCACTGCTTCTTTCCCCAGAAGACCTGAGCACTCCAAAGCACTGATCTGTCAGTTGGCACATGATCAGCAGCCAAACAAGGGTGAGAAACAAATTAATTTGAGTCTTGCCCTGAAATAAGTCCTTCCTCAGTTAAAACAAGACCAGCCAGCAAAAAATCACAGATTAACATCATCAAGGTTGGGAAAGGCCTCCAAGATCAGCAAGTCCAACCATCAGCCCAGCACCAGCACCATGGTCACCACTAAATCATGTCCTCAAGTGCCACATCCACCAGTTCCTGAAACATTTCCAGCGATGGTGACTTCACCACTGTCCTGGGCAACCTGTCCCAAGCCTTTACAACCCATTCTGTGAAGAAATTTTCCTTAATATCCAACCTACTCCTCCTCTGGCACAACTTGAGGCTGTTTGCTTTCACCCGGTCCCTTTTTCCCTGGGAGAAGAGACCAAGCTCCTTCGAGGTCATTGCATGGAGCAGAAAGGTCTCTCCCAGCCTCCTTTTCCAGGCTGAAATCCTGGCTCTCAAACAACGTTTGTGAGACATCCAGAGAGGCAGACACCCACTCCAGCCTGTCCCTACAAACACATCAGACCTCAATCCAAGAGCTGATCCGTGCTCATGGACCTGCTGAGGCCACACGAGCTGGGAAAACAAAGAGCCAGGAGGGAGCTTCCCCAGGAGCACCCCACAGCCACAGCACTCCTCAGGCTCAGCCCTCCTCACCCTGCTTCAGGACACAGCATCAGCTGTGCGACAGCCCCAAAGGAGGGAATTCCCTGTGAGCTACTCCAGAGGCAAAGCACACGGAACAGTGTGCTCCAGGGCAGAGAGCAGGATCACAGCAAGGGAGAGGACAAGCTGCCCTCTCCAGGAGCACAGAGGTGACTCCTGATGGTCCAAAAAACAAATGTGATCCATTACCTGGACCTGCTGTAGCACAGAACACAGAGGCCCTCCTGTAACAAGCTGCTGCCAGGACTCTGGTCAGCATTCCAGCAGCTACAGACAGGTCAGATGCCCCTGTACCTGACAGTGATCCACAGCAGAGGGAAGAGGGACATACAGCACACAGTGGAAAAAGAGCTAACTGGTCTCCTCCAAACGTTCACCAAGGCTTGGAAGGCTTAAGGAAGCTTTGAAATATGAATAGAAATTCACCTCAGCCCTTCACCTTGCTGGAGAAAATTCTGGTCAGGTACTGGTGCAAACATCAGTGCTGCTCCCAAAGCTCAGCACTGCAGGGCTGCTCCTGGTACTAAAACATCCCCGTTAATTCCAGTGCCAAGAAATTCCCCAAGGACAAGAGCTGCCCTCTGTTAGTGGGAGTGTTCTCCAGACACCCAGAACAGCAATCCAGGACATGCTCAATGTTCACATCTGCATGTGGACACTGATGTCCCACACAGAGCCAGGCTGAGACAGCAGCAGGTGTCTGGAGAAAGTGCCAGAACTGTCCCCCAGGTCTGGAAAACATCAAAGGCAGAACAGCTGCAGAGAGGAGAGCAGCTCCTCCAGGAATGAGGGCCTCACATCGCCTGGAGAAGGACTGGAGCTCTCAGATTCCCAATTCAGTTTCCCTTCAGGATGGAAACATGAATTCAGCTTTATAAACACGTCCCAACCGCTCTGCTACTGACTCACCATCGATCTCCTGCCCGATGGAAAGGCCGGCCCATTTTCTCTGGAAAACAAGACAGAAATGTCAGAACACCTGTCCCTCAGAACTGTGCAATCTGACAGTGGTCAAATAAGAGATTTTCAGGCTTCAGGCAATAGCTTGAGCCTGTGGCAAAGTCAAGCACACAACTTTCCCACTCTTGCCTGGGAGATCATAAGGAGGAACTCAAACAATCCTTGGAAGGTGACAAACCATTAGCAGGAGGTGTTCTTCTAACTTGTTTACTGGCAAAGATGTTTATAAAAAGGTGTAGGCTCTAAATGACCAATCATATTCATTGTACAGAAGTGCTGTATAAAAGGAGTGTGTTCCTAATAAACCTTTGCAGTAATGCCCTCTGATGAAGGCTTGGAGTCCCAAATTGTAACGACACAGAACAAACACCTGCCCTGCAGAACAGCTGCCCCCTCAAAAGCAGCCTCCTCACCCAGAGGAGCAGGATCCCCAGGAGAACCTCCAGCTGCAGAAAAAAGGGGCAGAATACAATATCCCAAAGACCCCCAAATTAACAAGAAACAAGTCAAAAATATTGAATAATCTCTCCAAATAATTCTATCTTTTGACCTCAGCAGGTTGTTCTGTCCAACCTCCTTCAGGTTCCTGGTCTCCCCACCAGCTAGAGGCAGAAGTTGTGGTGCTGGACAGGGCTTTTTGTCCTTCTGCTCATTTCCTACCAAACACAGGTGCCAGAATGGCTGTTACACACTCCATGAGTATTTTAAAAGCTTGTTCTAATGAGCTGCAAGGTACAATATTACCTGAGCCAAGAGAACCAGTAATAATGAAACTGTTGGAATCCTTTAGGTGCCTTGGAAATTCCTTTAGAAAGATCTGTGCTGCACAGAACTGCAGAAGTGGGAAATGATTCATGAATTATGTGACACAAAAAAAATCTATAACCTTTACAATTCCAGCAGTTCTGGCTTGATGGTTGTAAAAATGGGATTTTCCCACTGGCTGCTTCTGTGTTACAGATTGGCTGCAGTGAGTTCACAGCCCCTCAGATATCAAATAGAGGCATCAATCACAGACGTGTAGGTGTCATTACAAACAGCTCCTGAAAAGCTGTAGTTTACAGTCATTTGTATTTGCCTTTTTGTCTGGGAGAAGGAACACAATGACTTTGTTTACAAAGTGAACATTTCCCCCTTTATACCCTCTCCTGTATCCACTGAATACCCTGAGCTGGAAGGGACCCCCAAGGATTATCCAGTCCCACCCCTGGCCCTGCACAGACCCCCCAACAACTCCACCCTAGGCATCCCTGGCAGCGCTGTGCAAACTCTCCTGGAGCTCTGGACCATTCCCTGGGGAGCCTGGGCAGTGCCAGCACCTCTGGTGGAAAATTTGTCAGGATCTTCTCTGTGGCAAGAGATACAGCTCAATCCCCGTGCTCACTTGGCTGGTTTCTGCTAAAGGTTTGTCATCACTG
Organism: Prinia subflava; assembly: GCF_021018805.1. Classification (NCBI taxonomy): domain Eukaryota; kingdom Metazoa; phylum Chordata; class Aves; order Passeriformes; family Cisticolidae; genus Prinia; species Prinia subflava. The sequence goes on from NC_086254.1 coordinate 20,436,611, forward strand.
AACTGCAGCAGTTCATGTTTTAGATACAAAATCTGTCACAGCTTTCAATGTTAAGAGTCAAGATTACTACAGAATAAAGGTGGTCAAGAACTCCACATGAGCAGTGAATGTACAACAAACAGATCCTGTGGAGGCCACAGACATCCCTGGACAGCAACAGTGAACACACAGCTGGTGTGAGACTGACTGCAGCTACCCAAGGCTCTGGGAAACACTGGGAATTAAAATACTGGGAATTAAAACCCAGTATCAGGAATGCCCCAATGCCCAGAGGGCTGAAAGAGCTCTGCTATGGAGACAGGCTGAAGGAATGGGAGTTGTTTAACGGAGGAGGCTCTGGGGGGATCTCACTGTGGCCTTTCAACACTTAAAGTGGGCTTAAATCTTTTTAAGGGCATAGACTTTAGTAGGGACTGTAGCAAAAGAAAAATGGGAAGTGGTTTTAAACTAGAAGAGGGTGAATTCAGACTTTTCATATGGTGAAAATGATAAGACCTTGGCCCAGGTTGCCCAGAGGGCTTCCAGGGAACATTCAAGGTCATATTGGACAAGGGCTGTAAATGAACTGGTCTAGTGGGAAATGTCCCTGTCCAGACAGCCTTTAATGGCCCCATCCAACCCAAACAGCTCTGCAACCCTATAAATCAAACATTCACCTCCCAGAAGCTGCAACACTCCCTGCACAGCCCCTTCTCCAAGGGGAGCACCAGGCCTCACCCCTTGGCAGATGGGCTCTCCTGGCTACACAACAACTGAACATACAAAAAATCAACCCTAGACCTGAGTGCACCGACTTTAACAACACAAACATCTCCTGCTGGGCACTGCTGGGCACTTTGGGCATCACAAACCACAGCCAGACACTGGTGAACGTAACATCCCCCATCCACTCATCCACACAGACCCAGATGTCATTGTCAAAAGGCAAAATATCAGCTGGGGGCTTGTGCCAAGGTGTGCTGAGGAAAAAAATCTCCTGTGTTTGCAGCACAGAGACTGAGCTTTGTAGCCAGTGGCAGCGAGAGATGGAAGCACTCAGTCAGAGACAATTGCTGCAGGTTCATGGGATGACACTCAGGGTGAGCAGTAAAAAGCTACCACCTTTATTTTTCAATTTAAAAGTTAATTATATTCATTATTTATTCTAACTATCATTTAACATCCACTGATGACTTAATTAAGAAAGAGGAGACAAAGAGGTTTGGGGGCTTTTTTAATGCATTTCATTGCACTTTTCATCAAAAAATACTAACAATGACTGAATGTAGTCAATAAAACTTCCAGCAGGTCTTAAAAATGAAAAACACAGCAAAGAAACCCTTTAAAGTCAAGGGAAAATGGGGAACAATAAAGATTCAACAGGAAGGGCAGATATTGCTTAGGCTTTTCTTTCTCAAATAGTTTATTTCTGCTGGATTTTTAAAAGGTTAAATTACACCTTTTCCAGTATCTTTATCCCCCCATGCACTAAAAATATATCTAAGCAATCTAAGCACAGTCACTTCAGTTGCAGTAAAAGTCTCCTTGAACTTTGGCTGGCAGAAATCAAATTTGCAGCATACATTTATTCCAATTAGAGAATTTGTCTTCAATGCTGATCCCAAAAGAGATGTTGCTTATCCTGCAGCAGAGCAGAAAGTCCAACCATGCCATACCTGGGGCAAGCTGAAGGCGATGCTGCCGGGGACAACCGAGGGGTGAGTTCTCAGCGTGAAGATGTATTTGTGGTTGGGAGAGGTCTTCACCACAACATGTCTGGAAAAGAGATCAGTATTTTACTTTGATGCGTACCAGGAGGGTTTTGCATTGCTCACAGCGCTGTGAGAGCTCAAAAGAAACACCCAGTTTATCTCTGGGGCTACACAGGAAAACCAAAAGCATTGGAGCCACAGCTCGATGCAGACACGCAGCAGGGTGATAGAGCCCACCACCCTCACTGGTACAATGGGATCTCAAAGCCCAGCTGCAAGACTTTGCACCAAAAATTAATATTTACATCTCCCCGGTAGCCCTTTACTTCAGGATTGCACTGTATAAATGAGAGAGAACCAAACCACGACCACAAACACCAAGGCTGCCACAGCTAAAATTCAACACTGGTTTCACATCTCAAGCCTTAACACCAAAACATCAATATTTGCCCTCCATACAAGCAGTATCCCCAGCTGTGATGCCAACAAGAAGTTGGTGCAAAGCCTGTACAGGGCTCTGAGTGTATTGTTTAGAAGTCTGATAGTAGAAAAAAACAGGAGGAATTTCTGTACAAAAAGTAAAATCACACAGGCCCTAGGGCTGTTCCTCCTGGTGCAAGTGATCAACTGATCTTGAACTCAGGCAGCATCTGTGGCTGGAAAAACAGCATCAGTGTTGGAAAGCAGCCCTGTGGGAAAGGACCTGGGGGTGCTGATCAACAGCAGCTGAACAGGAGCTGATGTGTGCCCAGGTGGGCAAAAAGGCCAAGGGCACCTGGCCTGAGTCAGAAATAATGGGGCCAGCAGGCCCAGGGCAGGGACTGTCCCCTGTGCCGGGCACTGGTGAGGCCACACCTCGAGCACTCGGGTCAGTTCTGCCTCCACACTGCAAGGAAGACACTGGGGGGCTGAAATGTGTCCAGGGAAGGGAATGGAGATGGGGAAGGGTCTGGAGCACAGGAGTGTCTGAGGGAGCTGGGGGGCTCAGTCTGGAGCTTCTCACTCTCCACAATGCCCTGACAGGAGGGGACAGCCAGGATGGGAGGGACGTGGCCTCTGCTCCCAGGGAACAAGGGACATGAAATGGCCTCAGGATGTGCCAGGGGAGGTTTGGATTGAACATCAGGAAGAACATCATGGAAGGGGCTGCCCAGGGAGGCTGGGAGTCTCCATCCCAGGAGGTGTCCAAGGAATGCCTGGACGTGGCACTCAGTGCTGTGGGCTGGTGACAAGGTGGGGATTGGGCACAGATCAGATTCGATGGTCTGGGAGGCCTTTTCCTCAATGATTCCATGATTCCATATAGAACAGTTTTAAAACCAGAGCAGTACAAGCAGTCAGGAGCAGACACAGCAGCAGCCATGGCATATCTGTCACACTCAGAATTGAAGCTGTCAGCAACAAAGATACCCAGAAGCTGCTTCAAGCTCTCCTCAGACCATGCCTGATAGCTCTTATCATGTGATAGGCAGACAGCTTGCTGGCATGAGAAAACAAAACCAAAGGAGGCTGGGATTTGTGTGCTCTGGCAGCAGGGCGATGGTGGAATCAGCGTTCACCTCCTTCCCCTCACAGCTGCTGGCACTGTAAGCACCCTTGGGGTACACAAGGCACCAGCTCCATGGGATTTTACCCCTCACCAACCCCACGGTCAGGAAGGGCAGGATGAGCTGTGCTGGCAGCCAAGGCCTGCACTCCTGGCCCCCCTCCCTCCCTGCAGTCCATGTTTTCCATGCACAAATGCTCCCTGTGCTTCCACTTGCACATGCCCAGCCAATCCAGCACCATCCAACTGAGGATCTGCACCGGCTCCATCCTGTGTGAGGAACAGCTCCAGCCACACCACAGGAAGGAACATATGGCCCTTGGAGATAAGAGGAAATGCAGCCCAAACCAGGAGCCACGGCAGCCCAAACCAGGAGCCACGGCAGCCCAAAGCAGGAGCCACGGCAGCCCAAAGCAGGAGCCACGGCAGCCCAAACCAGGAGCTATGGCAGCCCAAACCAGGAGCCACGGCAGCCCAAACCAGGAGCTATGGTAGCCCAAACCAGGAGCCACGGCAGCCCAAACCAGGAGCTATGGTAGCCCAAACCAGGAGCCACGGCAGCCCAAACCAGGAGCCACGGCAGCCCAAACCAGGAGCCACGGCAGCCCAAACCAGGAGCTATGGTAGCCCAAACCAGGAGCTATGGCAGCCCAAACCAGGAGCCATGGCCAGCTGTCACCTGCAACCCCCCCCAGGCACTGCTGGCGCTTGGCCTGGCAGAGTCAGAAGCATTTTCAACACACCAAAGTAACAACAGAGTTCCCAGCCCAGGCAGACACTGAGCTGGGTCCTCACTGGTTCTGACCCAAGATCACCCATCAGCTGCCAGGACACTCTTCCCTTGTGTCCTCCTCCTGCCCCAGGCATAAATCCAGGAACCTGGAGTAGGTGGTGAAGTTCCATACAAATGTTACACGGGAGAACAAAGCATTTATTGGTGCTGCACGGCAGCCAGGGAAGATTTATGAAGCTTGGAAGACAGCAGATGTCACTCCTGCCTTCAGGGAGGAGGATCCAAGGAATTACAGGCTGGCCAGCCTCACCTTACTCCCTAGGGAAGTGATGGAGCAACTAATCCAGAAAGCCAAACATATTAAAGCACAAGAAAGTGACTGGGAGTCACTCTGAACATGGATTTAGGAGTGGTCTGCATGGATTTACAAAGGAAAATCTGTCCTGACCAGCACAACAGCCTTCTCCAATGAAATGGGGAGCTCTGGGGCTGAAGGGAGAGTTGGATTTATCCCAACATTAGCAAACTTTCCACTCTGCCTGGCACAACCACCCTCAGACAGTGCTGTGGTACAGACTGGGCAGGGAGAGGGGCTGGAGGCTGAACTGCTGCACTTGGGGCTGTGGCAACAGCATCAAATCCCACTGCAGGTACTGGGATGTGCAAATCCCATTGCAGGTCACTGGGATGTGCAAATCCCACTGCAGGAGGTCACTGGGATGTGCAAATCCCACTGCAGGTCACTGGGATGTGCAAATCCCACTGCAGGTCACTGGGATGTGCAAATCCCACTGCAGGTCACTGGGATGTGCAAATCCCATTGCAGGTCACTGGGATGTGCAAATCCCACTGCAGGAGGTCACCAGGATGTGCAAATCCCATTGCAGGTCACCGGGATGTGCAAATCCCAATGCAGGAGGTCACCAGGACGTGCAAATCTCAATGCAGGGGGTCACCCCAGGAGTCCATATAGTGCCAAAACTATTTAACCCCTTCATTCCCGAGCAGCTGAAGGGACAGAGCTCCTCAGCCACCCCACAGGGGGCTCACCTGGGTGTGCTGCTGCTCAGAGCGACCTCGACAGATCCCAATCAACCTCAGTAAGGGAAAATGCAAAGTCCTCCATCCAGGGGGAACAATCCCATGCACCAGTGCAGGCTGGGGACCAAGAAGCCCTGGGAACCAGCTGGACAATGAGCTCAACAGGAGCCAGCAACACATCCCTGCAGCAAGGTGGGTAAGATCCCATTGGGGTACATTAGCCAGAACAGGCTGCACTGGCACAGTGTGCCCAGAGCTGTCCCTGGATCCCTGGCAGTGTCCAAGGCCAGGCTGGACAGGGCTTGGAGCAGCCTGGGACAGTGGAAGGTGTCCCTGCCATGGCAGGGCTGGCACTGGATGGGCAATGAGGTCCCCTTGCAGGTCAAACCATTGGGTTATTCCATGATTAGGGAGAGCAGCAGCAGCAGGGACAGGCAGTGATCCTCCCTGGATGGAACAGTGCTCCACAGGCAGCTCATTTCCAGCTGAGCAGTGGGAAAAGCACAGAACTGTCCAGCAGGCCAGGACTGAACGCAGGACTTTTCCAGCACAGTATCACCCTGAGTAATCCAAATTAGTATCAACACACAACCAGCTGGAAAGGAAACTGTGACACTGCAGAGTATGAGAGGAACACACTCAAAGGTAACAAACGAGTTCCAGCTACAATTCTGAAATACTTCACACAAAATGCACCTGATGATAACTCACACCCCACTGGAAGCAGCTCATGACACAGGAAAAGACCCAAAATTAAAGCTTCTTAAAGCCCCAAATGAGTCCTGAGCACTGCACACAACATTGACTTCAGCATGTAGAGATTCAGCACCTCTCTAGGAAGAAGCAAGCTCTATCACTCCTGGGCTTTACTTCAAAAATCCAAAAGGCAAGAAAATGACAATACCTGGTAAAAATACTGGGGAGAAGTATCCACAAAGATTTGATACCAATTACTATCTGGAGCATTCCATTCACCAAAAACACCTCCAGCAAAGCAGAAAGACAGCAGACCTTGACAACAGACAAATAGATGCCAGGAAGAAAAAACAAAGAGAAAAAATGGAAAAAAAAAAAAAAAAAGAGCTTTATGAAAGAAAATACTAGGAAAGGTCAAATCCTGACAGGTTCTGTGAGAAAAATCTGCATAAAACACAGGAACAACCATGTTTCTTCTCAAAGACAGCAGGCAGCTTCCAACAAGCTGTAAGCAACCTAAGTATTACAAAGCAGAAAAACGAAATGCATTTTCCTACACTGATGTTCACCAGGAAGGAGCTTAGAGAGCTCATGAAGACACATGGGGGAAATCTCAACCTCATTAAGAGCTTCTGCTTATACATGAACAAAAGGAACAACGAATCACCAGGGCCAGCCAGCTCCCAGAGCTCTCCCAGGTGGAATTGCTGCTCTGTTCTGCGTGTAAATCCTCGCCTGGAACTGGCAGATCCCACTCATGTAATGCCAGCTCTTAGGAAGGGCCCCAGGAAACTGCTGGTAAGTTTGCTGGCCAGGCTGAGCAAACCAAGAGAAACTCCAGCAGACATGAATTAACCTGAGAGTGCATCAGTTTTTCTGTTGCTGAAGCACGAGCAGGGCTCCTGAGAGGGAGGGGATGACTCAGGTATCCATGTGGAGGTGCCAGCAGGGATCTCATCCCATGCAGTGCATGTTTGGAAACCCACAGCAATCATTCAGCAAGGGCTCCTCAGAAAACTAAACTGGCCTAGGAGGGATGGGCTTCCCACATGACAGGGAACAACCAGTTCTTAACATGAACAAAAACCTGCCACTGAGACAGCCTGTCCTGACTGCTGTCCCCTCACAGCCTGGCTGTGTTCAGAACTGGTTTTTCTCTCCAAACAGCACGGGCAGCCCTCAAGGCAGAAGCAGGACACAGGACATGAGGATGGTGCCACTCCCCAAACCATTCCTCACCACACATGGGATCATACAGGGCATGGCCTCGTGTGAACCCCAACACTGACTCATCCCTGCCCAGCTCACGGCTGCAGAGAGCCAAGCGTGAGAAGATGATCAGCAGCAGCCTGGGGTTAAACCATCTCCTTGATCCAAGGGCAAACTCCAGCTCCACAGCCCCAGCAGCAAACAGCCAGAGCAGAGCCCTTTGTGGAGGTATCGCCAAAAGCCCCCTGAGCAGGCAGCCGTGGTGAGGTGTCAGGATCACTGCACGTCTTCACTGAAGACTAAAGAAGCTGGGTGACTGTAAAAGTAAAACTCCTTTACTGCATGGCTAAATCAGCCTCACAAAGGCAGAGCTTTTACAGCTCGTGCCATTATGCAGGAAGCCTTCTAGCATAAAGTCCCCAGGCCCCATGCAGAAGCAGTAGCACCTCAGCAGCAGCAGCATCCATAATCTGTGTTCCGTGAGCTGAAGCATTCTCAAAGCAGTGCATTTTTATTCTATTTTTAGCCAATCAGGTACAAACACAATCTTACTACAGTCTTGTTGGACCTATTCTAAGACTGATGTGTGAAAGTAATCATTATTTCTTACACAAATTCTACGTACATAGTTTTATCTGTTCTATCTAGGAATGCTAGCAAGGCTACATTATGTTTTCATTATGTCTAGAACTTTGTTAACCTTGTAAAAAGTGATGCCACTGAACTTTAAACTAGACTTTAGGGCTTTTTTTTTTTTTTTACTAACTAATACAGATACTTATTTGCTTAAGGCACGTAAAAGATTCTCTACTTATTTAAAACTAAACTTACATTTCTACCTCATGTCTGTGTGGATTTATGCATTTTAATTTCTCTGATGGTTTTAATTCAGCCCTCACATTTCTGTGTGGATGGGGCCCAGAGGGATTTGTGTCCCAGCAGTGAGGGACCCGAGCCAGGAGCTGCAGGGAGGGCTCCAGGGATGGCTCCAGGGATCTGCAATGCAGCACCAGCTCCAGCCCAGCGCTGCCCAACCCCGGGAGCTCCCTGTGCTCCCTCTGGCTCCGCAGCCATCTGCAGCATCTGCTCCCCAGCACACACCCTGCCAGGAACAAACAGCTCCCGGGGGAACGGGAACTGCCAGGACCACATCCCGGGGCACTGCTGCCACAAACGCCACGAGAGAGGGTTCTGGAAGCACAAGGAACACAGGTGGCTGCAGGTCTGGCAGCTGGGTCCCTCCAGGACATCCATATTGGAGGAAATTAAAGTTTTTATAATGCATGAGGTACAATGCTCAGTTCAGGTATTTTTGTAACTCAATTACTTTGGAAAAAAATCAACCTGGGGAAAACCATACTTTGAGAAGACCAGGAACTTTTCTGCCCAGACACTTTTGCCTCCTTCTGACTATCTAAAGGTTCTGCTTGTTTAGGGGGTGGGTTTGTTTGGTTTTGGCATTTTATACTCCAGCTGGGCTCATGAAATCTCAGTTCAGTTCACTGCTCCAGAGGCAGGACAGGTCCCAGGGCAGCAGAGCTGACTCAGTGCACAGACAGGCACACACATCCCTGCATTCCTGCAGTTCAGCACTGCTGTGCTCTCCACCCTTAGCACAGTTCACCCGGGGCAGGTATTTTATATAAGGCCTGAGCATATCATTCCATATTTCCTTTAACATTTTTCCCATTTTTCAAACCCAAGCCCTTCTGCCTTGTGCTGCGCTTTCAGCTGAAATTAATGACTTCTGTCTACAACCTACATACTAAAATCTGTCAGAGCTTCCTGAAAAGCTGCAGCAAAGCAAAGAATCTGAGTATGTGTATTGGCTCCTTGTGATACAAAACCCTTCTGTTTGGGCTGAGCTGAAAAATTCATGTGTTTTCCACCTAACAGAAATAAACCCCAGAGTCAGGTTCCATCAGCCATCCCAGAACTGCAATTAAAGAATCCAACTTGTGCCCACGCTCTGGCTGCTCCTCCCTTTTGTTCTTGTGCATGAAAACTCTGAGAACAAGACAGAGCTCTCCTGGCTCTGCTCAGCACTCCCAGATGATGTCGAAGTGAGAAGATGCCCCACGTAACACAATGATAAAAATGTTTTTGAAATAGTTCAAATGCTCTCACTATGTAACAGGAGCAACAGCAAAACCAAAACAAACAAAAATAATTTTTTAAAAAAGGACCTTGTTAAAATAATTGTTTTATTAATAATGAAGATAATAATTTGTAATAAATATTAATAATTCTATTAATAGTTAAGTAGATGCAGTTCCCAAGAAAGAAATGCTTCAGAGAAACAGTCACACTTCTCCCAGCATTTCCCATTTCCAGAAACAGCCACACTCAAAGTTCTGATCTTTACAGACACAGAAGTTTTGTGACTCAAACTGCTGTGTTCACCTTTCCAAACCTGAAGTGTCATTCCCCTCCATCCAAATTTTGAAAACAATTCCTTTTTTGTGAAAAGCTGAAAGAGGAACAGTGCACACTTACTGCCCAGACTGGAAGTCCTTCTCGTTCACCACAGCACAGTTGGTTAAGGACAGCTCATCAGTGGGACACCTCGCTGCTTGCATAGGCTACAAGAGAGGGGTGGAAAAAATGTCAAATTAAATTCTGTTCTTCCTTTACCAAGCCAAGCCTCAAACCTTCTGCAAAACCATGAAGCACAAAACATGTCTCCTGAATCCTGGCACACTCTGAGAGCCCACTGGTATCAACAAGCTCCTCTTCCAGGTTCCTCCAAACATTTCCATGTGTCACATTTCCACGTGTCTCTTCTATCCCAAAGCTCTGCATTTTGGGACTATTATGTACTTTGTACTTTCTACCCTACCCAGATAAATACTTTAAAATTACCTGGGAGAAAGGCTGCAAGGCAAACACTGTTAGCTTGCAAGTGAACCCTGGCACTGGTGAAGCTTCCCCAAATGCAGCCACAAGGCAGCACAGCAGGTAACCAGCACTCCCTGGAAGGCACTTCTTGCCCAGTGACAGGACACTGGGACATTCTGAAAGCTGGGAAGGGAGAGCAGCCTGGAGCCAGGGCAGTTCCCCTAAAACCCTGTCTCATAGAGAGATAAAGGTGTGACCTTCCCTCTTCCCTGAACATAACTCAGAAAACTAGAATTTCAGCATATCCATTCTGCATAAATCCCTTCACCCAGTGCAGTACAGGGCAGCACTGAGAGTCCACAGGGAGGTTTAACCTCAGCCAGCTGCTATCCAACCCCACAATTCCTTTGTATCACTTCTCACAGAAGAAATACCACACGTGAGTATTTTCCACTCTATAGGACACATCCCAGATCTGTAACACACAGCAGAAAATTAGGTTAAATAGTTCATTCCGGCCTATCACTATGAAAAAAATTACTGCAATAAATTCTGTGGGGGAATCCTCCCCCTCTTTTTATTCTCTAACGTCAGAGGACCAATCCTTTCTCAGGAGTATCTGTTCACTTTCGTCTCTTCCACTGTTAACTCATCAATCAGCAATTAAAAACCAAAATAGCAGCACTCCCAGCCCGGGCTGCCCATCCCCATCATGAGGCAGGATGGAGCACGGGGGGAGCACAGCAGAGGAACCTCAGCCCCTGCACCCTCACTCCACCTGTTCCTGCAGAATGAAAATTGGGATCAAAATGCCTCCAGAAGTGGAGAAAGGGAGGATGTTTCTATCATTAGGTACAGACTGAAGAAATTTCATTTGGGGAAAAGCTAAACTTGGCCCCCAATGTGTCATTTGGAGAACCAAAGCACAGCTACCTCTGTCAGATACAAATTTGCAGGCAGTGCAACAGAAACTATTTGACAGCATCAAACTATTGCTGAAAGTAATTCAGGACGGATTTTCTCTTAAGACACCTTTAAATCCCAGCAGCAAGCACAGGAAACCCACTGATTCCAACACACACACCTAAATCATTTCCCAGGGGTTACTGCCATGCTCAGCCTTCCTCCCCCAGCCCCTCTGGGACAAGAACTAAGAGAAATTCCTCTCCCAGTGTGGCCTGCAGCCAGCCCACCCTAAAGTTCAGATCAACTTTTATGGCACAACATGATTTGTCTCAAGTACTTGCTATTTAGAAAAGGACCCACTCATTACTTGAACTGAATAATACTCAATTGGTCTTGATGTATGTGACAACCAAAAAAGATTCCATTTTCAGGCCTGAAGGAGACTTATCTACCTGAATGCTGAGTGTAATAAAAGACTCAAATGTTCTTGTAATAAAATATATGACATCAGTGGATTTATGAGATACACGTGTCTGCTGAGGCCCTTTGGCTTGGGGCACTTCACAGCAAACATTCACCATTTTATCACTTCTCCTCCCATCTGCAGGGCACGGTTTTGAGAAGGACATGCCCTGATAAAACGCATTACAGGGGATATTTCTGGAGAAAAGTGGACATGGAGCTCCTGGATTAAACCTTTTTACAGCACTAGTCCTCAACTGCATTTTTAATCCTCGGTGACAAACTGCTTCCTACACACAGCGAGCGCCCGGCCAAGCTGCTGTTCCCTGGGAACACCGTGCTTTAGGAAATGCAGGAATAGCAAGGAATGCATTCCAAACCCAGCAACAACTGCAAGCTCTGCAGCACAACACCCTTGGGTGTCTGACACTTGAAATAACGTGGCTGCAGCAGCAGCAGCAGCAGCAGCAGCAGCAGCAGGCGTGCCAAGAATCCCAGAGCTCATCCCAGCTCATCCCTGGCTCATCCTCCTCCTGGGGTGTCTGGCAGGAGCCCATTTCCCCCTGGCAGTGACCAGGCAGCATCTCTGCTCCCAGCCCTGCACTACAAACCCTCCTCAAGCTCCAAGATTCTGCAGATCTTCAGAACATTCTCTATGTTCTGTAAAGGTTTTAACATCACACAGCTGCAAGACAGGGTTATCGCTGCCGGGCATGGGGTTCCACAGGGGTGCAAAGGACAACTTGAGGAAATCTGGTGATGGAAGAGGTGAATTAAACTGGAAATCACCCAGGCAGGAAGGAGGAACATGCTGCTGTGGGGAGCTGCAGGGGCTTCCTCTTACCTGCCCTCCCCACAGAGCTCATATCCCAGAGCTGCTGCTCCCAGGGATGGATGCTTGTCTCTGTCAAGCTGTCACAGCCAGGACACAGGCACGGGAAGCTCCTGCGGAAGCTTTCCTGCCATAAATGCAGCATTCCAGGGCTGGAAAACACGGCTGACATATGCCCGTGGTGCTGCTGTCAGGGACACTTTAAGCTCTTGCATTTTGGGTTCCAGCTTCCCAGGACAGCAGCACAAGGACCCCCAGAACCTGCTCCTCTCCCCTCTCTGCCATCCCACCCCCACTGCCAGCACTAACACACCACATCAGGGTACGGGGGCACAAAAATCCCTGTGAGTATTCCTAGGAATTGTCCAAAGAAGATTTACACGAGCTAATCTTAAGCAAACTGACAGGTTACTGCTGGCAACCAGGCAAGACAGCTCTACCAAACCAGAGAACAACCTCCTGCAGGTGACAGCAGGTGTCACCTGCTGCAGTCACCCCTGGCATTGCCAGGCTGGAGGTGACCCACACACCCTCACAGGCTGCTGTTACACCCATATCCACAACATAGATAGATGTGGTTTAAAAAGCACAAACTAGGGTTAAATTAGGCAAAAGAATCTTCCCTGCCTGCAGGTGTTGTTCTGGTTTATGCAAAGAGGAGACTCCAAGGACAGCCCAGTCCTAAGGAGGTGACTGCACAGTGCTAAAGCATTCCCAGCTACAGCATCCACAGCAGGCAGGCAGCACCTGCTGCTAAACCCAGGCCTTGCAGAGCCTGTTCCAGCACTCCTCCTGTTTGCCCAGAGGAAAACAAGACCATTGATGCACTGATAAATCTCTCTCTGAGACATAAATGTGAAGGACCCCACCCCTGGGTTTGTGACAAAGCAGTAACATTGCCTCAAAACCCAGGAGGCTTAATGATGCTGGCATATTTTATTTTTACAAAGGAAAGTTGCCCTGAAGAATAAACAGCTACATAACAGAAACAATCACCATAACATCTGAGCTTTCAGAGATTTTTTTCCAAAGCCACAAGGACTCATTTTCCCCTACAGAAAATAAGAAACTCACGTGTTCACAAAATCACAGAATAGCTGGGGTTGGAAGGGCCCTCTGGAGATCATCCAGTCCAAACCCCTGCCACAGCCCAGAAAGTGGTGCTGCTATTTGGATATTTTCACACATACATAAACCACACCTTTTGTGTTTTGTCAATTCACCTATTGTGAATCATTAAGGCTGATGGTGGAGGAAGCCAAGGTAAAACATTTTACTCCCCACAAAAATAAAGTGGTGGCTGAAGTGCACTGCTGACAGCTGGTACTGAGAAGAGATGAAACATTAAGTGCTAAGGCAGAGATGCTCCTCATCCAAGACATCTGAACTCATTTCATTTCCTAATGCTGAGCAAGAGATTATGAAACAGCCTCTCAAGGCGAGGCAGGTTTAGTTCTGTGCCCTGCTCTCACATGGTTTGTACAAGACTAATATTGTTCAAGTATTGTATATTTAAAATTCTCCTTTGTGTAAAACAAATACAGATACATGTCCCATGTATAAGCAGGTGCACAGAGATGGAATTTCTGGCACAGTGTTGGCAGAGGAGTGTTAGGAAACGTGACAACTCTGGGTACCAGACATTTCCATTTCCCCAGCAGAGCCCGCTGCCAGCTGCACTGACACGGGGATCCCTGCTCCAAAAAGCACCCAAGCTTTCCTGGCACAGCTGCTGGGCACCAAAGTCTCTCTGAGCCCAGAGCCTCATCCCCCAAAGAGGCAGAGAACTGCCTGTGCAGGTGTAATTCCTGGGAGGCAGCTCAGTCCACACTCCCTAGAGCCCCAGCAGAGGTGCCTCTATGGGCTGCGTGCAGCCACGGCTGACTCCAAATCAAACACTCACCCACCAACACGAGTCTGCCAGTAAAGTGAAGTTTGAATGCTGACAGGAAGAATTATGATGTCAAAGGAGCTCTGAAGATAAACAGGGAACTGACACGATGAATCACAGATCCTACACATTATCCAGGAGTACTCTCCTGACAGAAAACACACGCACAAAGCTCTGCCTTTATCTCTAGGTGCAAGGGACACCAGGACCCGAGGTGCACATTTCACCTCTGGCTGCACACAGGGGACAACCAGCAGCTCCAGCAGGAGGATGAGCTGCAGGGCTGCCTCAGCACCAAGCAAGCTGCCAGCACAGGGAAGGCCAAGGACTGTGCCTGCTCTCTACACCCATAGCACACCACGGAGCTGAGCAACAACTCAACACTGGAGGACACAAGAAATGGGCATAAAACAGCAATGCCAGCAGAGCTCCTGGCTGGGAAGTGAGAGTGGATTCCTGACCTGGAGGAGAAGCTGGCTCTGTGACAGGGGGGAAACAGTAAAGACAAAACCAAGACCATCGGCTCCTCTAAAGAACAATTCTGTAATATTCATAAAAGGAATGACAACATACTGTCACCATCAGAGACCAGACTCAGGAACACAAGTTGTCCTTAATGCTGTGGTTCTAAATACTTTTTAAAATTAACCAAGGAAGTTTAGTAGCTTGCGGAGGGTTTTTCTGGACATCTGGACAAAAAAATATTGAATAAAGCTTCCATATTTCCACAGCCACAAGAGGAGATCAACCTACAAGAACCTTTTGGACCAGAAGGCCTGGCCACAGAGGCCTTTCCAGACCTTCAGGCTGTGCTGGCAGGATAAGCTGCTGTCCCTGGAACACACAGCCCTGACTCCCTGCTCAGGCCTGGCCATTCCACCTGCTCCACATGACCTCTATTTGTTTGCTGGAAGCTTTTATTCTCTTCAGGAAGGAGCTGCATTATCTCTCAACAACAAACTCAGAAAGACCATTTTTCTTCTCTAATAAAGAGGAACGCATTGGGAAGCTCAAATCTCAGAAGTAATATTCACATTTTTGACAAAGCCAGGGAACAGTGAGTGAGCCGCCACCGAGGCAGGCTCAGCACAGAGCCCAGAGAAGCCGGGATGAGATGGATCCTCCTTCCCACGCCGTGAATCACCTCCCGTGATCGTGCTGTGCCAGGCCACCCCTGCACCGCAGAACCCAAACAGCTCAGAGGAGGAAAGAGGGAAGGGCTCCCAGCTCCTGCATCACCCAGGGCTGGAAATGAATCCGGGAATGTTCTCCCTGCATTGTCTGCCCGTGGCAGCGGTATCATCCTCCCCTGGCAACAGCAGACACCAGACACTCTTTATCAAACACTCAACACATTTCCCAGTTTCTCTCTCTGAGAGCAGAGAATCTGGAAACTACTGTCCATCCTGGCACTCCAGAGCCACTTCATCAGGGCAGAAGGGCCTCTCCAAAAATTAAAGGATACTGGGATGCTGCTTCCCTTTGTTTGCAAAGTTCAAATGAACTCAGATCTGCAGGGGCAGCTCTGCCACTCCAACTTTGTTTACCTGCAGCTAACGAGGTGCTCACAGCTTTGGGAATGCCAAGTTACAGCCCCAGGAACAAAGAGTTCCAAGGGTCTGCCTGATCCAAGGGAGCAGAAGAAACAAGGAGAGCTTCTCCAAGCAGAGCATTTCCAGTCAAATTACACAGGCTGCTCTGCCCAAAGATGTCCTTCTCCAGATATGACCAGTAAGTGACTCTAGGGAATACACCTGTACCTGAGCTGCTGTGCCACAGAACCAGGGAGCTGCCCTCTGACAGCTCAGCAGCAACAGCAGCTCCATCTTCCTATTAAGCAATAATGACCCAGGATATGGGCATTTTAATTAACACATCCATTTTTTGAGTGGATGTTGCCTCACATTCCTTTCTCAAGCCAGGATGATCAACAGTTTAACTACAGGGAAGTGTTGCTTGTTGCATTGCATCTAAACACCTTTAAAAAATGCCAAAGGAATGAAGCACCACCCTACCAGAGTGAGTTGTGGGCCTGGGATGCAGGTCACGGGACTTTGTCACATGAGCACTGAGGACACCTCATGGATGCAAATTTCATCCCATTTGTTTAGATAAACAGGGACAATGTGAATATATGTTAATGTTAAAAATACCCCCGTTGGAATTTGCCCTGTGAAAGCCCAGGATGCTGCTGTCCCTGAGGATTTGCAGTGCCCAGCACTGACACAGGGCAGCACCTGGCACTCAAGTCCCCACCACTCTGATGTACCAAACACCACCCAGGCTCCAGCAGCTTAAGATGCAGCAGCTTGCAAGCACTGCTCTATTTTTACAGAAAAAGCACATGACACAACTCCAGGGCATCAATTATTCTGGATTTTCTGATAGAAGGTCATTGCTTTATTGCATCCCAGGAGACTGGAGAAACGTGTTAAATCTTTTCATACTTCAAACCTCTGACCTCCCTGAGGGCAGGATGTGCCTGCACAGGCAGGAGCAGAGCAGCAGGGCAGGAGAGCCTGAGGAAGTGCACACCCAGCCTTGCTTTATGAGCAGCAGCACAATCAGCTGGCTCAGATACAGTTCCAGGGCACTGCCTTGGAAGCTCCTCCATTAATTTTAGCAACTGGATTTCTTGTTTGGCTTTTTCTCTTCACAGACCTTGTCCAACACAGCTCTCCAGTTCCTGGGGGTCTGAAAACCTTCTGGACATGGTCAATATGGGTGTTTCCTCACAAAGCTCTGGTCTCTGCCAGACAACATCCCCGATGTGAGACAGCATCCTGAACACATTGTGCAGAGCCCCCAGGCTGAACCTCATCCTTTCAAAAGCCACTCCAACCCCAAGATCTCTGTCCCACTGCTCAGGGGTGTCCCTGCACCAGCTCTCCCTAAAGCTCATCCCCTCCTGCACTTGTGAGGGCACCTGAACACATCCATCAACCCTAGATCAAAAAAAGATCACACCATGACATGGGGACCTACATTTTACTTGTTTTAATGTAAAAAAAAAAAAGAGAGAATCAGTGGTAATTTCACTGAAATTCACAATGGTAATTGCAGTGAAACTACATCCTGCCTGGTGGGTAATTCAGCAAAACCAAAGTGCCACCACTTTCTAGGGACTGCTTTTCTGTGGACTCAAGCAGATCCCATTTTACGCCAGAACTTCTTCCACATTCAGTCAGGGTTTATCCTGAGCCTCAGGCTCTTCTCCTGAATGACCTCTGTGGTCTGAGGCACAGAACCCAGAACCCGAGAGAAAAAGAGAAGATCTTGCTGTGCTCTGGGGAAAAAAAAATTAAAAGTAATACTTAAGAAATTCACATTTTAAACAAACCTCAAAAGGCTTCTCTGACTTTTTAAAAGACTTTTTCCTACTAAAAAAATTATTACCTAAATTTAATTATTCTGGTAGGTCCACATAATAGAAGAGGTGTGACACACCAGTACCCCAAAAACTGGAGATGGCGAGGCAGCACTGACATCTCCCCTTAGCAGTGACTTTTAAGCACAAGTTTAGGACACGCTGCTTCTGCAACACTGAGCCAAGCAACAAATTAATCAAAGATGAAAGGGCCAGCTATCCCAGAAAAACAAACATTCACACAGTCATCAGAATTTTATTCTGAATAATTTTAGAGTTTTTAACAAATTATGTGCCTTTATTTTAAATAATTCAGCAAGGCAGAAGTCCTGAAAGCAGGCCACAAGTTGATTTGGGATGATTTCACAAGACAGTTACGAGGTTGCAGAAGTGATCACAGAAACAGAGATGCATACAGAATTTTCTCCCATTTCCCTTAAACATTGCTAAAAACCCTTCACTTCATATTACACTAGGAAATACTAAAAAAAGCTAAGTGACGATAGCAGGAACAGTACCAGGCTGCAAGAAGGAACTAAGTTGATTCATAAACGTTTCTTTAGTTGCCTGACAACGCCTGCATCTCTGAAGGCTGGTTCCATATGTTATCAGAAATCACCTTCCAGCTTTAACCCATAAACATAAAGCCAAACCCCATTATTTCAAAGACCCTACCAAACCACGCAACCTAAAACCACGGTGTCTACATTTGAAGTATTTTTAAATAATTCATGCAAATAATAAGCCAAATGTTATTAATTGTCTAGTTTCAGGTATATTATATGGATTAAATATTAGGAAGGAATTTGTCCCTAGGAGGGTGGGCAGGCCCTGGCACAGGTGCCCAGAGCAGCTGTGGCTGCCCCTGGATCCCTGGCAGTGCCCAAGGCCAGGCTGGACAGGGCTTGGAGCAGCCTGGGACAGTGGAAGGTGTCCCCATGGCAGGGGTGGCACTGGATGGGCTTTGAGGTCCCTTCCAACCCGTTCCAGGATTCTGTGCTGGCTGCAGGAAGCACAAGAGGGCAGTTAGGCCAGCAATGCCTTTGGCAGCACAGAATTCCAAGGGACTCTGTCCTTCATCACCTTCCCACTCCTGCTGCACCTCTGGGTTGGACACCTGGTGTCACCAGATGCCAGCAGGACCCTGTGCTCAGCCTCAGGCTCTCGAGAGGAGTGACAGCACCACTGTGCAGGGTCAGACACCATCCACGACCTGAGTGATCCAAACCCATTTCCAACCCAACACAAAGGGAATCTCTTCTGAGGAGTCAACAGGGCAGTCTGCTCTCACTGGGCTAAAGGCAACACTGCCGCAAAGGAGCTCCAAACAGCAGAGGAACAAAAATGGGTGTTACACCAGGGACACCCCCTAAAACAGCCACTATTGCTAACCATGAACTGTTACACAAGTTCAGCTATAACAAAACTCATATTCCTTAAAGACAACCACAGCAGTGTCTCTGCTGAGGGAGCCTCACCAACATCCACATGAGCACTCTGCTCACTGCCAGAGGAGCCAGCAGCACTGACATGCTCCCTGCCCCACCCCAGCCCCATGGAGCTCTCCAGCCTGTGCAGACACAGGCAGAAATGCAGCTTGTGTGGATCCACAGCTCGACCCTCACGGGAACGAGGCACAGAAATCATCTGGCCTTTCTACATCCCTTTGGGAACTAATTCCTGATGTAGTTCAAATCAATTCGTTACAGACAGCGCCAGTGAACTTCCAGGAGTCCACTTGGTACAAGAGGTCCATAAGCAGCTCCAGACACAGCAGCTTCCCACCATTCCCTCTCCTGCAGATGCCTCACTGCTCTGCCTGCATGCCTAATGATCCCCATGCAGAGATACAGAATAAATTATTACAGAAACAGCCATTATTTCTAATCATCATAAACTGTTTTTCCTGTAAACTTCAATCACTGCTAATCACCATCTCTTCCTTGCCATGAAGAGACCCAGAGCAATTAGGGGAGCAGAGTAACACACCTGAAACAGCATCACACAATTAATCAGATTTGGCTTATCATTCACCTGAATTATTCAAAATGTTACTAGAAGTTTAAATATTTTGTCTCTCTCATACATCAGGACAGCCATTCATTTCTCCCTATGAGAATGTACATGCACAAATCAAACCACACAAGTCCAATAAAAGAGATTAAGCTCTCAAATGGCATTACAGAACAGATTTGCAGGGCAGGAGGAGTCACTGAAGCTCCTCTTCCCATCCTGCAGGTTGCAGCACCTGTTAAAAACGCTGACAACAGAGCAGCACCTGTGTCCCAGCATCAGCCCCACCTGTTGTGCCTGGAGATATCACACACCTCCGTCCTCCCACCCAGTGTTCCGTGTTTACCCCGACACAGCTCCGCTGTCACAGCCCCTGCTGCCTGCCCCCCCTGCTCCTCGCCCTCCCCAGCACTGCTGCTGGCCCACGGGCCAGCTGGAAGGAGCAGGCAGCTCCCTTGGTAGCTCTCTGGAAAGGATCAGACCCAGCTTGGAGAGTGAGATGGAACACTCAGCTTAAGGACTCTCTTCACAGCATTAAATAACCCGATAATTCTGCCACAACTGCATCTGCAGGCAAATCATGGAAACACTGAATACTAAGAAGCTTCCTGATAGCCCAAGGAGAGCATCACCCATCCAACTGCCAGATGAGGAGGCAACTAAGCATCCATCTTTCTCCTTTAAATTGACATAAATCCCTCTTCCGTTCACCAGGCTTCCAAGCTGGTCAAATAAAGGCACATTTTTCTCAGGTTTTTAGTAGCAGAAAAGCTCAAAGCAGAAGAATAAAGATGAGATTGATCCTTCTACTTCCTCCCCACATCCCCAGTCACCAATGCCAGCACTCAGAGCATGCACCAGGGTGTTCCCTGAGGACACAGCTGGGAGGGCTCAGAGGAGCAGGGGCAAGGCAGGACCACTGCAGCCACGTTGGTTTAGGCCCAGGGGGTCTCAGAACCACATCCAGCATGGGTAAAATGATTTTACCACTGACCAGAGCACTGGGCTCCTGTTCTGGGCAACAGAAAGCTGAAAAAAGCCAGTCAAGGCTCACAGATTTCCCTGGGTTAGTGCAAAGGGTGAGATGAAGAAAAAAAAACGGTGCAAGGAAGAAGGTGAGACCAGGAATCTGGAGCAGGGACAGAGGAAAAGCTCTTAACGAGAGGCAGACCACAAAACGTGGGGTTTTTCTCAGTTACTCAGCACATTTCAGGGGTGGCACTGGAGCACCTGTGATGCACAGGACGTCACTGGGCCAGATTCCTCACCCCTGCTCTGCACCACAGCACTGCACCAGCTGCCCTCCATCCACCAGACCAGCACAAAGCAAAAAACACTGGAAATCCAATTCCCCAGCATTAGAACCGCTGAATTACTTGGCCTAGAGACAAGATTCCAGCCAGAGGCAAGCACTAATGAAAAATGTGACTTTCTCAGGCTGATACCCAGCAAAGCATGACTGAGCTCTTGGCAAAGAGCAGGACAATCCAAACACATCCTGCAGCACCTGGACACGTGAAAAAGAGGGGATGTGCAAGCACCACAAGAGGGGATTTCACAGACAAGGCTGCTCCTTCATATTTTAAAGCCTTTCTGGCTACTTGCTGATGTGATCTATCACTAATAAGGGATTTTTTATTTTTTAAATTAATACAGAATAAAACCACTGCACAACCGTTAAGGCGTTTCCACACAACAAAAGGTAGATCCACATTATAAAACATCAGCTGGCTGGATCCCACAGGAGAAAATCTCCCTATATCCCACGGCACCAAGGGGTCACCAGGGCCTCACATCACCTTTAGGGGACCATAAAATCTTGCTGCACACCCCATGGAGACAGGGGCACTCCAGACTCACAGAGGCCCCTCAGGGAATCCCCAAATTTTGCCCCACATCCCAGAGCACCAAGGGATCACCCCCTGCCACAGCATCCATAAAGGTGCCTGCCCATAGGGAGAGGGGTGATCAGAGCTCCACAGCAGCCCAGGGCACCCTAAATCCTGACAGCAGCACCAAGACACCCCTGGGCTTCACTGCACCGTCAGGGGACCCCACAATCCTGCCCTAGACACTCATCCCACAGCACCAAGGGGTCACCACAGCCTCTGAGCACCCCCAGGAAACCCCAAAACTCCAGCTCTGCACCCCACAAGGCCACTGCAACCCCACAGCACCCTTAGGGAACCCTAATTCCTGCCTCACACCCACATGGAGAGGGGTCACCCTGGACTGACAGTGCTCCTGAGGGGACTCCCAGTCCTGTCCCACAGTTCACACTGCCAAGGGGCCAGCCGGGTCTCAGAGCACCCCTGGGGGACCCTAAAACCCTGCCCCACAGGAAGGCGGGTCACCCTTGCCCCGGCTCCTGACGGAACCCCAGTCCTGTCCCAGATGCCACATCACCAAGAGGCCACCTCAGCCTCTCAAAACCCCCGGGGAACACCGGGAGAGGGGTCAGCCCCCATCCCCCCACACCACTGGGGGGTCCCCACAGCCTCACAGGACCGTCAGGAAGCCCCCCACCGCTGGGAGTGAGGGGGTCACCACAGCCTCACAGCACTGCCGAGGGACCCCCCAGGGCTGAGCGGCCTCCTGGCAGCGGGGCTGCAAGAAGCTCCCAAAGCCGCGGTGGCGCAGGGAGGAGCAGGAGCGGAGGAGGGAGCAGGGGATGGGCGATAGCGGCCGGTCCGTGTCCCCCCCACTTACCCGCCCCGCCATGTTGCCGCAGCGCCGACCGACAGGCCCTCCCCGCGGCCGCCAGGGGGCGGCGCAGCGCAGGCGCCGCGGCACCCCGGGGCGGAGCCCAGAGGATCGGGCGACCACGCCCCCTGAGTGATTCCGGATTTCTATTGGTTACTCCGCCCGCCGCTCAAAGCACTGACGGGGGCGTCACGGAGCGACACGCCCATCGGTCTGGCGGTGAGGGGCGGGTTGTCCTGCTGTCAGTCATTGAAAGAGCTGCGGCGATTGGTCAGTGGAGCTGGGTGGGCGGGGCCGAGGGTCCCGGACGGTGCCGCTGTTCCCGGGGCTCCGCGGGGCCGAGAGCGGAGTCGGGGAGCGCATGGGGGTGCCCGGGCGGGCAACCGGGAGGGACTCGCCTGGTCCCGGTCCCTATCCCGCGGTGCAGCGGGATGGGCCGAGCGCCGTGGCGTGAGGATGAGCGGGGCCGGGCTGCCAGGCAACCCCCGCCTTAATTCTTTAACTTATTTAATTCTGTTTTAATGTAGTTTTGATTAAAAATTAATAAAGTTTATAATAATTGTTCATAATTTATTGATATTAATACATTACTGGTCATATTTATATATTATATTATTATGTATTATACATTACTATGTGTACATTATGTATATTATATCTATTCTATTATATTTTTTATTTTATATATTTATTATTATATATTATTATATTAGATGGCATATTGTATGTTGTTAATATAGGATGCTATATTTTATATATAATAAAACATAATAACAATAATAACTTTTAATTGTACATTTGTTTTAAATTTTAATTCTGTTTAATTTCATTTTTAATCTAGCTTTGATTCTGTTTCTTCTCCAAGGAGGCCGCATAGCAGCTGTTGTAAACCGGGCATGGTGGTCTCCTTCGATGACATCAGATGTGTTAACTGTTTCCCTGAAGGGACTTCCCATTCGGCAGCACCTGGCTGACACTCATGGTTGTTTCTATTTGTGATAACAACCGCAGGAGGTGTGAGGAGGTAATGGGAGCTCAGAGCTGCCACCCAGCCCCTCGCGGTGTCACACCGGGACATGGCTGGTTCCTGGGGGAGGGGGCTCGGGGCTCCCCCAGCCCGTGGCTCCCCACACGGGGTGTGCTCGCTGCAGCTCCGCTCCTGCACAGCCGGGTCCTGTCGGAGCACTGAGAGCTTCCAGCCAGGCTTCGGGATGGGGATCCCTATGGGATTTGTTTGAAACAGTCCTTTGCTCTGGAGAAGCAGATCACGCTGAGGAGTGGTGGTTAGAGGTGACAGTGGCTTGTTCACAGAGCTCACCCCCTGTGTGACGTTCAGCCAGCGATGAAATCCCAGCTGTGCTCTGAGGTTTGTGTTTGGAGGGAGGTGGTGGCAAACACTCCAACCCCAAAGCTCAGTGGTGTCTGCAAAGCCAACCCAAACATCCTGGGAGCTTTAATGCATTAGCAACCTGTCCCAGCAGCTTCCTGCGTGGGCTTTGACAGCGTAATAAAATATTAATACTGATTGTTTCTGCCTTGAACAGGTACCAGAGTCAGCTGGGACCCAGGGGGGAGTGCCAGCTCCATGGAAAACTGGCACTGAGGAGACCTTACCACACTGGCCAAAGTGCTCAGTGCCCCACACTGTGGATGTACCTCAGGGCACAGCACAGGCCCTAGGAGAAGAAGAAATGGGGTCAGTGCCTAAATCTGCTGTAGGCTGATGCCAGCAAGTGCAAGGATTCCATCTCCTGCAGTGAGACCCTGTTGCCCCTGCCTGCCGCTGAGCAGTTTCACCATCCCTCGACAGAAATCACTGTGCCAGCAAAACAGCTCTGGAAAGTGGTTGTTAAATACTGCAAACACTCCCTGTGCTTTGGGGTGGCCGCAGCCAGACCCCAACAAGTCCTGAGCCCCGACCTGAGGGTGCTGACACCATTCTCCTGCACAGCTGGAAAGGTGCCCAGCCAGGAAGCTCAGCCCAGCAGTGAGCTCTGGCTGAATGATGAGTTTTGTGGGGGATTCTCGCTGCTCTCCTCCTCCCAGATCTCTGATCTGTGGCTGCTCTTGCAGCAAGAAATGCAATGTATGAATTTGTAGGGAATAGCTGAGCAGGACAGTGAGGCAGTGGCTGGTGCTTCCCCACTTTTCACCATTTCAAAAGGGGAAGAAAAACAAAACAAAGCTCTCCCAAACCAAGGACAAAGGTCACACCAACTCCTCTGCAGATCTGGGGCTAAGGGATCCAACCCACACCTGGCTCCTCCTGAGCCAGCCCCAAATCCCTGCCCCACAGCTCTGCCCCATAGCCCTTCCCTGGAGAAGGGAGCAAGGGATGGATCTGGGGTCTAGGACATACTCTGCAACCAAGACCTTCACTGATGACCCCCTCAACTCCTGGAGTGAATCCTCTGGCTTCCAGCAGGCAGAACATCTGTGTCTGGAGTCCTTGGTGGGTTTAGGAAGGGGCTGGGCAGACCCGGCCCCTCAGGCTGACCCTGCTGCCCTCCCCATGATCCTGCGGGCTGGCAGCACATGCTGGGGAAGTCAGAGATGTATCGCAGCACAAAAGACCACAATTCCTAAAAAAAGTCTGTTTCTGTGGGCATTTACTGCCCTGAATGGCCCAGATAGGGGTGGCAGCAAAAATGCTGGCTCCAGATGCCCTAAAAACAGCTTGAGGAGTGTAAAACAAAATATCTTTAGAAGTGAAAACAAGTTGGGTTTGGCTTCAGAGCCTGTGGGGTTTTCTTAGTCATTTTCAGTGAGAACAGTGATATTTGTGCAGTGGCAGAGTATCTAAACCAGCAGCAACAATGAAAAATATAAACAAACACAGGCTGTGCCCCCCTGCTTGTCTCAGCTCCCCACCAGCTCCCCTGTGGCTTCTCTTCCAGCCAAGCAGTCTTGGGGTTCTGGGACTCCCCAGCGGGGCACAGACCCTGCCCCAGGCACTTGGGGACAGCTCTGTCACCGATGACGGGTGACAGAGGGTTCCTCTTGCTCCTGTGTGAGAGGAGCAGGACTGAGGAGATGGCTGTGACCTGGTCAGGGCTGCTGTGGAAGGGCTGTCCCACCAGCCAGGAGCCACTCTGGCAGTCACTGTCACCACCTGAGCTGGCAGCGAAGCTCCTTTGCAGCTACAACCCCCCGTTGGCACAGTCAGACCAGGCTTCCCACAGCAGGGTCTCAATCCATCTCAATCGAGATTATCTAACCTTGGTGCAGTAACTAAATAGCAAAATAACAGCTCAAACTAGTGCCTCTGAGGAGGGACCCCAAACGGAGGAAACCTTTGGCTTGTATATCTTTACAGTGTGTGTGCAGGAGAGTCTGGGGTCACCAGCTCCTGCAGTGTCCTGAGTGTCCCCAGCCTGGGCCACAGGTGCCCTTCGTTGTGCAAAGGCTTGGGGAGGCCGCAGGCTCCTTCAGAGCTCATCCCGCAGCTCTCCCCGGTACTGAATGGATTCGGCATCAGGGCTCGGAGGGGGCGGCAGCCTCGGGCAGCCTCGGGACGGGGACGGGGGCCACAGGGTCGGGGAGGTGACAGGACCGGGGGTGACAGGCCCGGGTCCTGAGGCGCCGCTGTCTCCGGGACTGCGGCACGTCCGCGACCGCTCATTGGCGGGAGGCACGAGCGAGCTGTTTTCCCATTGGCTGCGCGCCTGCGGGCGGGGCCAATCGCAGCGCAGCCCTTTGTTCGCCGGGCGGCTGTCACCGCGTGGCCAACAGAGCCGCTCACGTTGCTTTGCGCGGGGAGGCACGAGGCGGCCGTCCGGGCGCTGATTGGCCGAGCGCCTCGGGCGCTGGCCAATGGGAGAGGGCGCGCGGGGTGGGGCGGCGGTTGGGCCGGCGCGAGGGCAACGGCCGGAACTCGCCTCAGGCCGCCCCGCGCGGGCCCGCGCCGAGACCGGCCCGGAGCCATGGAGGTGAGGGACGGGAGCGGGACGGGGACCGAGACGGGGACCGAGACGGGGACCGAGACGGGGACCGAGACGGGGGCCGGGGTTGGCTGTGCGCCTCTGCCCTTCACACACCCGGCGAGCCGCCACGGCTGTGTTGGGCTTGGCCCCGTCGGCGCTGAGGAGGCACCGAGGCCCGACCAGCATCGCGCCTGCCCCTGGCAGGTGTCCGAACCCCGCTGCCCCCTCCGGGCCCCGGCGCCCTCCCGTGTGGGAGCAGGAGTGGGACACGGAGCTCAGGCCTGTGGGGGAAATACCCCTCAGCATCCTGAAAAACACCTGTTTGGGGGGAAAGGGGCGAAAGTATGGGTTTGGGGGGTTGTTAGGACTGCCTCTGGCCCTACAAGTTTACCCTTTGTCTCTGGGATCGCAGACTGTGCACGTGTCAGATGTCTCTGTGAACGGTGATCTCTGAGGGGAAAACGTGGCACAGGACATAGAGCCAAGTTCCACAATAACTCAGTGTGTTCACTTATTTGGAAAATGTGCCAGAAAAACACAGAAAAGTACCTGAGTGTAATAGTGGTGAGAGCTACACGTGGTACATCCTCTGGGAGCTGCAGAAGGATGTTTCTAGAAAGCAGAGCTTATTCAGAATCCTAATTCTGGGAAACTGATTTTTCTGAATTTATTCATTATTCCGAATGAGCTGCTTTGGTAATAGCCAATAAGTTCACATTTCTATTTGTTGGCTAAAGGGGGTTTTAGCTAGCCAGTTTAGCTTTTCCTTTTGTGCCTCACCCTTGGGAGAAGAGAGTAGCCCTCAGCTTTTCTTTGTTCTCATTCCTTGCTCCTGCTGGCCTGTGCTTTCTGGCACTTGCAGGGGTTTCCTCCAGTTGGAGTTGTTTCTCCCATAGTTAGAGACTGGAGCAGATTTCCACCACAGCGCTCAGGGTGTGTATTGTAGGAAATTTCCAGCTCTTGACCTCTGGAAATGCACATCTAAGCCATCATGTAACTTAAACCGTGTATGGGAGCAATGATGGAAGGAAAAGAGGTGTCCAGGAATGTGTGAAGGCTGAATAACTCCTCTACTGCTGTTGGAGGAAGGGTTCCCTGCTCATGGCAGGGGTTGGAACTGGATGAGCTTTAAGGTCTCTTCCAAGCCATGCCATGATTCTGTGAGCATTCCTCTGTGTTTGATGTTCCTCTGTGGTGGCTCTGATGTTGGGAAGCTCAGCTGGTGGAAACAGGGAGAGTGCAGATTTCCTCTTGATCTGCACCTCCTCTGTCTCTGAACACCTTTGGAGTTTCTTGTGCTTTGGTAGGCTCAGCTTTTCCTTCAGGGTACACAGGAAAGTGTTTTACATTCATGTATAGAACCACATCCTTGAAAACTCAGATGGAAAAGAATCCAGCGTTAGAATTAGAATTAGAATTAGAAGCGTTAAAGAAGTTAACAATGGTATAAAATCCACAACTGTCAGCTCTGTTTTTATTTGTGTCTCTATGTATAATTATGACTGTGTGTAACAATGTCCCTGTCCCTTCAGCCCCTCATGGCAGTGTGTGTAACGATGTTTCTGTTCTTTTCCCTGTCCCGAAGACCCTCGTTCCATTCTGTGTGTACTGAGGGTGTCCCTGTCCTTTTCCCCATCCCTTCAGCCCCTCGTGCTGTTCCGTGTGTACTGATGATGTCCCTGTCCCTGTCCCGCAGCCCCTCATGGCAGTGTGTGTGCTGATGATGTCCCTGTCCCGCAGCCCCTCATGCCGTTCTGTGTGTACTGATGATGTCCCTGTCCCTGTCCCGCAGCCCCTCATGGCAGTGTGTGTGCTGATGATGTCCCTGTCCCGCAGCCCCTCATGGCAGTGTGTGTACTGATGATGTCCCTGTCCCGCAGCCCCTCATGGCAGTGTGTGTACTGATGATGTCCCTGTCCCTGTCCCGCAGCCCCTCATGGCAGTGTGTGTGCTGATGATGTCCCTGTCCCGCAGCCCCTCATGGCAGTGTGTGTACTGATGATGTCCCTGTCCCGCAGCCCCTCATGCCGTTCTGTGTGTACCGATGATGTCCCTGTCCTTTCCCTGTCCCCGCAGCCCAACGTGGCGTTCCGAGGCGGCGGCCGCTGCTGGGGCGGTGCGGAAGCGGGCGGGAGGCCCACGGACGTGTTCAGCGCCGCCCTGCCGGGCTCTGCCTCGCTCTATGGCTGCTACAAATCACAGGTTCGGTTGGTTACTGATGATTTTTATAGCTCTGTAAGCGTTTGGGTTGCTTGTGAACAAAATGGTCGGAACATGTTTCTAAAGTGGTTGCTTACACTGGTGAATACAAATCACAGTGTTTGATTTAACTGTAGTAAATCTTCATTGCAGTAACTTTCATCAGAGGGGACAGTGGCTTTTCTGATGCAGTCACTGATGAAGCTGTAGGGGATGTTTGTTAAAATGCTATTTCACCATTTTTCTGGTGAAATGTTCATAGTAATTGTTCTTCTGTTGGCATAAACAATTGTAGGCAGAGTGAGGAGCAAACAACTCTTCTAGGAAAACTGGAAAGTGGGTAAGAAGGAGAACCTTAGCTATTGCCTCAGTTATTTCTGTAGTTGAAGCATTCATGTGAACCCGTTCTTAGTCTGATCAGCAGAAACTGCCAGGACAATTAAATATGTCAGCGTTCCCTTGGAATTTTTGCCTTTCATGGCCATAAACTTTCACTAAGGTAAAATACTCAAATGAAAATTCATTCCCAGTACCCTCAAGACCAGACTTGCTACTTCTTCCATCCAGGACTTACTTTGTCAGACTACCCTGCTCCACAAAGGAATGTATCCTGGGTCTTTAACATTTAAGCCTGCAAAACCAACATTTATTGTTTCACTTACTAAGGGCTAAGAACGCCTGATGTGTCTAAACCAAGCAGATAGGATAAATGTAAAGATATTCCTTTTCACTTAATCAGGATATAATGCCTTTCCTCAAGAAAAGAATTGGCTGTAAGTTTTCTTCAGTACCTTAATACCCTGTAATGATAGGGAGAAAGAGGATGTAATTCCTAACTCCTGGTAGGGATCAACCAGCAGAAACTGGAGCAGATGTGTTAGGCTAACATTGTTGCCAGTTTTAAGAGCTCTCTAAGCCTAGAGGAAGGCTCAGGTTAGAAAGGAGACATTGTTTATTCTGTGCATTGTGCCGGGGCGGGGGGGGGGGGGGGGGGGGGGGAAGTTTTCCTCAAACCAAGCACACCAAGGAGTGAAAAGCGAGAGAATTTGGACACTAAAGTTTGCATAAATATTTCTGTGTAATCCACAGTTCCTGCATGCCTAATGCAGTCACTGAGCTTAAATAAAATACCCCAGCTCTGGTGATCTCCATCTTTCTTTGCTCATTCCATTACCTCATGGATTTCTTTGGTGACATGATGGATAAGAAGAAAGTGTTTCTGCTACTCCTTTTAGCTTCTTTTAACAGCCTTTGCAAACTTTTACATTGTAGCAATTTCTACACTAGCATAATGCTCATAACATAGGGCTAGGTTGTATCATTGAAATTAAGATATAGGGGTGTTTTATTCGTTGAAAGGAAGCTACTGGGGGTTGAATAGTTAAAATCACAGCCTTTGTTCTGAGTAAATTTACAAACACAGAAATTTGAATGTGATTTAATTATCGATTTCTATATCTGCACATGGAAAACTAAAGCATACCCACCTTTTACTCATGTATCTGAGTATCATTTTTATATTAATCACTGGTGGAATTTCAAAATTACAGATGTTCTGTTCCATATCTAGGTAGAAATCTTGAATTTCAATTGTATTTCCTTCAGCTATTGTTCATGTGCTGTACAGGTGCTGATACCTGTGGTTTGTCATCTGTTTCTTTCTTAATGGGCCCATACTCTCTGTCCTGTTGGATACATTATAGTTCCATTTATTGATCAAGTTTAGATGTGGTATCCCCTGAAAAATGGCTTATTCCCCCAAACCCCATCCATGGTTCAGCCCCCATGTCTGTCAAACCCAACTGTTATCTCATCCCACGCCCACCCCATGTCCATCATCCCAGACCCACCTCCCAGTTCTGGAATGTTCTCCCCAACTCTGTTACCCATTTGGCAATATGTTCAAATCACACCTTCGTGTTTTCCCTGATTGGTTCTCCCCCTATGGGGTGATCCCATACCCCACCCCATGCCCTGAAAAAGTTCCTGATTGGTTCCTGATTTTTGTACCACCCCTCTTTAAAAAGGCTCACATTTCTTTGTTCTCTGTCTCGTGGCGCCGGCCCCTTCGGACAATGGAGGTGCTTCGGAGCTGCCAACCCTTAAGACCCTGCGTGGTCCTTTATCAGCCCTCTGTGGCCACCCCACTTCTTTTGGTCCTTATCACAATCCATTCCACCGAGCTTGCCGGGGTTTAGGAGTCCAGGATTGTGATATTTAGAGCAATAGTAACATGAATATAATTTACTATAGTTTTAAGTATAGTCAATGTTAAATAGTATTTGTTGTTTCCCTACCTTCTTAATTTCATACAGGCTGATTTCCCAGGTCTGAGGCACTTTGGGAGGTGTTAATGGTCAGGGGTTTCCTTCTAACTTTACTTGTATCCAATGGTTTTGTGCTACTACTTTATCTCCTGTAGCTCAGCAATGATATTTACCTTCATACTCCTTATGTACCAAAGAAAATTTTAGAGCGTGTGTGTTGTCAATTCCCATCTAATTTTAACAATAATTAATAATTTAAATTACCTTCCATCCTCCTTAAACCATTGTACAATTGGTTTCTTGTTACAGTCTTTGACTGGACAAGAAAGAACAAAAGGATTACCTATATAAATTTCATATTCAGAACGTTAAGGCAGTTCAGGGAAACATGTCATAGTAACAATCCTAACCAATGTAAAATTATACCAACATTATAGCAAGTTTGACATCTGGCACTGGTTTGGAATCCTGCTCTTTGCAATTGTGTTTGTCTAAAATAATTACTGCACTTGGAATTGCTACTACCCCTTGAGGTCATTCTACTTCCATGTAAGACAGGTCTTCTTCCCAGGCAGAGTTCATGAAGTTACTTTGTAATTTTTTAGTCCCAAAAGCCCAGAGGAGGTGGTTTCTCACCTACCTGGTCCTGTAGTTTTCTTTAGTCCTGAGTGGTGGTTCCACACTGTGGTCCTTGAAGCTTCACAGCTGTGATGGTGAATTGAACGTGGTACGGTCCTTTCCGGTGTTCCTTTGGCTCATTGCTCCATGGTCAGACCCAATCTCCCACCTGGATGTCATGAGCAGGAAGGTCCAGATCAATCTGATTTCTGCAGTGAAGGTACTGGTTGATAGAGGACAAAACTCTCCCCAGACAAATAACATAATTACACAAGTGTTCTTGGCCCAGATATTCACAGAATGTGGTTTGTAAGAGACTGCCTGATAAGGTATTCTGTATAGATTTCAAAAGGACTGAGTTTATCTCTGGATCTAGGTGTCTGGTGGAATGCAAAAGAAAACATCTTACAAGTCCAACACCGATACTTGTTACAATGCCTGCCTAGGCCTTTTGGCGGGGTCTCTGGTGATCACTAGGGGGCTGGGGAGGTGCCCCCACTCAGTTTTCAGCAAAGGTCAGCTCAGAACACACAGAACACAAGGCTGAGTGACAAAGAAGTTGTGATGTGCAGCTCCAGCACCTTCTTCTTAAACAATTGCCTGGCAGGATGTAGTATGTGAAAGCTTTCCTAAGCCTTAAGCAACACGTGTTTAGCACACCTGAGAGCATCTGTTTGTGTTCAGAAGAGGGGTGAAAGGTGAGAATGATACCATCAGCTTCCATCTGCAACAGACAGCAAGGGAAGGGACTGAGAATTCTGCTTAAAGACATTAACATGGCCTAAAATTGTTGTATTCCAAGTGTGTGGCTTGCTTACTTCTCATGTGCTGATTCCTCCAAGAGTGAACTCAGTTACAACCATGTACAGTGATAAAATGACTGTTTGATATGTTTCTTATTAAATAAATGCTTTTATTGTGCATTAAATGCAGAATGAAGAAAACGTGGAGTTACCTCAGGCCTACAGTTCTTCCCTTTCAACATTAGAGTACTCTGCACCCATGGACCCTTCCCTTTTGTACCCCTCTTGGTCTGCGTGTACAGAGGACACCGAGCAGCCTGCTGCTCCTCAGAATAACCTGAAGTCCAGGTAGTCATCCTTGACAGGGAGTGTGTGTGTGTTGGGCTAGATGGATTATATTTTTTTGTTTAATTGAACATAGGAAGTACTTTGAATATAGGGATTGCTTTTATTAATACACAGTTGTTTTTCAGGATTCAGCCTGAAAGGAATGATTATGGCAGTGAAACTGATTTATATGGACTCGTGTCAAACATCTTGGAAGAACAAGACAAACCACAGCCGTGCTTTGCTGAGGGGTGAGTGAGGTGCAGGTGGCAGAAAGTGCCTCTCTGATCTCACTGTGCTCCTGAGTCAGCTCCATCTGCTGCTGGCCAGGCCTCATGCTCTGGCCATGAGCTTGCCCTCTCTTCCCCTCATCTTCCAACATTTCACTTGGGATACTTGGAAGCTTTTCTCACTTAGATTGCATGGCAGCTTCTGGCTCTCTGATATTTACAGAACTTGTTAATTGGCATTTTTTAAATAAGATCTTAACAAGTGTTGTGGACATGCTGTATTCAGATAAATCCCCTGGATATATGCCTTGGTCTGTTTTTTTATTTTAATCAAGACTGAATTCAGAATTTAGGTTTCTTTCTTAATTAATGTCAATTCACAGACAAAATACACAAAGCACAGACTTCTTCACATTTGCCTGAACTGGCAGAAGAAAATTCCATGCAAAATTAATGTTTCTTGCTGTTAGTGCTACCTAAGCAATATTTGTGTATCTAAATGTCAGGTTTATTTTGTCTCTATTCCTGCACCGGAAGACAATTCCATAGTCATAACAACACAACACAGACGGGTGCAGGTTCGGCATCCCCAGCATACTTACAGAGCTCTCTGTCTTTTCCTCTTCCAGGTCTAGGAGACAAAATAGGGAGCCCAGCTCTCAGGTTCCCAAGCCAGGCACTGCTTTTCCTTTCCGTCTTCCCAAACAATTCCAGTGATTTCTCTATGTGTGCTGAGTTATGTGTCTGAAATGAGGGAAAACTTCACAGTCAGTCTTGATATCACGAGACAACTCAGTAATTCCTTTGCTATGGACAGGCAGGGCTGGTTCAGCATTCCCAGAACTGGCCTGCAATGGCTTCCAGGCACAATTTCCCCTCTCCTTAGTCTGTTTACAGTTCTCCTTGGCAGTCAGGGATTGATGGTCCTGTGTTAATTCATGCTGGTTAGTGGAAAGAAATGAGATGAGCTGGGATGCTGCCTCTGGCTCTACCTGCAGGAAGCAGTGCAGGCCAGTGTAAGGCACCAGTGAGGTGAGAGAGAAGTGTTTTCTCTGGAGTGCTGGGACATGGCTTTGGAAGACTGAGGGCAGTCTGGGTACCTGAAGTTGGTGCTGAACCAGGAGTATTTTGGTGATGATGGACAGGACTGACATATCAGGATTTCATGTGTACACATCCCTTGCAGCTTGAAGCCTGTCCATAGCTCCTGAGCTGTGGTGGGTGTTTACACAAGGCAGAATCAGTTTTCTCAGCTAGTTTGGGGAAACTGAAGATGACAGGAGTGGGTAGAAGTTCAAGTCAGTCATCTTGGAATCATTTGAGAGAAAGGATTCAGGACTAATTAGTTTCTTAAACCTTGTTTTATGTTTGGGAATAAAGAGCAGCAGCACAGATCAGTGTCTAACCCTGCATTTCTTGTTTTCCAAGGAGCTGCCCTCCCACTCTGAAGTCCGTGTGGCCGGTGAACACAAGCAGAATGGAGCACCATGACCTGCTGCCAGAAGGCAGGAGGGCAGTGGTTGGAACAGTGCCCCAGCAGGGTTTCTATGGCAGTGAGTCCATCCCTGCTGCTGACAAGCCGTTCCTGCAGAGTCCCACTCTGGTGGCACAGCAGAAGGCAGACGAGTGTTACCGCGGCTTTGCCGGCGTGGACCTGGAGGAGCAGAGCCTGTACTCTGCCAGGAGCAATCGTGCCAATGGCTGCAACCTGCAGGCTAATGAGAGTATGAAGACAACACCTGTATATCAGAACTATCCCTACCTGAAAAACACCTTTGCAGCCCAGGCTGGGTACTCAGAAGCAATCAAAGAAGCAGCAGCCGATGCTTATTCTTATGGAAGGGAGAAGGTGTGTCCCAAAGGAGCAGATGCACAGGTGCACCCAAAACGGGCAGAAACCTTCCTTCCACAGTGTCACAGATACAATGAGAACACGGATTATACCAGATACACTGAATATTCTCATGCTGGTAAAGCAAAGCCCAACAAGGGCACCAGTTGTAGCTTCCAAGAAAATAGAAAGCTGGTAAATGGAACCCCTGAGGCACCATCTCTGGATGCAGAGCCCTATGCTAAATTATTTCAAGTTAAATCAGGAACTCAGAAAAAATTTGAAGATACAATTTCAGATCAGCACGACTTTACATTTCCCAAGTCTGTAGGACTTGTATCAGAAAAACAATTTGCAAGCGAATCTTCCTTCAGCACTGATTTTGGGCAAAAATTTGAATATGGACTAAAATCTTTTGCAGCTTGTCCAGGAAATAATGGTGTGGAAAAGCAGCAGTTTTCCAAGTCCAATCTTCAGAATCCTGAATTCTATAAATCACTCCCACTGTTGCCCAGTGCAGCAGTCCCCTCAGCAGGCTCTAGCGCCAGGCCAGGGTGGATGAACATCCAAACCAAACCCATGGCTTCTGGCCCCTTCCAGAATCCAAGTCCTTTGTTGAAACTGAATAATCAGTCACCTGCATTTCTAAAAAGCTCTCGTCATTCTAATGATGTTTTTCAGTTGCCATCTTCAAATTTGCCTTTAAATAATAATTTACTTCACAAGTACTGTCAAGATAACCCATTCCTCTCCAGCCTTGACTTCGGCTACAGCACTGCAGAACGAGCTCGGGCAGCTGCATGCATGGAAGCCCTGGTTAGAGGTGGGGAAGAGAACCTCATCGAGTACCTCAGTGAGAAGAAGCTGAAGCAGCCAAATGGATTCTGTGACAGTTACTTGGCTCAGCAATTGGGGATCATTGACAATCTGAACAAGCAGCGTTTCCAGCTGAAGCCACAGAGTGAGCACTGTGACCTGGAAGGGCAGAACCAGGCGGATGGGGTGTTTCAGGACATGTACCAGGAGTTAGTGGAGTCCCAGAGGCAGCTGCATCTGGGGGCAGGGAATGGGGACACCGGTGCCATGGGTGCCAGGAGCTGCCTGCAGGCTCCAGGCATTCCCAACTGCATGGTGGGCGACTTCAGGCGCAACCGGCAGCTGGGCCCCAGCACCTTCCCCGTGAGACCTGCTCACCTCCTGGGCCGCTCCGTGGTGCCTCTGGTGGAGCCTCACGCCTTGTTCTCCCAGGATGATCTCAAACGCCTGTACCCCTGCTTCACGGAGAAGATGTACGGGGACAGTGCCCTTTCTGGTTTCGTGTCAGCATTTGGATTCCAAAAGCAAGTTAAAAATCGCTATGGGCCTGCCAGCGAGCTGCATGTGAGACTGGAAGAGTGTTATGAGCAGTGGAGAGCTTTGGAGAAAGAAAGAAAGAAGGTAAGAAAACCAAACTAGAATAATATCACAGATTTGATGTAGATCTCATCCTGCTCAGTGCAGTCCCAGATCATGGGTAGTTCTGCTGTTAGGAGTTTAGATGCTTGATGAGACTTCAGAATTACAAGTTTGTTTCTCTGTGTTTTCTGGGACAGGAAGTGAAAGGTGTGCAGATCTGTAGCTTGGCTGGAGGCATAGCTAATGTTGTATGGAACCTTGCACTAAAAGCAGGAATTCAGGGGCTTTTCCAGTCCCAGGGCTGGGGAAGGGTGTTCATGAGGAACAAAGATGTGCTATACCTTTTTTATTAATAAATAAATGCAGTGCCTCTGGAACTTTGAAAGCAAATCCAGCAAATATGTTTTGAATTGAAACTAAACTTTAATTCTTTCAATCCAATTTTTTAGGAGCTACACCAAATTCCTACCTCCTATTTCCCTGAAGGTTTAAACCTAGGGTGTATTTGAAGGTTGTGTTTTTTTTTTTTCCCCAGAAACAGAGGCTATGGGAAGGTCATTTAATTAAAATCCTTGCAGTAAAAGCTCAGGTAGGGCTGTGTGAAGCCCACTAAAAGCTGTTGCCATTTTTGATCTGTAGGAAAACCTGTCTTCATTTCACCAGCTGAGATGGGGTTTGAATTTCAATACCTGGGATTGTCTGTGGGGAAAGCTGGGCCAAGTGTCACCTGGCAGCAGTGGGACCTTTGGGAGTTCTCCTGTGCCAGTCCCCACAAAGAAACCAATTCCAAGAAGATGTAACATGGGGGGTTTTTTGATGCTGTTTCCTGTGAAAAGCCAGTGGTTGCTTTGAATACAGGGGCTGAGGAAGAGTGAGCCCAGCTTAAGGAGGGGAGGTGGTGTCTGGGGTGCATGGAAAGTGCAAGAGGGAAAAAGCTGGCAAGTGCAGGGACCATGGGGGAGAAATTCAGCATTATCACACAATCACAGAATGGTTTGGGTCAGAAGGGACCTTAAAGTTCCCTCAGTCCCACCTCTGCCATGGCAGGGACACCTCCCACTGTCCCAGGCTGCTCCAAGCCCTGTCCAGCCTGGCCTTGGGCACTGCCAGGGATGGGGCAGCCACAGCTGCTCTGGGCACTCTGTGCCAGGGCCTCACCACCCTCAAAAGGAACAACTTATTTCTAATATCTAATCTAAACCTGCTCTTTCTGTGTGAGGCCATTCCCCCTTGCCTTGGCACACCAGACTCTTGTGGACCACTATGAAACCATCCAAGAATTTTAAATCAGATTCAGCTAATTCTGTGTTTTTATGGGTGTTTCAGAGTGACATAACAAGGGGATGAGAGACGGAAACTTGGAATCTTGCAAGCAGTTTTCAAAATAGTCTTTTGATGGCTAAATAAAATACAGAATGGTTTGGTTTGGAAGGGACCTTAAAGACCATGCAGCTCCACCCACCTGCCACAGCAGGAGCACCTTCCACTACACCAGGGTGCTTAGGAAAAAATCTTTCTTTAGTTTGATCTGTACAAAAATTAGGTTAATTGCTGACTGAAACAGTTTTATTTTAATTTTATATGTGAGATCCACATCTGTTTGGTAATTTTTTCCCTGTAATTCTGACTTTGCCTCCATTTTATTTCCAGGCAAAACCAGTACAGGCTGTAGTCAGAGTGAGCAGACATAGCACTGCTGGAACACGGTGTGTTGGCACGACTGCTTTAGTTGAACTGCTTTGAGTAAAGCAGTTGTTCACTTAAAGCAGGTGATTGTCTCACCAGAGGGTTAAATCCCAAATGCCTGAATCCTCATTGTCTCCTTTAAAAAACTCCAAAACCCTGATGGGAAGAATTTGATTCTGATATTTTTTCTTGTTTCTGTAATGAAGCATACTCTGCGTGTATATTCTGAGGGAGTTGTTCTTTTGTTTTCCTGCAGACTGAATCAGCTCTTGCTAAGAATTTCCAAGGGAAGAAGGTTTCCAGTACTAACAACATTCCAATTCCAAGGCTGACATCAAATCCATCAAGGGTTGATCGCTTAATTGTGGATCAGCTACGGGAACAAGCCAGAGTGAGTTGTAGGACTAAAAAAAATCTATTGAACTTATCCCACAGAACTTAGAGTACAGTGTGAGACAGGTAAGATGATCAGAGCAGCTTTTCCCAAAATAGCTTTGTTCTTCAGTGCTGTGCAGGGAATAACATTTCAGCAGTCCCTGTTAGAGCTTCTGCAGCTCCCAGGTGCTGTTTCCAGGGAACCACAGAGGGGCTGAGGCTCACAGTTGCATCCCTACGTGCCAGGAGTTCGTGGTGCAGCAATCCAGTCCTGGAGCCTCTGCACAGCTCTCAGGGGTTCTGCATTTGGAGACACTGTGATGGAGGAGGTATTTGGGGTTAAAAACAGGTTTAGTTAATGTTTGGAAGGTGTTGACATATGTATTTGCATGAGAGTCTGGTATATTTTAATGCAGAGTGATTATTTGATGCACCTTCAGCCAGAGTTTCTGTTACCAGTTTGTTGTTAAACCCAGAGAGCCATAACCAGTAGGACAAGGGAAACTGGTGTCTGCTGAGCTCTGTGGGCAAACCACGGTGCTGGTGGCAGCCCAGGGTCCATGGGAAGGTGACAGCTGGGGGAGGAGGGTGCCATCAGAATGGTGAGGGGCTGCGAGGCCCTCCTGAGGCCCAGAGAGCACAGCCATGGTGCTGCAGACAAGGAGAAACAGAAGCCAGCCTGTCCCCCCCTGCCAGGGCTGTGAAAGGGTTCTGGGAAACGTTTGGAGGCAGCAGCAGTGCTGAGCCTGCCACTCGGCAGCAGGGGGGAGCAGCAGCCTGTCCTACCTGCCTCACACAGGAGAAATAATCCGTGGAGCTGTGTGTGCTCACTGCCAGCAGGGCCTGCCTGGTGCTGCTCATCCAGCTGAGGGACGGAGAGGAAGATGTGGATGGGCTTAGTGCACTCTTTTGGAACTCCTGCTCTATGGGTCCCAAAAGAACAGCCTTAGTTTCATGCTTAGAAGGCTTGCCTGCTCTTGTCCTGGTACTTTAAAACTGCCTCCAAAACAGGGCTTAAGCCTCTCTAGTCATTTGAGAAACCAAACTTCATGGTGTAGCACCTCAAGCCCTTGTTAGGTGCCTTGTCAGGTAGTTTTAACGATGCTCAGCAGCAGAGTGGGGCTGTTACATTTGGATTCTAACATTAGAAAGCTTGGTGATGGCCAGAGAGGAAGCCTGGTACTAAGGTTTGAGTGGAAGCTGAGTTGGCTGAGTCTGGGATTAACTCTTCATAGTTGGAGCATCCAGTTAAATCTTCACAGTCACATGCATTCCTTTAGGACATGAAGTGTGGCCATGGCCTGTGGAACATCCCAGTCTGGGGATTTTTGGTTTCTCTTTTTCTGCAGACCAGTAACCATGTTCTCTGCATTATGTGACTGTGGCTGAGGAGTCACTCACCACAGGGAAACCCACAAGTGATGTGACTGGTGTAAGATAAGACA
Organism: Prinia subflava; assembly: GCF_021018805.1. Lineage (NCBI taxonomy): Eukaryota > Metazoa > Chordata > Aves > Passeriformes > Cisticolidae > Prinia > Prinia subflava. The sequence continues at coordinate 20,475,578 of NC_086254.1, forward strand.
ACAAAGATGCACATTTTCAGTGGACTAAACAAACCTGAATTATTTCTGAATGTTTGTTCTCAGCTCCCTCAGTGCTGAGTGCTTATCCCAAAGTCAGCCCACACGTGGTTCCACAGCAGCTTTCCCTTTCCCAGCACGGCTGTGACTGCTGCTGGCCCCGGCTGCCCTGCACAGCACAGGGGCCTGTCCGGGTTTTCACCCAGAAATTGCAGCAGTGCTGTGAGAAGGGAGGACCCAAGTGCTCTGAATTCAGGGAAATGCACGTTGTCCTGAAACCACCTTCTGTTCATGGATGTCTCAGAGCTGTACAGATCTGGTAACAGCTGGGAGTCCTTACTGGGGTATTGTAGCTTTGCTCTTGTGCTTTGCACACCCAGCTGTACCACAGGTTTGGAGATCAACAAATCCCTGGTAAGAACTTCCAATTGCTTCAGCTGTAACTTCATGAACTGTTCTCAAAAGAAAGTAATGGTTATCATTAATCTGTTCTCACTAATTAGTTAATTTCCTTGTAAGTGTGGCTGAGTACAGTGCGAACCCCTGTACGATGTGAATTGTTCATTAGGTTGTGACTTTGCTGGGGAAGATGGAGCGCCTGCGCAGCTCTCCGCTGCACGCCAACATCTCCACTGCTCTGGACAAACACCTGGAGGCGATCCACGTGGTGCAGGCTCGCAGGAAGGATGAGATTGTCAATGCCTCCAGCCGGCAGCGGCACGGCCCCCCCAGGTGCCAGGATGAGAGAGGTATGGCTGTGCTTATGGACATTTGTCAGGGAGCTGGGAAGTTGAACACATCTTGCAAAAATAAGTGAGGGGGGTTGTCATTCAAGTTTTAACTCACTTTTCAGTGTTAGAGCTTTGCCAAAGGCAGATTGGGTGGGGTTTGGATGAAGGTTTGAGGAGACACTAAAACTGGGTTTTAGAGATAAATAGGTTAAACCGATTTGGAGGTGGTTATTCAATTAATAAACTAGCAAGGAATAACGATTAGTGGGGTTTTTGATAACATATTTAGGGACTGAAGATGTTACTAAGCTATTGCCTCTTGCTTCTCCCTGTCCCTTATATTCCTGTTCCAATGAACCCTTCAGTTCTGTCTTTGTCTAGAACTTCCTTGATATCTCCATGCTAAATCTGCCCAAAGTGACTGAGATGGCCTTGGCTTACAAATGGATTTCCTCTTCAAGCACCTTATGTCATAGACTGGCATAATTACAAATCATATTTTGGATGGATGCACAAAAATACAATGGGCAGAATGTTTTCATTCTTAATGGTGTCCCAAATAACCCAAATATTCAGTTTCATCTTTCACCAATGCACAGGCAGCGTGGCAGGTTCCCTTGTCTCTGAGATGGGAGTCAGGGTGAATTCCTGCTCCCTCCAACACTCTGACCTCCTACCTTGTGCCAGAAGCTGTCTTACATTTCTAAATCTTCTGATCTCTTCTGCTGTTCTTTCTACATCTGAATTACAGGGATTATTTTACTTCTTTGGGGTGTCCCGTTATGCAGTTCTGTAATTCTCAAGTTTACCTCAGAAGATACACTGCAGCATTCTTTATTTTCACTTGTTCTCCATCATTCTTGTTTCTCTTAACCTTGTCTGAAGATTATGGGACTTGTTAAGGTGAAGGAGAGTTCTTGGGTGTTAAAGCACATGAAATTAATAGGCTTTACCTGGCACTACCACATCTGTGAGCTCTTTGTAACAGAATAGTCTGGAAAGGAATTGTCAGTCCTGGAGATGCAGCTTCTTGGTGCCAGCTGCTGGGAGAGGGGAGCAGGCTCTGCACAATAGGATCTGATTATTTACCTGGAGGGTGGTGCTTGGTCCTCTGCCTCCCATCACTGTCTTGGGGTGCTGAGCCTGGAGCAGCAGTTGGAGAGGATTTTTTTGAACAGTAAATTATTCCATGCAATAACTGTATTTGCTATGTCAGGCAAAACCTTGAGGGAAAGGTCCGAAGCTGTTCTGGTTTGTTTGGGAGCAGATCTTGCCCAGCCCGTTTCTGCAGCACCTTTCTCCTCCATCTGATCCGATATTAGGCATCTGTTACAGAACCACAGCATGGTTTGGGTGGGAAGGGCCCTATAAAGCTCATCCAGTGCCACCCCTGCCATGGCAGGGACACCTTCCACTGTCCCAGGCTGCTCCAAGCCCTGTCCAGCCTGGCCTTGGGTACTTCCAGGGATCCAGGGGCAGCCACAGCTGCTCTGGGCAGCCTTTGCCAGAGTAACGGGATCACAGCCCAGGTGACCCTTTACAGCTCTGTGGTTCAACAGCCATTCACAGAACATGAGCTGTGTGCTTCAATCCAGTGCCCCCAGTGTTCCTCCAGCCATGGTACGGATTCCTTGGCAGGACAGGAGAAGGAGGGGAAGGGCCCGGTGCCATTAGTGTGTGTGTACATGGAGCGCCCCAGCCCCGGGGTGCAGCTGCAGCAAGAAGGTGCTGTCACAAACTCAGAACCTAAAAGTGCACCTGCCTCACTGTGTGAGGGCAGAGGAGTTCAGATCCAGTTTTTATAAAACTGTAAAGGGACAGACAAGGTCAGACATGCATGGGAAGGTGTGGGGCCAGGGCGGCCCAGCAGTGCTCCAGACTAAACAGTCTCCAGTGTGAGACAGTGCTCCAGACTAAAGGGCCGTTTCCTCCCTCTGCAGTGGTGCTGGCTCTGGCCGCGGCGCTGCAGGCGCTGTGCCTGGCCACGCGCAGGGTGCGCACCGTGCTGTGGTGCGCCCTCCAGATGACCCTGCCCAATCCCTCCGCCGCCAAACGGGCTCGGGAGAGACTTCCCCAGGAGGGGGCAGCGCCCGACGAGAAACGAGCGGAGACAGCCCCGGCTGCGGCCGCGGCCCCGCGAGGGCCCAGGGAAGAGGGTGCAGAGAGAGCCCCGGGGCCGTGCACGGACCTGCTCCGCAGTGTGTATGAGAGAGGAGATGTGAATTCCTCCTAATTTTTGGTTCTTTTTAGTTACTTCAAAGTTTCAACTGCTAAAGTTAATATTTAAAGCTGTATCTTGATGAGAAGTGGGATTTGCCTTAAGGGCTCCCATGTTAAGCTGTTAACGTGACGGGAGGGTCAAAATGTTGTAAAGCCAAACTGGTGAGTGTTAACTTAAAAAAATAATCAGAATAATTCATTAACAGCCAAGATATTATTTAACTTCTGTGGGTGAAGCCTGGTGTCCAACTCTCCCCATAACTCCTTTTAGTTTTGCTTTAGGAAGTAAGTTTTTAAATAATGATTCTTAAAGACTGTGGTGTGACAGGGTGTGAGGTTGGTGTCAGATCTGATTGTGATGTAAAATGGTTTCCTTATTGAACTAAAACCTGCAAACAGGAAGAAAAAAGGCTAGGAATACCTAATATTCATGTCAAACTAGATATTTAAAATACAAATATTTATGATTTTGAGATTTTAAAGTCTACATTTGGGAAAGACAATATACACCAGGTTCCACTAAATTACCAGTAGAGGAGAATTGTTGTGTGAAACCATGAATTTAGTAAATGTGTTCAGACATTTGGAATGGTTTTGGAAACAAAGGAACTACTGTTGTAAAGTATTTAAGCATAATCAAACTACGACAGGCAGACAGGATTGTCCTGCAGAGCTGTGAAGGAGCTTCAATAATGAGCGTTGTTTTTAATTTAACTTCAGAAAAGCTCATGCCAAGTTCTGAAATTTGGATTTTCTTAAAGTTACTCGTTTGGTTTGAAATTTGATTGTCAGCTTCTAGACTTCTTAGTTCCCTTCTGCATTTGGGCAGCTCCCAGCACTGGTGTTTGCTTGCAGCTCTCAGTCTTTAGGAGCAGAAGTGCTCGGGACAGAGTGACCCTGGGAAACCCACAACCAGTGGGTTAAAGTTATGAGCTGACCATGCCTACACACCCTGGTACTGACACAGCTCTGTTCTTCCTGCTGCTGGGAATGCTGATGTGCAGAAGGGGTGATGGCATCAGGTGAATTGTCATGAGATGATGTGCAGAAATGACTGAGAAAGGCTCAGCAGGTGGGGTGTGATCACGGCAATGACAGAAGTGCTGCCAGGTGAGTGGGGCAGAACAAGCACAGCTTCCTAACAGTCACTGCACTGGGGGTTGTTCAGTTTGACCCAGGCTGTGTTGATGTTAAAGCAAAAACAGACTGTGCTGACTGGAGTTGTCTATAAGAAATAAATTCATTTTTGTTGAAGAGCTTTTGTTCTGCAAGTGTGTTTCCAGGCCACGCTCCTCGAGCCTTAACCAGTACTGGGGGGAAGCATTCAGTCTGTTATGGAATTGCGTTCACGATAAAGCAAAGGGGATGCTGAAATCCCTCTCTGGAGAGAGCCATGACCATAACATCAGACATGCCAAGGGAGCCAGAGTAGGGAATGTTTCTTCCCTGCAAATGTCTTAGCTCCAAGCTCTGCATTGCCAGGGAAGGCTGATGCAGCAATTCTGTCATCTGCACTGGGAATCTGAGGGGTGAGTCCAGAGTATTCCTGCTGTATAAATACAGCAGGTGCCAGCTGTGCACTGCTGACTGTCCTGAATGGAGCAGCAGTGGCTGGAGCTCCAGAACCTGAGTTGTGCCAGCCTGGGCACCTGGTCCATGGCACAAACTGCTGACATGGGAAGGGGTGGGCGCACAGTCCTGGGGGGCAGCATCATGAGGTGGGGACAGCCCTTCAGCCTCATGGGCTGGGAAGCATCAGCTCACTTTGAGTTTCCAACACCACTGGCTGCTGCTGTGGTGCTGCTCCTGGCCACGGTTCCGCTCTGCCCCAGGACAGCTGCTGAAAGCCACAGGGCTGGACTTGCCCTTGCTCCTGATCCCTGTCCCTGACAGGGCCTTTCCCAACGGCAGAGCAAGGTTTGGCCAGACAACAGCCCAGCCCTGTGCCTGGCTGGGAGTGCAGGGGCCAGCGGTACCTGCAGAGGGATCTGCAGGGCTGTGGGAGCCCCTTCCCACCGTGTGTGTGTGTGTGACTGCCCTTCCTGCATCCCTGCAGGCACCTATGGATGAGCACACACAGTACAGCCTGTTCCTGGACAGGCTCTGGAGTACAGCAGTGGGCACAGCAGGCTCAGAGCCTCCTCTCCCGTGGAGGTGAACGCTGCCCTTCCCTGGACCCTCACAACCAAAGGTCTCAGGAGGCACTGACAGGCTCAGGTGGGCCGTGCCTGTGCAGGTGGGCAGCTCCAGCCCTCAGCTTGCATTTTCCTTGGAAGCCAAGGGCTGGGCAGTTCAGTGCCAGGTCACCGAGCTCCAGGTAAAGCCACTCTGGCTGACAAGGATGGGCAGCAGCTGCTGCCAGAGCAAGTGGGGTGCCAGTGATAGATGAGATCTCCAGTGCTGTCGGACTCCTGAACCCACCCCATGCATTGCCAGGGCTGCCTTGGGCCCAGGCAGAGCCAGTGCCTCAGGCTCTGGTACAAGGGGCTGGTACACGGGCTCCAGGGCACTAGAGGAAGTGAGGGCTGGGGCTTAATCACACCCCCCTCCCTCAACAGCTGCCCCCTGCCCTGTTCCACTGCAGTCCCACACCCTGGCAGCTGCCTGAGGCACCTGAAACACAATGCTCCAACCAGGAACCACCACAGTGCACCAGGCCAGGCTGGGGAAGAGAGCCTTGGGGAGCAATACAGCTGGGCCAGGTCCCAGGAAAGGGCATCACAGCCCTGAGAAACAAGGCATGAATGAATCTGCACCAAAGCAGCAGCACGTGAGCCTCCAGAAATGCTGCTGCTGGGCCAGCAAGGACACACCATTGGCACTGCCATCATGAATGGCAACATCACTCAGAGCAACTCACTTCTTGGGCAATCAAGATTTATTATTCAAGTCCAAAGACAAAGCAGTTGGAGACTCACACAGCACAGCAGCAGCCTGAGGGGGAGGCCAGGCCCCCTGGAGTCAGAGCGGTGCCAAAAGCGGCCCTGGGTCAGGCACGCCGGGAGTGCAGGAGCACAGCTCAGCACAGGTCACCTCACAGCACACAGGCACCCAGAGCACACCCGGTCCTCTCACAGCCACTCCTTCCCCCTCAGTTCACAGGATTAGTGTTCTCCCTCCCCAGTGGGCAACAGCATCACAAAAAAGGCTGGGGCGGCAGGGAGGAGCCCTTTGGGGGGAAGAGGAGCATTCAGAAAGAGCACTGCAGTTCCTGATGGCAGCTATGCCCAACAGGCAGTGACCCCAGCACAGGCCTGGCTCACCCTGCTTGTGCCAAACCAGCTTCAGAGCTTCACCCTGGCAGCAGCTGTGGAGGTAACAGTCCATGTTCACCCCACAGAACATTGGGGAGCACCATTTTCCAGCAATCTGGAGTCTTAAAACTGCGTTAGGATTGTGGTTTGCTGCTACTGAGGCCAATGCTCCTGCCCAGGTGGTGTTTCCCTCACTCACAGGCTGTAGCTCATCTATTTCACACATCTCACTCCTCTGCTGCAGCCCAGTGCTGCCCCGTGCTGAGCTCAGCTCCACTCCTGCTCCCCTAGCCCAGCACAAGCAGGGCTGGAGCGTTGGTCTCAGCAGTGCAAACACAGGGATTTGCAAAGATATTTTTCAAGGCTTGTGTAAATGAATCCATGTGTGCCCCAGGGCAGTGTGCTCTGGCTCGTGGCAGGACAGGCTCAGCTCAAACCACAGCCAGGGCAGGGGCTGCTCCTACACCATGCTCTGCTCCCACGTGGTCAGAAGTAAAAATGGATCAATTTAACAACACGGACATAATCACTTCACCCTTCTTTGGTACAGACACTGGCCACGAGCACCGACTGGGACACTGACACCACAAGCACAGGGCACACGGAGTCCAGGAGCTGCTCAGAGATTCTGTTCTGCTATGTAACAAAACAAAACAAAAAAAAGGCAACACTTCCCAAGAACTGCTCCCAGCCACGTGCCTGGAATTCTTGCTGCTTTTAAAACACACACCGTATTCAGAATTAATTTTATCCTTTGAGAGTCCAACTGGAAATCACCAGCTACCGCTTCCGCTCGCCCTTCTGTGTTCGTTTCTTCTCCTTCTCCTTCCTCTCCTGCTTGGCCAGCTTGTCCTTCTCCCGCTGCAGTCTATCCTGCTCTTTCTTCTTCTGGAACTCATCCCGCAGCAGCTCCCGCTCCAGCTTCCTGGCGTTCAGGACATCCTCCACGTTGGTGTTTCGGAACAGCGCTGCCGTGGGCTAAGGACCGACAACACTCTGGCTCGGCTCATGTGAGACAAACTGTGAAGTTTGTTCTACCTCCCCCCTCACCTTCTGACTCCCTACTGCCTCACAAGGCAGGTAAGGAATTGGGGAATGAGGAATGCAGAAAGGAGAAGGAATCTCTGATTGTTTTCCCAAAAGAAAAGTCAGGTTGAAAAACACTCACTCCTAGAGAAGGAAGGGTTTGGAGCACAAGTCTGATGAGGAGTGGCTGAGGGAGCTGGGGGGGGGCTCAGCCTGGACAAAAGGAGGCTGAGGGAACACCTTCTCACTCTCCACAACTCCCTGGCAGGTGGGTGCAGCCAGGGGTTGAGCTCTGCTCCCAGGGAACAGGGACAGGAGAGGGAACAGCCTCAAGTTATGGCAGGAGAGGTTTAGGTTGGCTATTGGAAAAACTACTTCATGGAGAAGGTGCTCAGGCATTGGCACAGGCTACCCAGGGTAGTGGAGGAGTCCCATCCCTGAGGGATTTAAATGTCATGGATGTGGCACTTGGGGACAGGGGTTAGTGGTGGCCTTGGCAGTGCTGGGGGAATGGCTGGACTCCATGTCAGAGGGCTTTTCCAACCTCACTGATTCTATGTTTTTTTCCTAGAAAAATGAGGTTCTTAAGACTGATGTGTAGAAATGCATGTCAAACCTCTACAAACCTGAAAGCAAGCAAACACAGGGTACAGCCTTGAGTTGGGTTCACTGCAGGTGTGTGACATGTCTGAACACATACATACATGTACATACGTGTGTGTATATGTGCAGATACATACATGTCCCTATGTAGGGACAAGAATCATTTACATTTCATATTTAATTATGTGATAAAATCTGCTGCCATCTTAAATATGCCTGGGAGCTCAAGGACGGTCCCAGTTCTGAGACACGGGCCCCTTGGCCCATCCTGAGTGTTCAGCTGCACCATGGCCTGCCAAGCTTCCTTCCTGACATGGTTCCCCTCTCTGGACACCAGCTAACATTAACCTGGTGTTCTGGGAGCATTGTCCTTATCAATAAGCATGTTCTGTGAAGCTGCAAGAAAGTGGAAGATGGAAAGAAGGGAGGAGAAGAAAATGCAAATGGCAGGGTTGGTGTGAGCACTGTGCACAGAGCACACGGACCTGTCACTGTCACTGTGAGCAAGGTCAGGGTACACAGAGAGAAAAACCAATCCCCAAGCTTAAAAGGAGGCCCTAAAGAAACAGGGAGACCAGCACAGCAAGAGAAGGATGGGTTTCCTCACCATGGAGGCTGCCTGCCCCACAAACAGCCCGAGTCACCAGGAATTCAAAGGATACATTTTTCTGATCCAATATTTACTGCTGTCGTTGATCCATCCTGTTCATCCCCACCAGTGAGAGAATTAAGGAAACGCAGACATCAGTAATGAACTTGTGCCTCTCTACAGCCACACCTCACTCAAATAACAGCTTTATAAGGAAGAAGCATCTGGACTCTCACAGGTATGCACAGGTATGCACAGCTCCCACCCTCAGCTCCTGCTGCTCCAGGGCCAGATGCAGTTGCCTACAGTTCACTCAGCTGGGAAGGGAAGAGCTTGTTCTTCAGCACCACAAAGGGTTAACTTCTAACCCTCCCACTCCACACACTCTCTCTGTAAAGGATTATTTCAGATTTCTCCTGGGAAAGCAAGAGAGAAACTCAGCACCAGTGGCGAGGATGAGGGCATTCACTGCTCTCCTGCCACACACCTGGGCTGGGCAAAGCATGACAGCCACGTGCTGGTGGGGACAAACACCCTCCCCTCCCAGAGCATCTGCTCACAGCACTCCATGAACAAGGAGCTTCCATCTTTATCCATCGCAGTTATTTTATTGTGAAGGAGACTGCAAAGCTTCCCCAGCTCTCCCCACGGGACCCTGCAGAGCTGGGAGGGCACTGTTGTTGGAGGAGGTTTAGAAGAGCTGTTGTCCCACACGGGCCTGAGCCCCGCCAGTGCAGGAAAAGGATATTCCTCCTCATCGGTCACGTTGGCATACTGGGCCAGGAGCGCAGCCTTCCTCTGCTTCTCCTCCTGGGACACCTCCTTGGGCTTCACCACTATCCTGGCCTGCTTCTCCATCATGCTGGCGATGGCCTGGACCTCATCTGACAGGAGAGGAGTGACAGTGTCAGCCCAGGCCACACACACGGCCACCGAGCCCCTGGTGGCATCACTGCCTCCTCCCTCTGCAGCTCCACCCACGCCTTGTCCTGCAGGGACACTGTCCTGGGGGAGATGCACCCAGCCAAAGGGAGATATCTCACCCAAAAACACCCCCCAGGCTTTTCCCAAGGACTCTAGTGGTGCTGTCAAAGCCAGCTGCTGTGGGGAATCCCAGCTGGGATCTGGAAGAGATGGAGCTGCTGAGGAGGCACCACGGGGCTGGCAAGGGCCAGCATGGGGCTGACACCCTGAGGTGACACCAGCTTCTCCCTTCCAGGGGGAATTCCCTGTGCCGCACCCAGCCACCACCAGACACTGTTATTCCTGGAGTAGACACTGTTTTTCCTGGAGTAAGGGAAGTTTCACAATGAAACTGGAATCAGTTGGGCTCTGGCTAATGAAAATCCATTTGACTCCAAATCACATTCTCTTCTGCTTCAAAGCAGCTTAATAAGTTTATTTAAGGATGTACTTAACCCCCATCAAAGAGAAATTCTGAAAACCTGAAGTGAGGGATCAGTTCCATGCTCTCCCTTTCTTTCCAACCAAGAGAAACCAACAGCTGATTTACCTTTTAACACTGAAATTCCACTGCCCATTTCCTAAAATGACATCTAGGTTTTGATGCCAATTTTTTTAGCCTGTTAATCACTTACCCTCAGGACTTTCTTATTCTGAGTGGATACACACTTCAGAGGGGATTTATCCTTTTATGGAACCCCAGTGAAATAATTTCACCTTGGGATTTCATGAACCCAGACACATTGTGCTGCCTTTCTATAACAAGAAAAATCCCTGTGGGTGAGCACTGGCAGGAGCAGGAGGAGCCCAGCAGCAGCTCCAGCAGCAGCTCCAGCAATCCCAGTCACTTGTCCCCAAAAGAAATTTATTTTATTTAATGCATGGAACAGCATTAACTTCTCCCTGTCCCTAGCCAAAGGCAAGGTCAGGCCAAGAACAGACTTCCGGGATTTTTTGGGAAAGCCACTGAGCTGCTGCCTGGTGGAGCTACTGTGTCCATGCAGGGGGTGAGGGAGAGGGGGGTGCTGGGGCTGATCCAGTGACAAGGGACTTGCTGCAGAGCCACTCCTGGGTGACACTGGGCACTGACAATGTCCTGTTTGCAGCCACAGGCACCAAGAAAATGCAAAGCAAACAAAAAGCAGGATTTAGCCAAAAGGGACATTGCATTGTCACGATCTCCTGTCAGGTCCGTGCCACTGCAGTGTCACTGATCCATGCTTGAACCACAAATCCTCCCAGCACACGGCTCCACTGCATCCAGAGGCCTGCACAGGGACCAGGACAAACCTCTCCAGGTTTGGAGAGGAAAAGGAGAGGTCCTGGCTCCCAGCTGAGGACAAGGGATGGATTCAGGGAGGGGACACAGGAACAGTGGGGCTGTATGGGGCTGGGGATGGAGCAGTGACAGTTTTTCAGCAGTCTCACACAGCTTCTTCCAACAAGCATTTATGGGAAAAGAGGAGAGCTGAAAAAGGGAAATGTTGGAAGAGGAAATAGGGAGGTGTGAGTGGGGTGAGCAGCAGCAGGGACTGCCCAGTTCTCCACAGGGGCAGCTGCAGTTGTACAAACCAGCTGCTTTCCAGACTGCCATAGAAGCAGCACAGGTTTCTATACCATAATAGCTGCAGTGCCAGCACTGAACAGAGACAGCCCTGGACGTGTTGGGAAAAGTTTCTGAAAAAACCACAGAATGGTTTGGGTTGGACCTTAATGACCATCTCATCAGAAAAAAAATCCTATAGAAAAAAAAACAACACACAAACAAAAACCCCATCAAAACCACAGCAAAAAAAAAACCCAAACAAAACAAAAACCAACAAAAAACCCCACACCAAAACAAACCAAAACAAACCCCAACCAACCACCACAAAAAAACCCGATGCCAAACCAAAAAATAACAACAGAAGGCAAAAAACCCCACAAACAAGAAAACAAAAAAAACCAAACACTTTTCCCCTGCAGCATAATGAACCCAAAGAACAGCAAATGCTGGGGCAGCCCAAAGTGAAGCTGCTCATCCCCACGGCAGGTGAAAAAGTAACTGAGCAGCAGTGGAACGAGGGGCAGGTCAGACCTGCAGCCATGGGGCAGCGTTGGTTTAACTCCTACCAGGACAAACACAAAGTCCCCCTTGAGGTGAGGCCCTGCAGGTTACCCCACACTGAGGACCAGGGCACAGCACCCCAGGGCGCAGCACCCCAGGGCGCAGCACCCCAGGGCGCAGCACTCTACCTTCTTTCTCCTCTTTGGCATCAACGACCTGGGAGTCAGACCACCTCTCCACAACCTCCCTGCACACATCGTTCAAGAGATCTTCTTCCTAGTAAGGGAAAAGAGACTCCTCAGACTTGGAACAGAGTTGGCTGCTTCAAACCAGCACCAGTCAGACAGGAAAAGCAGCAGCTACAAAGGATCTGCACACCCAGCAATCAGCTCAGGAATACAGCTTTTCACCCCAAATCTGCTTGTTAAGCACACACAGCACTGTGTTTTCCCTGGGATGACACAATCACACCGTGTCTGGTCTCTGTGCACACGAACAGCTCTGACACACGTGGGTTTCACAGCGGTGGCTGTGCAGGTGCCACGGCCCTGCCCACACCCAGGAGGCCATCGGGGATCTTTGCTCCCACAGCCTCCTGCCCAGCATCCTCTCTCCCTGAGCAAGGCCACCAGGACGTGACTCAGTGCCACCTCCACCCCAAGCTCACTAAAGGGAATAAATCACACGGGATAAATCGTAGGTCAGGGCCAGTACAGAGCTGGAACCACTGCGGTGGTGCTGACAGACATCACCTCCCACCAGCAGGGACATTCTGGTCTCCCCTGACCATTAAACACAACTGAGCGGTGGCAGTGGGACACATCCCCTGCTCCAGCACAGGCTCCTCCAGGGGCTGCAGGTGAATCTCTGCTCCAGCGTGGATCTCCAGGGGCCGCAGGGGCACTGCTGCCTCTCCATGGCAATCCCCACAGAACCTCAGCCATGGTGCCTGGAGCTGCTCCTGCCCCTCCTTCCCCACTGACCCTGCAGAGCTGCTCCTCTCACAGGTTCTCACTCCTCCCTCCAGCTGTGCTTCTAGAGGTGGTTTTTTCCCTGCTTAAAATTGTTACTTAAAGGTGCTGAATGTCTTGGAGCTGATTGGTATTTGCTCCATGAAACATGGGAGATCCAAACACCACTGATGGGGAGGTCACAGAGCTCAGGGGCCACCACCAAATATTTCCAAACAAACAAGAAATGATGTTGGTTTGGAGTTCAATAAATACAGAGAAAAATCAACCATGGAAAACACAGGAGAGGTGGATTCTGTCTGGTTTAAAGAGAAGAACTGGACAGAAATAGAACTCAATTTTAAGTTTCTTGATTAGAAATGGTGACATCTGAATAAACTTACTAGTGCAATACATGATCAGGACTGAGGAACCATGGACATGAGAGCAGATGTCACCTTATTTTAAAAAGGGTTGTGAAAGACAAACAAGTGAAGAAAAAAATCCTCTGTAATCTGTGTATGGAACTAGGAGAAGAGACTTGGCAAGAAAACCCTCAAATTCACCAAATGAAACACTGTTTCAAAAGTCAATACAGAAATAAGCACAGAGTCTAAAAATAAAGAAACAAAAAGAAATTTTAAAAAGAACAGACTGCAAAGAGTAATTACAAAGTCTCAGGGTTCAAGAGACAAAAATGGTTTACAGGAATGGCAGAAAAATGAAACTGAGCTGGAAACTGCAAATGAGGCTCAACTCAGCTGTGGCAGAGCAGGAGGAGGCTGTGATGTGACAGGGGCAGCCCTGGACTCAGGGGACTTGGGAACCCCACAGCTGCTCAGTCCTGGCAGCAGCAGCACAGAAAGGAACTCAGCACTGAGCAGAAAAGGGGAAACAGCAGAAAACTGGAATATCAGGAAAGGAGAATATCAGTGGCAGGGCCGGCCAGCACTGCTCAGATAGGACACACTTCCCAAGCCTGGAGAGGGCCGGGCACAGTGACAGGGATGGAATGAAGTCTGGTAATTACAGGCAGGTTAATTAACCTCAGCTACTGCAGAGCAGCACTTTGCTAAGACATCTGGCTCCGTCCCTCAGGATGCACCATTTGCTTTTCCAGCTCTTTTAGGCTCAAAAACAATTCAGTGAGTTCCCTGCTGTGCCCCAGCGTGGGGAGGGGACTGGGACAGCAGGGGAGGGTGCTCCAAGTTTTAGGAAACTCATCTGGAATGGCACAGTCAGTGTACAGAAGAAATGGTGTCATACCTGTGATAAGAAAATACTTATCACCCAGTGCCTCTGGGTTTTGTGCTCCCACACTGATATTTTGGGAGGAAATCAGCGACAGCCACTGAGCAGACAGTTCCCAACACCAGCTCATGATTTAGCATTTTACATGAAACAACCATTAATTAAAAATTCCCGAGACACAGACACTGTAAAAATCATACAAGGATTATTGAAGAGAAATCCCTCCCCGCACTCTCCTGGCTCCCAGGAATCCGCCAGGGGCCGGGGCGAGCGCTGCCCACCCCCCGAGCTCGCCCCGGCTGTTCCTGTCCGTCCCGGCCCCAGCCGGATCTGATTCCTGACAGACAGCGCGTGTGAGGCACCGGAGCACCGCCCCACACGCTCCTGCCAGGGGATTTACCATTAAAAGTCACCTCTCGGAGCCCAGCTGGCGCTGCCAGGCCGCCCAGCTCGCGGTGCTCACAAATAAAGGGCATCCCCGTGTTCCGCACGAACAGCCCCTTCCACGGCACGGGCAGAGCTCCCATCAGCTCCGAGCCTGCCACAAAACCCCTCCCCAGCCAACAATGCCCCCAAACAGGCACCGAAAACCCCGCAAGGGTCGCGGGTGGGGGTAAACAAAGCCCCTGGATGTGGGTGTCCTCCCAGTAAGGGGCACCCCGCTCCGGGAAGGGGCCGATGCGCCCCAGGGCTCCGGGAGCCGCCCCGCCTGCCCTCCCCGCCCGACCCACGGAGCCCCCGGCCCAGCGAGGCCGCAGCCCCGCGTCGCCTTCTGCGCTGCAGGGGAGCCCCGGCGGGAGCACGGAGCGCTCATGGGCGCGGGGCGGACGGCGAGACCCCGCCGGCCCGGGGGCCGCGGAGGGACCCCCGCCCCTCACCAGGCAGGCGGCCAGCACGGCCCGCAGCGCCTCCAGCCGCTCCTCATCGCTCTCCTCCTCCCGCAGCAGCCCCTCGATGTAGGCGCCGTACACGGCGCGGTCCAGCCCCAGCGCGTCCAGCCGCGCTGCGAGCCAGGCCGGGAACGGCGGCGGCTCCGGGGCCAGGATGGGCGCCGGGACCGGGAGCGGGATCGGGAGCGCGGCCGCACCCGCCCCGCCGGGCGCCGCCATCTTGGGCCTTCAGAGAGGGGGACGGCGGCCGCGGAGGGACAAACTGCGGCGCCGGCGGGAGCCGCGGGCGCGGGGTCGGGGTCGGCGCCGCCGTGCCCGGACGGGAGCAGCGGGACCGGGCGGGCAGTGCGGTGTGCTCGGCGTGCCCCGTGTGCCCCCTGCGCCCTTGGCACAGCTTCTCCTTCCCCGAGAGAACGGCTTCGCGGGGAGCGGCGCGTCCCTGCGCGGCCGCCGTGCGGGGCGGGCCGGGGCGGGGCGGGCGGCGGAATTTAAACGAGCACAAGCGGCGGGCTCCCGGCGGCTCCGAGCCCCGGGCAGGGCCATGGCCGGCACGGCCTCCCCTCGGCCTCTCCGCGGACAGTCCTTCTACCTGGACCTGCCGAGCGGCCGCAGCGCCCGAGACCTGGCGGAGGCCATCGGGCGGCTCGGCGGGGTGAGCGCGGGCCGGGGGCCTGAGGGCCGGGAGGGGCTGGGGGTGACCCGGGACTGACCCGGGACTGCGGGGTCCCTGCCACGGGGGGGTGGGTCTTGGGTGGGCCTCGCTCCTTTTCTGTCTCTGCTCATTTTTTAACTTTCCCTGATTTTCTTGTTTTTCCTGTGGGCCGGTTCCCTCGCCGGGTTCGCGTGCAGCCGGAGCCCTGGTGGCTGGTGGAGCTCGTCGCGGCCCGGCCCCTCGGGCAGGCCCGCCGGCTCCGCACCGGCCTTTCCCTCATCCCCGGGGGCTCCCGGCGCTCCGCTCCGGCCGGTGCCGGCGGCCACCCCGGGAGAAACCCCCAGGCTGCGGGGAGCAGCGCCCCGGCCGTGGAGGTGCTTCCAGTCAGGGGTGACGGTCACCTCGGCCTGCGAGCGCTTCCCGGGGGTGAGAACCGGCTGCGGCTCACAGGGGCAGCTCCCAGAGGTGGTAACTGCTCGTGTGGCGATGGGTGCCCCACCACACGGTGAGAAATGATTGCCTGGCCAGGGACACGTTTTGCAGGTGATTGTAACTGATGTGTGGTTTCCCCTCATCGCTGACAACAAGCCTGTGGCAGTTTAGTTTTTTAGGGAAGTTGTGGGACTTCCAAATGGAATTCAACATAGGGTAAAGTAGGGAAATGCCAACCAAGGTTCTTATCATGGAGCTATGTGCTTTTCTCGTGGTTTTCCCAGAAAAGCCATCTGGGCCCATTTCCCTGGGAGGCTGTTTTTTGGGTGGATCCCAGTGGCATCCTTTGTGGCCTCCAGGCTTCCTTGCTGCTGATATTCCTCATTAATTCCTTTTATCCTGTCCCAAAACCCTTCAAAAAGTAGCATCACCTCAGTCCCTCAAGCTGGAGCTGAGCATGGGGTTGTACTTGTTCATCTTTATTACTCTTGTGCACAGTTTGGTTATAACAGTTGTTACTATTTGTTTTTAAGCTCTTTAATATCTCTGAGGTAATCATCTCATATAACCTCAAAACTTAAATCTTACAATACACACTAGTATAAAACCTTTTAGTTCTTGCTGATGATGTATCCCTTCAGCCCTGATCGGGTGTTGGCTGCACAGGCATGTGGGGAAGGTGACCTGCACTGTTTTCATGAACTGCACCTTCATCCTGAACTTGCTGGTTTCTCTCTGCCCTCCCCTGGATGTGTCACCCACATTTGGGACATCTCTTTCCTAGCTGGACATCCTCAAGTCTGAGAACCCCGTGCTCCCAGCAGACAGTTACTGCTCTGCACAGCTGCTCTGTTACTTGGAAATAATTTTAGATTTTGACCATCCTGGTTCCTATCAAGCACCATCCTGGCCCTCCCTCTGTGAAATGAGGTCCTTTGGCAGTGGAGCTCTCATTCCTCTTGCATGTGTCTGTAGAGCAGCTCTTGGGCAGCAATATCCAAGCCCAGGTTCTGTGTGTAGTTCAGGACACAGCTAAGGGCATCCTGTGGCCTGGGGCTGCATGTGCCTCCTTGAACTTGGCATGGGGCTGGTGACACTCTGGAGTGTTATTTGGATGGGGAGGTTGTGATTTCCTCTCTTCTGTGCTTGCAGCCCGGCCTGCAGTGGCCCTTGCAGCACTTCACACCCACTTCATGGCTTGGGAGTCTCCACCTCCAGAGATTCTGCAATGGAGCAGAACCAGCTTGTTCAGCAGCTGTGATTTTGGGCTGCCCAGATCTTTATCTTCCTGAGGGCTTCACACCTGAGCCCCATGACACTCTGCCTCCTGCACAGATTCTGAGAAGCCAAGTCATTATTGGCTTACAATACCACTGGTGTCCCAACTTTTGGGTTCCCACCTCTTTCTTGGCCTGGTAGCTCCTGTGTAAAGGTGTGTGTATGTGTTTCACCTCTCTAGTTCCCTGCTGCCCTGTTCTCAGTGGAGCTGTTTGCCCAGCTCTTCACTTTCTCCTTTATTTTTCAAAAACTTGTTATGTTCTCCTAAGGACAGAGCTCCTCTATGCTGATCCATGATGCTCAGGGCCTTTTCCTCAGAGGCTGAGGTTTTTTTGAAAGCACTGTGTGAGGAGTAGGTGGTAGTGACAGAGTCATGGATGCCTGGATCTGAAATTCTGGTGACTGTTTGCAGTGAAATATGCAATGAAAAATGCAGTGAATCTCTAGGGCATCACAGAATCTCCTTCTGGAGACAGCAGTGTGGAAAGAAGGAAACTGATTGCTTCCAGCAGCCCCTGGCTGTGTGGAGGTTGAGCCAGGGGCAGTGGCTTTGTTTAGCAGGGCTCTGTCAGCTCAGGGTCAGGCACTTGCAGAGTGCTCTGTTCTGTCTCACTGCAGGTGACTGAAAGCTTCCTCAGCAAAGAAGTCACCTGCGTGGTGTCCAGCAACAGAGAGGCCAAGCGGGGCCAGGCCAGGCCTCGGGAGGAGAAGCAGAGCAGCCCAACTGCAAAAGACACAAAATCCACGAGCTCTGTGCCTGCTGCCCCCGAAGGGAACCCAACCAGACTTCGCCAGAAGCCACCATACACTGTAAGAGCTACAGAGGTTTTGGCCCCAGGGGTCTGTGATTCTGGGTAGGCTCTGGGGCCAGTTTTGGAAGGTGGAATTGGTCCTGCTCTGAGCAAATATTCTGTGTGGTTTTTCCCTGCTCTATTCCTGTTTCCCATTGCAGTCTCTGGGTACTCACAGGCATAGGGCAAGGCCCCTGTAACCTGGGAGGAGATCCCTGAGGCCCTCCTGCAGGAAGGGGCTTCTCCTGGTCCCATTTGTCTGCTGGAGCTGGGTTTTCTGCTCACAAATTCTTGTGGCCAGACTCCAACATCCCAGCTGGAATGTGGTGCCTGCTGGAAGCTGTGACTGGGGAAAGGCAGCTGCCCCAGTCCAGGCATGGGGAACCTCTGCCAGCTGGAGCTGAACTACTGCAGTGGGAAACCTGAGCTGCAGAGGCTTCTCCCAGTTTTTGTCCTCTGTCCTGGCTCCCAGTGCTGTCCCTCATCTTAAAAAGAGCTGAACTAATCTACTGAAACCCTTGGACTGAAAATAAGGCTCAGTCCTAGGATGTTCCTAACTCTGGCCAGCATGTTGGGATGCCTGGAGAACAGGAGGCTCAAGGGGACCTGATCTGTCTACACTCCCTGACAGGAGGGTGTAGCCAGGTGGGGCTTGGTCACTTCTTCCAGGTAACAAGGGACAGGACAAAGGAAACAGCCTCAAGTTGTCCTGGGCAGGTTTAGATGGGATGTTAAGATAAACTCCTTCATGGAAGACACACCTGGCACAGGCTGCCCAGGGCAGTAATGGAGTCTCCATCCCTGGAGGGATTTAAAAACTGTGTGGATGTGGCACTTGGGGACAGGGGTTAATGGTGACCTTGACTGTCTGGGGAAGGGTTGGACTTGATGACCTTACAGGGTTTTTCCAGCCTGAACAATTCCATGATGCAGCAGGCAGTTTCCAAGCTAAATTGCTGCTTGCCCTTGGCACACTCTGGAGCCTTCATTTCACTGCTGGTCGATAATTGCAAGCCTTGGCTGGTGCTGGTGGTGCAGTTGAGTGGTCCTCCCTGCGGTTTGCCTGCCCTGGAAAGGCTCTCTCTCTCCCCTGGCAGAAATGAGCCCAGCAGAGTGTGGGGATCCCCAGGGACCGCTGCTGTCCAGCTCTCTGCCATCACCTGTTCCTGCCTCCTCTCTCCACAGGCGCTGCTGAGCCGCGGGAAGGAGCTGCTGCACAAGGCCATGAAGAACCAGGTGAGCAGCCTTGGATGGGCTCTGCTGGGGCTGGGTGTGCTCAGAGTTCTGCTGAGCAGAGCAGAACCAGTGCCAGCCTTCCTGCAGAGCCCCTGCCCTGCTGACAGAGCACATCCTGGGGCTGGGAAAGGCACGGAACAGTTGCTTGTGGCAGAACCTTGTGCAGTGCTCCTGGTCACTGCTATTTCTGGAGCCATGTCATCCAAGTGTTGTACCTCTAAGGCCTGTCCCAGCCATCTGGGTGCTCAGCACAAGAGAATTATTAACAGAAGGCTGTTGTTAGAGGATTTTTTTTATCCTAAGAACTAAAGCAATGCAGCTGGGGCAAAAGGCTCCCTGCAGTCCTTTCCCTGAGGTCACAAGTGGCCAGATAAATCTCAGTGCCCACCTAGAAGCTCATGCTGTAGCAGGGATTAAACATTTGCCCAAGATGCTGCTGTTAATTTGGGATAGATAAAGCATGAGTTTGATCCTTTACTGCTGTGCCCTGATTTCAATAGGAGTGCTCAGTGGCACAGTGCTGTGTCAGTTGGGCAGCAGAAGGGCCCTGAGCTTAGTTTAGAGCTGCACGTGGCCGTGTTTTGAGCTGTGCTTTGCCAAATCTCTCTGTGCAGGACACCTGCAGTGGCAGCAGCATCCTCGCCAACGCTCGCCTGTGGGGAGTGCAGATCCTGCATGTGGATGGTATCCTTCGCTGTGGGGTGCAGGGAGGCTGCTGCTAATGAGGGGTTTGGAGACAGGTGCAGCAGAAGTGATGTAAGGAGAGCAGAACAGAAGGAAGAAATTGCAAGCAAATATCCTGGAGTGATGCTATCCTGGCCGAGGCTGGGTCTGCCCTCAAACACCAGATCTGTGTGTACAGAACGTGCCACTGGCACATTTGCCACAGCAAACACAGGGTACATTGTAATGTACCGAAGGTGGAACATTGGGAAGTGTCAATATCTTGGTCAGTACATCAATTTGTTTCAAAAAGACCATTTTTACTAATTTACCTGGAAGTACAATCATGATAAGGGCAGGATTTGGTCAGGTTTAATTAGGAAGTGCTGGTGTTTGAGGACCTGTTCTGGAAGGCACCTCCCATCCCCATGATGGATGGGGAGGGGGTGATGGGCAAGACAGACAGTGGAACTCTGATACTAATAATAGGTCTGGAGTAAAAGGTTCCTGCGTGTGCGATGACAGTGACATACAGCCATGGCTGAGCCTGTCTGGATCCTGTCCCTGGGCTCTGCTTGGCCTCTGGGGCTGCCAGACCTCAGGCTCTGCTTTGTGTGCTGCAGAGCTCCTGCCAGTGTCTCCTTCCTGCACAGCCCCAGCAGCCTCCAGCTCTGCTAGAGAGCAAACAGGGTGGGGCTATCCCCCAAAATGTTCTCTTGGCTTCATCTTGGAGCATTCCCTGGGGGAGAATCTCTGCCAGGGGCTGCAGGACCTGGTTTTACCCAGTGCCATGGCGGGTGTGCCACAGACTGAGAAGAACAGCTCCCTTCCTTGGCTGAGCTTTGGCTCTTTGACATCCCACCTGCACAGAAATGTTGTCCTATGCCCAGCAGCTGCTGCGAGCCATCTCAGGAGCAAGGAAGCAGTGCCAGAAGACAGAGGTAACAACTTAACTGCAGCCAGTTTCAGGGGTTCAGGGTCCCTGGGCAGCTTTAAACAGTTCTTGTAACATCTTCAGTGCCAGTGGGCCAGTCGGGAGGTGCTGGATCCAATCTGGTGCTTGTGTTAGTGATTGAGATGAAAAAATTCAAAGAATTTTTCCTTTTATAAAGCTGAGGGTAACTCCAGATGAGAATGAGGCAGCTGTTGATTGATAAGTATCAACATCCATAGAAAAGCTCATACTGATTTTGACTCTGAGGGACTGAGGCTCATAGTTTAAACCCCCAGATGGCAACTCAGCCCCACACAGCCACCCTCTGATGCCCCCGGGGTTGGGAGAGAACTGGGACAGAAAAAGTGAGAAAGCTCATGAACTGAGATAAAGATGATTTAGTAGGGAAAGCAAAAACCACACACACAAGCAAAGCAAAGTGTGTTGTTAAAGATGGTGATATGGGTGGTACACTGGCTCACCAAAAGATTGATTAGTGCATTGGAGAGATCAGGGGGAGGGTGGGATGTCGGGACAGGGTGTGGCAGCCTTTTAAGTTGTATTTCTGCTAACCCTGGGTAACTTGGGAGACAAAATGAGGGGAGGTGCTCTGGATGGCTGAAATGGTGGGTGAGGCAGATGCTGCTGCTCTGGGATCAGTAACTGCAGCTCTGCTTGTGCTGCTCCCATGCTGAATATGTCCTTTTTTCTCTAGGTGAAATGCCCAGCATCCAGATCCAAAATTCACAAAGGTAGGCCTGGAAGTTGTGCTGCTGTTTATGCTCAGATGTGGAGCTGCCTGGAGAAGCCTCATTTAGAATTTGAAATACATCAAAGCCTTTGGCAATCCCAAAATATGCCAACTCTTTAGGCAGTTCCCCTTGAATGGGTTCTGTTACTCCTTGTTGGAGTCTGGCTGCAGCCTCCTAGGACAGCTCAGGACCTTTGATTTCACACTGTGTTTAAAAATCCTAAAAACCCTTTGCTGACAGCTCCCAGAATCCCAAGGCACCTGAGAACAGTGCTGCTGCACATTGAATCCAGCAGCTTAAAGGAGGCTTTGAGGAATAATGCATCCTGCAGAGGAGAGCGTGTTCCTCCCAGCCCACTCACTTCTGTTGGGCTGAGATGTGCTGCTGAGACACCGAGCTGGGGACGGCGCTTCCCGGGGAGGAGGGAGGGGGAACAGCCAGGTTCTCATCTGCAATTAGACAAGAGCCAATTGTGGTGCTGGAATTGGCACTGGTGACGTCAGCTGATCTGGGGCTTGTTTGACTCCGTGCATCGTTCGGGGATGGTTCGGAACAGACTCCAGCCTGGATTGTGTGTGAGACACTTGGGAGCTGTTTTGCAGTTTGGGGTGGGGGGAAGGTGCTGAAGAAAGGCTAGAGAAGCTGTTGGATGTGGCAGATTGTGCCTGCAAACTCTGAGATCTGTGCTGGGCAGCCTCTGAGCCTGGCCTGGGGTCCCCAGTGACATCAGAGCCATTTGTCACTGCTGGGATTGCTCGGGACCCGTGCACCCATCTGAGCTGGATCTGGGGCCTGCACGTGGCCTCTCTCTCAGAAGTGCTGAGCATTTGGCAGTGTTTGCATGGAAAAAACTTGATCCTGTACTGAAATAGCTGCTTCAGTGACGTAGCAGCACATTTGAGGCAAGCAGAGCGTGAGGCTGGTGAGGACAGGTGGGCTCAGCGTTTCTGGGGAAGGAGGGTGAAATATCTTTGGAAAAAATAGCATTGAGTGCCAGGATCACAAGAAAACAAAACTCCTCGCCCTTCAGAGGCCATGAGGGAGGCAGGAGAGGCTTGGTTTCAGGGTCAGGCAGATGCTCTGTAGGAACACCTTGGTGTTTATTTGTTTCTTAACCAGATCAGGACTCGGGTTTCCAAGGTGAGCGTAACGTGAGTAGAACGTACCTGCAGGACCTTGGAACCTCCCCTCCCAGCCTGGCTCTGAAAACCTTTTCCCTCAATGCACTGCTGAGACTCTTTTGCTCTCTTCATCAATTTTATGCCTCCATAGGAAGCAGAGCTGCTGTTTGCCCTCCTCAGGAACTGAGCAGAGGCCAGACACTGCTCTCGAGTAGTGTCCTGGTGCCAGGCTTGGCTGGGCAGCACCTTGGTTTGTCTCCAGCATCTCTTGCTGCTTTGACATCACCATCCTGGCCTGAGCCAGGGTGATGAGCCAGGTTCTGCACTTGAGGCAGGGTGAATGGAGGAAAAGGTGCTGCAAGTTGCTGCAGAGCTCTGAGCTCAGAGTGCAGCGGCCACTGCAGTTCCTGAGTTCCCCTCTCACACTCGGTGGCACATTGTGGGGGCTTTGTGTGACAGTTCTTGGGACTGGAGTCAGCAGGTTCAGGGTTAGGCCAGTGGCTGTAAGACTGAGGAGGCATTAAAGATGACAGGGGATGGCTGAATACTCTTCCAAAGGTGGAAATGTCCCCTGGTTGGGCTGCCTGGGGTTTGGTTACCCCACTGCACACTAGGGGCCAGGGCTGTTGAAGATCACCTAAAGAACTGTTCTGGTGGTGCTTGGCCACCACTTGGTGTTCACCAGTGCCAGAAGTTCTGATGCACTCAGCTCTGGAGCCCAGTTCTGATGGGGAATGAGTGACTAAGTAGGGAATTTGACCAGGAAAACTAACCAGCCTTCTCTCTGGCAGGAAAATTGAAGCCCCCTTTTCTGAAAGTTGAAGACCAGAGCAGGTAAATGAGACCTTTGTAAATATCCTACCCTGAAACCTCAGGGTCTCTGCTTCACTGGTTTCATTCCCAGGGACTGTTCTGCCCATGAGGCAGAGCCTGGCTTCTTTGCAGACCCTGTTCCACACTGGGAAGCTGAGTCTCTCCTAGGGGGAGGCAGATGGAGTTTAGAGAAACAATCCAGGTGTCTTGTGTGTCAGGGAGAAAAAAAGGTGTTAAATGAAACTTGACAGCAGTTTCCTTCCTTGCTCACATTCCGTGTGTGATCCTCAGCAGGTCACTTAATCCACCCAAGCCCTGGGCAGTGAGGAGTGAGATTGACAGGAGGTCAGGGCCTGTAACCTGATGACAGCCTTGGGCACGGGGGGCCTGATCCCTGTGGTGTTTCTGAGGAGTCTGTAACTCTACCAGCATCCCCAGGGCCAATTCATTATTCCAAAGGCAACGTTTAACACATCTCAAGAGTCAAATATTGGGGTTTACATGCTGCATGCAGTGAAGTGTGAGGGGAGGGGTGAGGCCTGGGAATCAAAACTCTTCTGTGCTGTGGGGCAGCTGGAAATACTGCACAGCTCTGCCCTGGGGGAAAAGTGGAATTTGGGCTGAGAAGGCAAACTTGCCTTCTGTCCAGTACATGCTCCATTGGAGCTGTTACTGGGAACTGGGGTTAACACTTGGAGTGAGAAATGGGAGCTCTGGCACAGCTACAGGAGAGCACTGGGCAGCATCTCCTCATGAATGAGGTGGCACCTTGAGCCCCTCCAGGCTACAGGAGGGACAGCTCTGAAGCCTTGCCAGCACTGCCATGAGTCTGATGTCCTCATCTGCTGCTTTCAGGCAATTTCGGCCCTTCCATCACCAGTTCCAAAGCTTTCCTGACCTCAACTTCCTGGCACCCAAAAGCTGCAGCCCATTTGAGCCTCTGAAAAGCCTCTCCAATTCCTGCCAAGCCAGGTAGGCTGTAACTGTTCTGTGCAAGTGTTTAACCCTGCTCCTGCCTCTCTGCTGGTTCCTGGGATCTGGGATCCCCCAGATGTGGTGGCTGCACTTTGGGTGTGGGCACAAGGAGCCCAGGGTCCCTGCTGGTGCTGCCAGGCAGGGTGACCCCCGTGCTGTCCCTTGCAGGGGTGCTGAGGGCTGTGCCCTGCACAGCGCCGCGGGGAAGAGCCCCCGCTCCACACACGTCACCGTGCCCAGGAAAAGGAGAGGCTTTTGTGAGTGCTGCCAAGAGACCTTTGAGGAGCTGCAGAAGGTAAAGGTTCCCCTGGGACCTGGTTCCTTGCAAGAGTTATGGGGGCACTCAGAGGCTTCATTAATCACGTCATGCCCATTAGCACTATGAACTCTTCAGGAGGAATTGCTGTATCCAGCAGGATCTGCCTCTGAGATGGGAGCATGGTGTATCTGTGTGTCCAGAGCAGCAGGTCAGAGCACAGTGGGTTTGAAGGCTGGAGCACAACATGCTCCTCTCTTGGGGTGCAGGAGCCTCAAGGATCATCCTATTGCATGATCCATAAGGCAAAGAGGCTGTTCCATGCAGCCATGGGGCACAGGCGGATTGAAAAGGTGGGAGGAGGTTTTTTTATCTCCTGGAAGGTACCAAGCAAGGGGGCTTTCAGAGCCCAGCTGTTAGTGCCACAGTGGTGGTGGAGTCTCTTTCCTGCTGCTGGGGAGGCTGTGGGCTGCTCTTGGATCCAGACACAGCCTCCTCAATCAGCAGGAACAGGGAACAGGAGACTCTGTGTTTTCCCAAACCTGCCAGCCACTGGCTCTGTCCCTTTGCCCTCTGGTCTCTTAGGCTGTGGGAAGTGCCTGTTATTACAAATTCCCCTCCTGGTAAAGCTTTAAGTGTTGTTAAAGGGCCTCTGCCACCTTCCAGCATCTCCAGAGCCCCCAGCACCAGCAGTTCGCCCAGGACAGCTCCCAGTACATCCCTGTGGATCGTGTCATCTCCCAGCTCACGAACAGCTTTGTGGAGTTGTCTGAGTAAGTCTGGGAATCTGGGAACTCCTGGAGCTCAAAGGCAGCAGGGTGCTGCATGGCACATTCATGGAATGGGGTCCCTGGGGTGAAGCAGGACCAACCTGGCACCTGCCAGGCAAGGCTTAGACAAACCCTGGGAGGTGTTCCTGCATTGCCATGGGTTTTCTCCTCCAGGGAACTTCCCATGGACTCCTGATGCCTCTTAAACTAGAAAGGGAAGCTGAGCCCACCTCTTCTGTCCCTGTGTCTGACTCAAACCCTGCTGTACTGTAGCCCCCCTGTGCCTGGGCATTGAGCTGAGGAAGCTGAGATCCCTTGTGCTGCCCATCTCTGCCAGCAGCAGAGTCATTCTGAGCCTCACAGGCTAAAACTGCTTCCCTGCTCCTGAGCAAGGGCTGCAGATACCCTGCACTGCAGGAGAGGCCTTGTCTCCCTGGGGAAGTGTTGCTGGGGCTGAGCATTAACTGATGGTTCCTCTCAGGGTGCCCTGGGCCTGCCTGGCAGATGAACATGTGGTGCCTCAAGCACTCAGCACTGGAGGAATCAAACCGCTGCCAGCAGAGCTGGGAGAGGAAGGGGAGCAGCCTGAGCAGGGTGCTGTGGAACTGGTGACAGATGCAGAGCTGGATCATGGCCTGAAGACCAAGGGACATTCCCCCTGCCTGCCCAGGGATGGGGTCAGAGATCCCAGAAGAGGAGGGAGCTTGTCAAAGCACAGCTCCCTGCAGCTGCCCGGAGGAGCAGAGCTCAGCAGAGGGGTCTGTGCTGCTCATGGCACCATGGGGGAGGCTGGGCTGGGGGCTTCAGGTTTAGGCTTGGCTCCTGAGCTGGGCTGGGGGCCTTGTGCAGCACCCACTCCTGTCAGAGGGGCAATGCCTTCTTCATCTGAACCTCATACACAGCCTGGGTCAGTCAGCTGCCCTCCCCAAGCACAGCCTGCCTCCAGGAAGCGCCAGCTGTGCTCCACACGGAGCTCCCAGGTGGGAAAGAGGCTCAGGCTGGAGCTGGGTTTTGGCCTCTCCCCTCTGGGTGAGCAGATGGAGCCGGTGGGTGGAGGGATGGGGGCACAGGGTGCAGGGCAGGTGTCTGAGCCAGGCCTGCCCGGTGTGGTGGGGGCTGGCAGCCTGCCCCTGGGCACA
Source organism: Prinia subflava (assembly GCF_021018805.1). Taxonomy (NCBI): domain Eukaryota; kingdom Metazoa; phylum Chordata; class Aves; order Passeriformes; family Cisticolidae; genus Prinia; species Prinia subflava. The sequence continues at coordinate 20,501,911 of NC_086254.1, forward strand.
GAGCTCTCCAACAGACCTCACAGCTCCCTTGCTTTGGATCTGTGCCTGTGTGAGAGCCCTGGGGACACTGTATCTCAGCCAGGATCCCTGGGAGCTGTGGCTGCAGGTTTTGATCCTGGGGAGGCAGCTGCAGCCAGCACTGTCAGCGAGCATGGCTGGAGCAAGGAGAGATCCCAAGGGAAGCAGCACAGAGGGGACAGTGACAACATGCCCAGGAATGGGAACAGGCCTGCTCTGGAGAGCACAGCGAGCAGGACCAGCTGCCCCGCTGGCTGCCTGCCCTCTCCCACACTGCCTGTGGCTGAAGCCAGATGTTGCTGCTCACTCCGTGTCAGGGCAGCAGAAGAAGCAGCCCCTGGAGCTCCCGACGTCCCCAGGCCGGGCACAGAGCGGGCGCAGAGCCCCGGCCCCCTCCCGCCTGCTCCCCAGAGCCCAGGGGCTGCTCCCGGCTTCAGCAGGAGCTCCTTGCAGCCAGACTGGGACATGCAGCTGCTCCCCCGGCTCAGGGGTGTCCAGGGCTGCAGGATTCAGGCTGTGGACAGGGACTTGCTCCAGCAGACACACGTCAGGGTGAGGGACAGCAGGTACGAGTCTCAGCTCTGCTCCGTGCTGAAGGAGTCGGAGCTGGCCTGGGCAGGCCAAGAGGAGGAGAGCTGCAGGAACTGCTGCACAGAGACCAGAGGAGCCTCTTTCCCCATATCTGGGACATTGTTTGGCAGCTAAAACCACCTCCAGGCTGCTCTCTGGACCCTCGGTGGGAGCTGAGAAGGGGCTGGGAAGGGATTTGTGAGGCACCCTCAGTGTCAGGACCAGCAGGCACATCCAGGAGTGAGGACAGCACCGGCAGCCTGGGCAGCTCTCCCGTTGGGAATTGATGAGGATGCAGTGGCTTTGCTGTCCTTGGCTGTCATCTTCCCTCCTCTCTGCTGGCCACGTTTAGAGCCAGCAGCTCCCTCTAAGTCCTCACAGGCCACTGACAGTGGTGCCTCTGGAAGTCTCTGTTCAATAGCAGGGTGCTTTGCCCTTCCAGAGGGAGAGCAGAACCCATTCCTCCTCTCACATGGCCTCAGAGCTGCCAAGACTTGGGAGAGGAGGGCCATGGGGATGAGATTTGTTCTCCTCTTGTGATCTGGGGGTTGTCTTTGAGTATTTTCAGGTGGTTTTAACTTGTTTGGGTGTTTTTTTACAAACTTTTCATCTTTGAAATAAAATGGAGGGATGAGGTCCTGTGCTGCCTTGTGGGTGGAATGTGTCTGGGGGCAGAGCAGAGCAGTAGGGGTTGGGTGGAGGAAGCTTTGCTGGAAGGGTTCTGTGGGCAATGGGCACCACGCTGAAGAGGGCACAGGGGTTTGTCCAGCCCCAGCTGTGGTTTGCCAGAGGAGTGTGGCCAGCAGGTGCTGGGAAGGTGGTGTGCCCAGTGCAGGGGTGGTACCCAGCTAGGAGGGGTGTGCAGAACTGGAGAGCAATTGGTAGGAGCCTGTTGAGCTCTCCTGGGCATGGGGCCAAGGGATGGAGGTCAGGGCTGGGCTGGGCTGGCTAAGAGGATGTTTTGGAGTGTCTAAAAGCAGCCTGTGGCTTCTTGAAGGGCAGTTCCAAGCAGCATGGAGCCAACCCTTCTGTGAAGCCAGGTATTAAGCTGCTTCCAGGTACAGGTTGGGAAAAGGAAGAGCTCAGGGTCCAGAAGGGTGGGACAGCCCCTGGCCAGGCACCCAGAGGAGTGGGGTCTGTCTGTCCTTGGAGAGATGTTCAGTCCTTGAGTGAGGGCAACAATCCCTCCTTCATTCCAGGCTCAAAGGGAAGGCCTGTAGTGGGAGCAGGGATTTGGGACATACAAGGATTCAGAGCTTCCTCCTGAGCTCAATCCTTCTCCAGTGCAACAGCCAAACTCCAGTTCTTTACCTGCTGCAGCCCCTGTAATGAAGGGCTGATTAAAACTGCAGCAGGAGCTGAACCCCACTGAGCTTGGGGTTCTGCCATGAAGCTGTCCCCTCAGCCCCAGGCTGTCCCAGCAGGAAGATGACCCCTGGGGAGAGGGGCTTGGAGCACCTCTCCCCTGTGTGGAGCACGTGGTGACTCAGATGAGCCCCTGTCAGACACAAGCAGAGGTTGCCCATTGCCCTCCATGGGGAGCCCAAGCACCTGCCCAAGGCACCCCCAGCAGGAAGAGCTGGAGGTGGCGGCCTCCAGGTCTGTGTCCCACCCTTGGTCCTGAGGCAATAGTCCCCTCTCTGTGCATCCATCACCTGAGGCTGGGGCCCCTCCTGGGGCTGCCTGTGGCTGTGCTGCCTCCCCCCATGAGCTGCTCTTCCCCCCCCTCCCACTGTAATAGGAATTTACTGGGATTTGTCTCCCTAAAATTGTTCTGGTACCACCAGGAGGGAACACAGCCTTGCAGCATCCTCCAAAATCAGAGCAGAGAAAGACTCCTGGTTCTGGTGCTTCCTGAGGGTGGGGAGCCCACAGAACCCTTGGGTGACATCACCCACCCCCTGGGGACAGTCCAGAATCGCCCTGTGTCCCCAGTGCTGTGGGCACCAGCACTCCTTGCTTTCAGCACCATCCCCTTGGAACCCCCAGCTCTGTGCACAGCCAGGCTCCCACAGCCAGCACCAGCCCTGGCAGCAGTCAGGAGTGGAGATCCAGCTGGGAGGGTGGAGTTGGGGGGCTTCAGTCCCACCTGGGAGCTCCGATAATGGTGTGGGTCCTGGTACTGGTTGGAAGCACCAGGGCAGTCTGCAGGGGCTCTGGGACTGGCTGGGAACCAGCTGGGGGCTGGGGGCTGGCTGGGGACTCGGTACCAGCTGACTGGAGCACGGTACAGGCTGGGGAGCCTGGTACTGGTGTTGGGAGGGTTTGGGACTGGGACTGGTGTGGGGGTCCTGCACTGGCTGGGGGAGGGGCAGCAGTGGCTGAGGCGGGGGTTGATTCTGTCTCAAGGTTCCAGACCTCGGGAGGTCCAGTATGGACTGGGGAGGTCTCGTACTGGTGTGTGCTGGGTGCGTGTGGGGGGACACGGTTCAGGCAGGGAAGGGTCTGGCACCGCTGCTCTACTCCAGTCCCTGCTGCTGCGGGGTGCCCGGCACCGGCCCGGGGTCCCGGTACCGTTCCGGGGGATGATGCGAGCGGGAGCTCCGGTACCGGCCGGGGGTGCCGCCGGCCCGGGGGTGATGCCAGCGGGGCTCCGGTGCTGCAGTGCCGCGGGTGCCAGCGGCGCTGCGGCAGCCGGGGCGGGGAGGGTGGAAGGGGCAGGTACCGGGGGCGGCGGGGCCGGGCGGGGCGGGGCGGGCTCGGGGCGGCGCTGCCGGTGCCGCTGCCGGCGCTGCCGGTGCCGGTGCCGGTCCGGTCCGGCGGGCCCGGGGCCGCGTGCGGGCGGGGCGGGGGCGGCGCTGCCGGCCCGGCCCGGGGCGGGGGGGCCGGACGGGACGGTGACGGTCCCCGGCGCGGCGGGCCCGGCGCGGCCGCTGGCGGAGCATGAGGGAGCCATGAGCCCGCTGCGGGGGTGGCTGCTGGCCGCGCTGCTCTCGCTAGCCCCGCGGGCAGGTAGGTCCGGACCCGCTCCCGCTCCGGCATCGCCCCGGTACCGGCCCCGCTCCCGGCCCCGCATCGCGCCCGCCGCGCTCCCGGCCCCGTTCCCGGCCCCGCATCGCCTCGCTCCGCTCCCGGCCCCGCCGCCGCCGCTGCGGCTTTTTCGCTGCATCGACACATTTTTCCGCAGCGCCGCCCCGCAGAGCCCCGGGAGGGGCCGGGCCCGCGATCCCCCCGCACCTGCCCGGCCCCGGCCCCGCAGCCCCGGCCCCGCAGCTGCCCCGGCGCCGCAGCGGCCCCTCAGCCCCGCGTCCCCCGCCGGCCCCGACCCCGCAGCTGCCCCGGCCCTGGCCCCGCAGCGGCTCCCCAGCCCCGCGTCCCCCCCCGGCCCCGCACCTGCTCCGGCCCCGCGCCCTCCACCGCGCTGTCCCCGCAGCGGCCCCCGCCGTGTTCCCTCTCCGGAGGTGGCCGCACAGCAGCCCCTCATGTCTCCTTCAGGATGTGTCCCCATCTCGGCTCCCCTTTCCCTGCATGTCCCATCGATGTCCTCATAGCAGCCCTCCATGTCCCCTTGGGATATGTCCCCATAGCGGCCACCCCGCCGTGTCCCCTGGCTGTCACCTCCAAAGGTGTCCCTGCACCAGTCCTGCTGTCCCCTCGTTGTCCCCTCTAGGGGGGTGTCCCCATACCAGTCTTCCATCTCCCATTCGGTGATGTCCCCATCCCGGTCCTCTCTGTCCCCTGGGTGTCCCCTCTGAGATGTGTCCCCATTCCAGCCCCTCCTTTTCCCCGCATGTCCCCTCCAGGATATGCTGACCCCTCTCAACCTTTCCTTCAGGTGTGATGGCATTTCTGAGCCCCCTCTCCCCTGCATGACCCCCCCCGGGATGCATCACTTTATCACCCACCCATGTCCCCTGCGTGTCCCCTCCAGGACATGCCACTGTATCTCACACCTCCTGTGCTTCCCCACCCCGATGTATTCCCCTACTCTTGGCACCCCTCCCAGCCCGTGCTGGCTGGGTGTCCCCTCCTGGGCACACCAGCGTACCTGGATGTCCCCGAGCTGTGCACCCTGGGACAATCCCTGTACCCACCCTCCATGTTCCCTGGGCATCCCATCCAGGACATGAGTGTCCCCTTCTGGGTGCAGTGGCACACTTGGGCCACCCCCCGAGCATGTACACTAACTCTGTCCCCTCATATTCCCACCCCTGTGTGTTCCTATTTCCCTGTCCTTGTCCCCAGCCCTCCACGTCCCCCTGTCCCCAGGCCCCTCTGTCTCCATCCCTTTCCTCCCCAGCCCCCTGTCCCCCCCAGCCCTCCCGGGGTGGCCGCGACCCTGTCCCCTCTCCCGCAGGTCCTGCCGCGCAGGCCGGAGCGCTGCCGCGGAGGCTCCCGCGGGCCGCATGGCAGGAAGGGCGGGTGGTCTCCCAAATCACCCACCCCAGCAGGCTGGTGGGGCAGAGCTCGGGCGGAGAAGTCCCAAAGCATCAGTTGGACACCAGGGTCAGGCATGAGCCCGGAGGAGGAGGAGGAGGACCCGTAAGTGAACGACAGTCCCCAACCCCCTCCCCTTCGGGGTCCCTGCCAGGTGTCGGGTCCAGGTCCCCGGGCAGCCGCCGTCGCTGGCCCAGCCACACCCCGGCGGTGCGTGGGTACCGGCACCCCAAACTGGAGCCCTCGTCCCCCAGGGACCATCCCGCTGCTCTCCTCCCCGGAGGGACACTGACTTGTGCTGCAAAACCCCATTAAATCTGGGAACCAGTGGCGCGCGGGTGTTGGGAGAGATGAAACGGGAGCGGGCAGGTGGCGAGCAGGGTTCCCACAGGAACGGACTCGTGGGTCCGGCAAGGACGGGTCCAGGCCGCGCGGGAGCGGCGCCCCCGCCCCACCCAGCGCTCCCAGAGCACCCCAGGCCCCGGGCAGTGACCGTCCCCCACCGCTGCCGTGCCGGCGTTCCGGGAGCTGCACACGCGCCCCATCCGGCACGGGGGAGTTGCGGTGTTGGCAGCCGCCGGGGCCGGCGCCCATCGATCCCCGTCCGCGCCGGAGCACGGCGGGATGAGGAGCTGCTCTCGCCGCAGAGGTGATTTACACCCGACGTTGAGCAAAACCGCCGGACGCCGGGAAGCGCCGCGCTGGCAGGCGGCCAGGGAGGTGTTAAGCCAGGGTGTCGCGGTGGGAGGGAGCAGCGGAGCTCCCGGGGAATTCGGGGCTGGGTCCCGGCGGCAGAGCCCTCTCTGGCAGTGCTGCCGGGCCCCAGGGATGCGGTCGGGGCCCGGGACATCCTCTCCCTGTGATGACAGACGGCTCCTCATCCCTGTGTCCTCATCCCGAGCTGCGCCGGGTTCCAGCAAGGGGACAAGGGCAGGCCGGGATGGGTTCGGCTCTTCTGCCGTTTCCCCGTGTGAAGCACCGGAGGGACCCGCAGCCGGTGCCGGGCTCTCAGCCGTGTGCCGGGTTTGCGGGCTGTGAGGCCGCGCCGCAGCGCTCGGCTCCCGCTGCCGGCGGCAGGAATTAGGTCAGGAGCGGCGGCGCCGCAGGGCGGGAGAAGCGGCGGCTCGGCTGCCGCGGCCGGGCTGGGCCCAGCGCCGGGGGCAACCTCCGGCTCCCCACCCCAGCACGGCACCCGCCGAGGGGCCATGGGACGCAGGTGCCCATCCCAGTGCTCCAGGGCTGATGGGTTGAAGGAAAAAAAAAAAAAAAAAGGTTTTTCTTTATGCTGAATTTTTCGGTTAAAAAAAAAAGGTGCATCTTCACAGGCTGTGTATTTGGGTTGAGGTTTTAATTATCATTTTAGTTGTGACTTTTTGGGGGGCTGACGGCTCTGGCTGTCCTGCAGGGACTGCACCTGGCACAGGTGAGCTTCATGGTGCGTGCCTTCGGCTCAGCCTTCACCCTCGATCTCCGGCTGAACCAGTGAGTGACCCGGGGGTCCCATGGGGCTGCTGGCGCCCCCCGGGAGGAGGGGAGGAGCTGGGGGTGTTCGGGGATGGGGAAGCTGTGCAGAGCCATCCCAGCAGCGGAGGCCGAGCCGGGGGGTGGAGCAGAGGGGAGAGGGACCCATGGGATGCCCCCTCCCAAACTGGGGGTGTCCCATGCTGGGGTGATTTCTTATATCTGGATGGTGGGTGGTCTCCCACACTGGGGTGGTGCCCTGCACATGGATGGCTGCTGTCATCTCCCTCTTCCTCCTCTTCCTCCTCTTCCTCCCCACCCCACGGCCTCTCACCTCCACCTGCTCCCGGCAGCCACCTCCTCGCCTCCCACTACGTGGAGCGGCACGTCGGCGCGGGCAGCAACGGCAGCCACAGCACGGTAAGATGTGTGCCAGGCTGTGTCAAGCCACGCTGTGCCAAACCACGCTGTGCCGTGCCAAACTACATCATGCTGTGTCAAACTGTGCCATGCCATTCTGTGCCATGCTGTGCCATGCTGTGCCATACTGTGTCATTGTAAGGGTTGTGGTGGCCAGTTCATAAATCACACAAAAGCCCAGGAATGGTCCCCGGCAGCTCAGCAACCCCACCCGCGTGCCCCTGGCTGCCCCTGGGTGCCCAGCCCTGCCTGGCGGGGTGCTGCCATGGTGCTGGGGGACACTCCTCAATCCCTGGGGGCTGTGGGCACCAGGCACACCCTGGGGGTGCCTGGCAGTGAACCCCAGAACCCCCAGCCAGGGTGCGGCCCCTGGGGGTGCAGGGCAGGGCGGGACCCGAGGCTCAGCGCCCATCCCTGCTCCGCAGGGCGCGGGGGAGCACTGCTACTACCAGGGCCGGATCCGGGGGCAGCCCCGCTCCTTCGCCGCTCTCTCCAGCTGCCAGGGCCTGCGGTGAGTATCCCCACTGCCGGCAGGGGGGCCGGGGGCTGCACCCCTCTGCACCCCGACACAGCGTCCTCTGTTTGCAGCGGAGTCTTCTCGGACGGCCGAGCCACGTACCTGATTGAGCCCCAGGCGGGCACCGAGCACGGGCAGGTGAGCAGTGGCACTGCCATGTGCCCACCTGAGTACCCCAAGGCAGCTTTACAGGACTGTCTGTGGCTTGGGGACAGCCACAGACAGGGGACACGGGGACGTGGCAGTGCTCCCCTCCCACGCATGGCCGTGACACACCTCTCCCCACGGCAGGGCCTGCAACCACACATCGTCCAGCGCATCCCCAGCTGCCCCCAACTGGGTGAGCCTTCTCACAGAGCTCTTCCTGGGCATTTGTGGTGGTGGCCTCAGTGGCCCTGGGTCCTGGTGTCCCAGCACCTCTGTCCCTTCCCTCCAGGCTGCCTCTTCCCTGCGCTGAGCCAGCGTGTCCCGGGTGGGATACCAAAGCTGCGGCGGCGGCGGCAGGTTGGTGGGGACAGCGGGGTACACAGGGCAGGGGAGAGGAAATGGGCAGGGGACAAGTGCCTGACCCTGGTTGGTTTCTGCCCGTTGGCTGCGGGTGCAGCCAGGCACCTCTGTGGGTGCGAGGGTCGTGTTAATGCTGCTCCTGCCTGAGCTCAGGGATGCCCAGGGCTCCCACTGGAACACCGGTGGGGCTGCATCCCCAGACCACCCGCTGGCTCTCCCCGCTCCCTGAATCCCAAACAGCCCTGGAGGGGTCAGGAGCCCCAGGCGGGTGCCGGTGCCAGCTCGGCCGCGGGTTCCCTCTGCAGGTCCGCCGAGCCCAGCACACGGTGCACAGCGAGACCAAGTACATCGAGCTGGCCGTGGTGAACGACCATCAGCTGGTGAGCCGGGGGCTTCCCGGGGCTGCCGGGGGCTCTGAGGGGTCGGGCTGGCCCCCCCAACCCCACCTGCCCCCCGGTGTGCCCCCAGTTCCTGCAGCTTCGCAAGTCCGTAGTTCTCACCAGCAACTTCGCCAAGTCCGTGGTCAACCTGGCTGACATGGTGAGGGGGGGCCCTGGGAAGAATTTGTCCCTGGGGGGTTGTTCCTGGGAGGGTAATCCCCAGCATCTGATGGGTTTGTTGTCCCTTGGGGGCTTCATTCCCCTTCATTCCAAAGGGATTTATCCCCAGTGGGCTCATTCCTGGAGAGAGGGTTTATCCCCCCTCCTGGTGGGTTTGTCTCTGGGGGGGTTATCCTTGAGGGGACTGTTCCTAGCAGCTGGTGGATTTGTTCTCGGGGAGTTTGTCCCTAGTTCCTGGTGGTTTATCCTCGGAGGTTGATCCTCAGCACTGCTGGGTTGGTCCCTTGCGAGTTTGGCCCCAAGGAGTTTGTCCCGCCCATGTTTTTTTTCTTTGGCCCTGGTGTTTTCTTCGTCCCTGGGGAATTGTCCCTGGTGAGGAGGGATGTGTGTGCCCAGCTCCTGAAGGTGTCCACAGGGGTTTATCCCCAGTAGCAGGTGGGTTTGGCCCTGGGAGGGGTCGCGTCCCCAGCACTGTCCCTTTGTCCCCACAGATCTACAAGGAGCAGCTCAACACCCGCATCGTGTTGGTGGCCATGGAGACGTGGGCGGCCGAGGACAGGATCCGGATGGGGCAAGACTCCCTGGAGACCCTGAACGAGTTTGTGAAGTACCGGCGCGAGGGACTGGCAGAGCACAGCGACACCGTCCACCTCTTCTCGTGAGCGCTGTGGCCAAGTGTCCCCCCCGGGGCCGGGGACCACGTCCCCCGTCCCCACCATCCTCTTCCTCGCAGGGGTCGGACGTTTCAGAGCAGCCGCAGTGGCACCGCCTTTGTTGGGGGCATCTGCTCCCCTGCCCGCGCCAGCGGCGTCAACGAGGTGGGTGCGGTGAGACCCCCGCGGGGGGCTGGGGACAGGGCCGGGGTCCCTGCGGTGACACCGCCCCGCTCCCGCGCAGTACGGCAACGTGGCGGCCATGGCGGTGACACTGGCACAGACGCTGGGGCAGAACGTGGGCATGATGTGGAACAAGCACCGCACGGCCGCAGGTACGCACCTCCCGCGGGCCGTGGGCACGGCGGGGACACGCCGCGGTGCCACCAGGCTGGTGGCGGGGCTGGCAGCGCCCGCAGCCCTCTCCTCTCCCCCCAGGGGACTGCCGCTGTCCGGACTCGTGGCTGGGCTGTATCATGGAGGACACAGGGTGGGTGCCCGCTTGGGGTGGCACTGCCACATCCCCTGCCACACCTCGTGTCATCGGGGCATCGCCGAGGTCCTGCCCTGGTCCTGCCCAGGTTCGGGTGCCCGGCAGTGCCCCCGAGCACGTGCAGGGTGTGGCAGTGTGACAGTGACCCCCATCCCACAGGTACTACCTCCCACGGAAGTTCTCCCGCTGCAGCATCGATGAGTACAACCAGTTCCTGCAGGACGGCGGCGGCAGCTGCCTCTTCAACAAACCCCTGAAGGTAACGGCCCCCCGGCCCCCCTGGGGGTCACAGCGATGCTCTGGGGGGGTTTCCAGGGCCCCTCGGGACTCGTGGTGTCCCCAGCCCCTGCCACGGCCAAGGGGCGGTGCTGAACTCCCAGAGCGGGGGGAGCCTCGTACGTGGCAGCAGTTTGGGGGTGCTGCCATTCCCCGGGGATGGGATGCCTTTTTCGGGGGTCTCGTGGCAGCAGCTGGCCCGAGGGTCCCCACAAGCTCTGTGTGTTTGTGTCACGTCCCCCCCTCGGTCCCGGCAGCTCCTGGACCCCCCGGAGTGCGGCAATGGCTTCGTGGAGGCAGGCGAGGAATGCGACTGCGGCTCGCTGGCGGTGAGCGGGGTCCGGGGGCTGCTCCCCCGCTCTGGGGAGCTGCCAGGACTGCCAGGGGGCTGACGGCCGTGACTGTGGCTGCTCTCCTGGCAGGAGTGCGCAAGGAGCGGGGGAAACTGCTGCAAGAAGTGCACCCTGACCCACGACGCCATGTGCAGCGATGGGCTCTGCTGCAAGGGCTGCAAGGTGCGGGGCTGGGAGCATCCGGGGGCTGAGGGGGGCAGGGTCCAGGTGTGGATCCAGTGGGGTCCTGTCCCGTTCCTGATGAGTTGGGTTTGTGCCCTGGGCAGTACGAGCCACGTGGGGTGTCCTGCCGGGAGGCTGTGAATGAGTGTGACATCCCCGAGACCTGCACCGGGGACTCCAGCCAGGTGAGTGGGGCCGGGGGACACGGTGGGACAGGTGGAGCCTTGTGGCATCACCCAACCTCTTCTCCATGTCCCCACAGTGTCCCCCCAACCTCCACAAGCTGGATGGATACTTCTGTGAGAACGAGCAGGTGAGTTCAGCCCAGCCTGATGGGGCATGGCCTCGGGGCTGGGCACATCCCCAAAAGCTCCATCATTGGAGCTTCTGCACGTTGGAAGTGCATTTGGGACTGTCCGAGACTCTGCTGGACAGGGCTCGGAGCAGCCTGGGGCAGTGGAAGGTGTCCCTGCCCATGGCAGGGCAGGGAACTGGATGGGCTTTAAGGTCCCTTCCAACCCAAACCAGTTTGTGACAACCACAGCCACAGCTGAGCCACGCACACACACTGTGGGTTTGGGGGTGAGCGGGGGGCCCTGAGCCCCCACTGCTGTCCTGTGGCTGTGCACACACGTGGCTTCTGATCCCTGCACCACATGAGCTGGGGCAGTGGGCCTGGGACCAGGCACGGTGGGATGTGGGGGGGGCTCATTGTCCCCGCAGCACCGCCCTGCAGCACACGTGTGTGAGCCCCTCTCCACCCCCAGCCCCTCCTCCAGGACCCCTGACCCCTCTCCCCTCCCCGCAGGGACGATGCTACGGCGGGCGCTGCAAAACTCGGGACCGTCAGTGCAACGCGCTGTGGGGCCGCAGTGAGTGTTGGCCTGGGGCGGGGGGACGCAGGGGGTGCCAAGCAGGTGACACTTGGGGACACAGGGGTGCCGAGCAGGTGACACTTGGGTACACAGGGGGTGCCGAGCAGGTGACACTTGGGGACACAGGGGGTGACGAGCAGGTGACACTCGCTCTCTGCCAGGCTCGGCCGAGCGCTTCTGCTACGAGAAGCTGAACGTGGAGGGGACGGAGCGGGGGAATTGCGGGCGTGAGGGCCTGGGCTGGCTGCAGTGCAACAAGCAGTGAGTGAGCGCTGTCCCCGCGGCCCCTCCCGGTGCCACCTGCTGTCCTGGTGACACCACCGCTGCCTTGAAGGGACGTCCTCTGCGGCTTCCTCCTCTGCGCCAACATCTCGGGGTCGCCGCGTCTGGGGGAGCTCAGCGGGGAGATCGCCACCACCACCTTCTACCACCAGAACCGCTACGTGGACTGCAGGTAACAGCGCCACCGTGGGCACCGGCACGGCCCCAGGTGCCAGGGGTTGCGGTGTCACCGCCGTGGCTGTCCTGGCACAGGGGCGGCCACGTGCAGCTGGTGGATGGGTCGGACCTGAGCTACGTGGAGGACGGGACGCCCTGCGGGCCCGGAATGCTCTGTCTCGACCGCAAATGCCTTCCAGCCAGCGCCTTTAACTTCAGCTCCTGCCCCGGCAGCTGGGACGGGAAGATCTGCTTCGACCACGGGGTGAGGGGCGCGGCGGGGACAGGGGGACACCCGGGCGGTGTCACGGTCGGGGGGTGACGCCGTTCTCTCCCAGGTTTGCAGCAACGAGGGGAAGTGCATCTGCCGGGCGGAGTGGACAGGGAAGGACTGCAGCGTCTACGACCCCATCCCGGAGCCGAAGCCGACGGGGGAGACTGAGCGATACAAGGGTCCGTGTGCCCGCGGGGGACACGGGCTCCCTGCTGTCCCCAGGCCACACAGGCTGGGCTGTCCCCCTTTGTCCCCAGCCACACTGGGGCTCCAGTATTCTCCCACCCTGGTGCCGCAGCTCAGCTGGACATGGCTGGGTTTGCCCCCCCTCCCCAGGTCCCCACAGCTCTGGGTCATCCCTGGGGCTGTGTCCCCGTGTCCCCGCATCCCGTCCCCACTGAGGTGTGTCCCTGTGGCTGGGTTTGCCTCCCCCCAGGTCCCCACAGCCCTGGGACTGCCCTGGGGCTGTGTCCTGGTGTCCCCCTGTCCCCTCCCACTGACATGTTCCCTGTGGCTGGGTTTGTACCTTTCCTGAGTCCCCACGGTACTGGGGCACCCCTGGGGCTATGTCCCCATGTCCCCATGTCCCCATGTCCCCTTTCCACTGACATGTGACCCTGTCCCCTCCTCCCTGTCCCGTCTGTCACAGGTCCCAGTGGCACCAATATCATTATCGGCTCCATCGCGGGGGCCGTGCTGGTGGCTGCCATCGTCCTAGGGGGGACAGGCTGGGGATTTAAGTAAGCAGCCACCGCATGGCTCGTCCCCTCTGCTGCTGTCACCGGCCACGTCCCCTCTGCACACCGTCACCGCGCCAGGCCTGCTGGGGCACTGCCAGCCCCCCCGGCTGGGCATCCCCCACGGGGCGCCCTCTGCCCTGCCTGGTCCCCTGACCCTGCCTGGTCCCTTGTCCCAGCCCCTGCCTGACCCCCGGCCCTGCCTGCCCTACCTGCATGTGCCATTGGGGTGTCCCTGTCACCTGCACCCCGTGGCCGTGTCTGTCCCCAAGCATGGGGTGCTGGGCGGGGGCTGCGTGGTGCCCCCCCCGTGTGTGCTCCTGCCTGGCACTGGGACACCGCTGCTGCCTGTGGGACCAGGGACACCGGGGTGGGGGCACGCACCAGAGGGGACAGCGGGGACACGGGGGTGGCACTAATGCTCCTCTCCTCTCCCCCTGCCACCCCCCCAAGGAACATCCGCCGAGGAAGGTACGACCCGGCGCAGCAGGGAGTGTAACCGTGTCTCCCCCATCGTCTCGTCACCGTCCCTGTCACCGTCACCGTCCGGCAGCCTGACGGCGAGGGAGCCCCCGGGGCCGTCTGTCCGTGTGCTGTGTGTCCGGCCGTGCTGTCTCCATCTCTGTGCCCCGCGGCTGAAGGGCAGCGGCGCCTGGGGGGCCTGGCAGCAGCCCCCCCCCGGTGCTGGCTCATTTCAGCTCAGTGTCCCCCCGTGTGTCACCCCCCTGTCACAGCCCCCCACTAAACCCTCCCCACTTCTGTGTTGCAGGTCCGGGGGGGCCTGAGCGGGGCCGCTCTGCCCCACCCCCCCAGCGCCTCATTAACAGCAATTAAATGGGGCGGCGCTGCCGAGGGTCCGGCCGAGGAGGAGAGCGGGGGCGGGGACACCCGGGGCCGCCCCTCGGCCCCCCCCCCCCGCACCGCCACGAATGTACGGGGACCCCGGGGACCCCCGGCCCCCCGGGCTGGCGGCGCTGGGCCCGGGATGAATGAATGTACCTGCGGGGCCCCGGCCCCTCCTCCCCCTCTGCCCTCCGGCGGCATCTTCCACCCGGGGGGGCTGGGACCCCAAAAGGCAGGCCCTGCACCCCAGGACAAGGCCATTGTCCCCAGGACGAGGCCAGTGTCCCCAGGACGAGGCCAGTATACCCCAGTACCAGGCCAGTAACACCCAGTACCAGGCCAGTAACACCCAGTACCAGGCCAGGACCCTTTCCCAGTTCAGGGCCTGGAGTTGGGTCCCACGGGGGCCCAGTCCTGCACCCCCAGATGTGCCTCCCCACCGCCCCCCCCAAAGCAGCCCAGCAGCCCCCATGGGGGGTTTGTCCCCTCAAATTCTCCCCTGATCCCCCCTGTCATGGCTGCACCCCCAAGCCATGGGACCCCGAAGTCCCCAGTGGTGGCACGGGCACCCACGGGTGACAGCTCTCCCTCAAGACTTCCCCAGCTCAGGCAGGTGAACCCCAAAGTGGTGACACTGGGGCTTGGGGGGGGACAGAAGGGCCCCCCAGGGGACCAGGGTAGAGGGTGAGCCCTAGGCTGGGGACACACAGGGCTGCTTGCTGGGTGGCACTTGTCACCCCAGCCCCAGGGCAGGCTCTTGGCAGCCGTTTGCCCCAGACTGGGTGTCCCCCACCCCCATGGCAGGCTGGGGGGAGGCATCCCCCTCTCCCTGTGGCACGTGGCACATGTCACCCTGCATGGGGTGGCTCTACAGAACCACCCAAACCACAGCAGCACGGACCACTGGGGGCCACACTGGTCCCTTTAACCACTGGTGACACTCAGCATGGAGCGGGGCCATCCCTGGTGACACTTGGTGACACAGCCCTGTGTGTGTATGTGTGGGGACACTCCGGGGGACACTCAGCATGGGGACAATGGGGGATGATACCCACTGTCCACAGCAGTGTGGGGGTGTCCCCTCTGTGTCCCCTCCTTGCCCAGTGTCCCTGCCCACCACTGGGCCCCTTTGCCATGGAGACAGAGAGTGACCAAGGGTGTCCCCAGGCCCAGCCATGGCCACAGTGTGTGCTGGCACCCAGCCTGGTGTGACAGCCCCACTGGGCACCCACGGGTGCCATGGCTGTGGTGGCACCCCAGGGTACAGGGTGGGAGGTGACAGCACGGCGGGGTGGCTGGACATCCCCTGGCTGGGCTTCGGTGGTGGCTTCTTGTGTGTCAGCACCAGGCTGGGAGATGCGGGGGCCTGGGACCACCATGGGCATCAGGGGGGTGGGATGCTCCCCCCCTCTGTGTCACTGTCACCAGTGTCCCCACAGCTGCCACAGCCAAAGTGCCGGGGTGCTCCCCGCGGCGAGGGGACACCCCTGGCTCAGAACAAGAAGCCACCCTTGTCACTGGGTTTGGGGACATTAATATATATATATATATATAAATACTGGGATTTTTCTTAATGATTTTAACGCTGTCAGGGCGGGAGGGCCCGCGGCGGAGGGGGGCGGGGGGGGCACCCGGTGCTTCCAGAGCCAAGAGAGCAAAGCCCCCCCAGCCCCGCCGCTCCCACGGGCCCCGTCCCGTCCCGGGGACGAGCACAGCGGGGCGGGCCCCGTCCCCCCCGCCGCACCGCCGCCACCCCGCACCGCCTGCGCCGCTACCGCCGGGCCGGGCGGGCCCCGCGCCCCCCGGCCCCGCCGAGCTCCCGCTTTGCACGTGCTGGGAGCCGCCGCTCCCGGCCCGGCCCCGGCCCCGGCCTCGGCCGCCTCCTGCAATGTCGCAGAATTTATTTACAATAAAGATTTGGAAAACGATGGGGCTCCGCTTCTCATCCGCGTGGGGAGGGAGGGAGCGGGGCAGGGAGGTTCCCCAGGTTCCGAGTGTGAGGACGCTCCGGTCCTTGGGTCCCTCCAGCTCGTCCCACTGGTGTCTTCCCCACGTCCCCCTCTCCACCCTGGCCTGTCCCTAACAGTGTCCACGTCTGAGTCAGGAGAGCCGCCCAGCACGGCTCCCAGCACGCCCTCCGTCCCCTCCCCTCCTGGGGACTCTGTCCCACCGTGGGGACACGCGGCTCTCCCCCATCACAGAGATGCCCTGTGCAAGGACCCCGCTCCGTCCCTGTCCCGGCACAGGGACACTGCTCCTTCCCACGGACACCCTCGGCTCCGTGAGGGCCCTGCGGGCTCCTGGCAGCAACCCCTGGCAGAAGGGGACAGGTCCCCAGCTCCACAGGGACCCACCAGGATGGAGCATCTTCCCACGGAGCCAGCCCGGGTGGGGTGACAAAAGCCCAGCGCGGTGACGGTGACGGGCTCGCTGTGCCAGCCGGGTGTCCCCGGCCCCGCCGCTCCTCCTCGCACGGCGGCCAGGAGAGGGCTCTGCCAGCACAGCCGTGCGCTCTGCGGCGGCCCCGGACCTGCGGACGCGCTGTCCCCGCACAGGCACAGGCGGGGACCGCACAGGGGCTGGGGCGCGGCACATCCCCTGTGCGGGGCCCTGTGCTGGCCGGGGGTCACCACGAGGGTCACCCCCCTGGGGGAACCCTTCTCTGCCCGCCGGGGACAAGGGCAGGATTCGGGACAATTCCTGCTATGCCCACCTCCCCCAGAGCCCCCAGACGCGGGGCTGGGGGTGCCCCTCTCCCTGTGGAGCCCTGAAGGGACCCGCTCTGGTGTCCCCGGTGAGAACACAGCAGCTCCAGCTCCCTGCCCTGAGCTCCACCCCGGGGTGCTGGGGGTGTCTGAGCACCTCGGGGTGCTGCTTCCTTGGGAGGACACCCAGCCCTGGGCAGGGGCCTCTCTCTGGCTCCAGCCCACCTTATTAAAGCGATCACCATCAGCCTCTTGCTCTGCCCCCGGTGGGCAGAGGGGTGAGGAAGAGGCTGGAGGCGCCTCTGGCTGGGGCAGTGAGCAGGGGGTGAGCGGGGTGTCTGCACCAGGACCCCCTCGCCCCTGTGTCCTCCTGAGCAGGCCAAGGCTGGCAGCACACGGGGCTGTTCCCCCCTGACGTCACTGCAGGGGCATCTCTGCACGCATGAGGGGTTTGGTGCAGTTTTGCTCCATCCACGGCGGAGCTGTGCCACAGCACGGAGCTATTTTTGGGCTGGTGTCGAGATACCAGCACGATGAGTGAGTCAGAAATATTCCAGATGCGCTGGCTGCTTCTGAATCTTGAGTTATTCGAAATCTTCAGGGTCAGGAGGGCAAAAAACATGAATCTGAGTGGGCCCAGCTGAGCCTGCTGCCCTGCAGGGTCACACAACACCCACAGCTCTCGATGAGGGCAGGGCTCCTCTGCCAGGGGCTGGGGCACAAGGACACCACAGTGTGCTGGATGTGCCTGGCAGAAGGGAGAGGGTCCTTGGCCAACTGCCCAGGACCACAAAAGCTGCAGGAGGCAGCAGATCTGGTGCCCAGAGGCACCCAACACCCCAGGCTGCCCTTTCTCTCCAACACAAACTTTCCTTTCCAGCTGACCCCCATGGCTGGCCTGGGCACAGAGCATTCCTGCCTGTCCTCAAGCTCCTTCTTTCTCCTGATTTACTGGTTGTGTTAGGGACTGTCCCCATGCTCAGCTCTGACCTCCAATCCTCACCCACTGCTGTTACTACACCTGCCAAAGGCCAACCACAGCAACCCATGGGAGAAGCCACAGTCTCCTGTTTCCATGCTGAGATCAGAGAATCAGGGAATGGTTTCGTTGGAAAAGTTCTCTAAGACCACTGAGTTCAACCATTCCCCCAGCACTGCCGAGGCCACCACTGTCCCCCGTCCCCAAGTGCCACATCCACAGGTTTTTATACACTGAGCTGCTGTGCCAATGCCTGACCACCTTTTCAAGAAGCAGTTTTCCCAATATCCAATCTAAACTTCCCCTGGCCCAGCCTGAGGCCGTTCCCTCTCCTCCTGTCCCTGTTCCCTGGAGCAGAGCCCGACTCCCCCGGCTGTCCCCTCCTGTCAGGAGTTGTGCAGAGCCACAAGGTCCCCCCTGAGTCTCCTTTTCTCCAGGCTGAGCCCCTTCCCAGCTCCCTCAGCTGCTCCTCATCAGATCCCTGCTCAACACCCTGAACTTAAGAGACAAAAAAATCCAAACAAATCCCTCCTTATTAGTAAACCCAAAGAAAGAAGAACCCAACGCCTCCCCCGTGCTGTGTCTGTGCCATTGCATAATGGGAAACCCTCGAACCTAAAATATCCCTGCTCCTCTGGTTGTTGAAGCTGATGATCGACCATCTGGCCACGATTTTCCAGCTCTAATCTAAGGAGGCAGACGCCGCTTTTGGGGTGAGCACAAGGACGAAGGCCCTCGAGGAGTCCCCAGGAAGGTGTCGTGGCCGAGGCTGGGGCTGCTGAGGGGGCTCCACGTGAGCAGCAGCTTGGGAGAGCAGAGGGAGGCTCAGGCTGCTCCCTCCTCACAGAGCTGGGGCACCTTGGGAGCAGAGGACACATCAGATGGTCGGGAAGCCCCTCTGCAGTGTGGAGAGATGGGGAATTGTCAGGGGAAATATCAGTGTGAAGGGTGTGGGCCATGGGGGACATCCATGGATCCGTGGGTTATCTCCCAGGTGAGGGAAAGAACCCCCCAAAAAGCAGCTTCACAACCATGTCCTGATTTGCCACACAAATAAAGAACCTGAACTGAACTCTGACCACAGACCAGGACAGTGGGATTCCAGCTGAGAAACGCCCCCAAGGCTGGCACTGCCTGCAACAGGAGCTGCCCCTCGGTCACTGCAGTCACACACGAGAGGAGAGGAGAGGAGAGGAGAGGAGAGGAGAGGAGAGGAGAGGAGAGGAGAGGAGAGGAGAGGAGAGGAGAGGAGAGGAGAGGAGAGGAGAGGAGAGGAGAGGAGAGGAGAGGAGAGGAGAGGAGAGGAGAGGAGAGGAGAGGAGAGGAGAGGAGAGGAGAGGAGAGGAGAGGAGAGGAGAGGAGAGGAGAGGAGAGGAGAGGAGAGGAGAGGAGAGGAGAGGAGAGGAGAGGAGAGGAGAGGAGAGGAGAGGAGAGGAGAGGAGAGGAGAGGAGAGGAGAGGAGAGGAGAGGAGAGGAGAGGAGAGGAGAGGAGAGGAGAGGAGAGGAGAGGAGAGGAGAGGAGTCAGGTCATTCTGCCTCTCTCCCAGAGTCCCAGCACAGTGTGCCCTGTGATGGAGCATCTTCACTGTGCCTCTCCAAGTTGAGGCCTTTGTTTGATGCATGGAAAATTCAGGGAAATTGACGGGTTTGTCACCATGGAGAAGCTCAGCAGGAGGAGTATGCACACCTCAGGTGGAAGCAGATCCCAGCTCTGTCTCGCCCACGATGGGAATTTTGCTCTTTAGGCTCCAGATGGAAACAAGAAACAAACCCATGCACGGGAAAGAGGCCATTTGGGGAAAGAGGCTCGTGGCTCCACACGCCTTACGAGGAGCTGACACCTCACTGGGCATTCCAGAAACCAGGCACGGGGGGAAGGAGAGAGGCAGCACCCAGCTGCCAAGGCCCTGGCAGGAGCAGCACATCCACAGTGGGGTGACTGCACCTGTGGGTGGAGCAGGAGGAGCCAGGCAGGCTGTACTGGGATGGATCAGGAAGAAGGGTCACAGGATCTTCAGCAAGGGCTTGTGGCAGCCTGGCAAACCCAACAGGTCGTGGTGACTGCAGTGACCTCCAGGCTTCTCCCTGCTGGTTGTGCTGCTGAGCAATTGGGGCTGATCAGAGAATCACAGAAAATTAAGATCCTCTGAAATCCCACCTCACTCCAGCCCCCTGCCATGGCAGGGACACCTTCCATTAAACCAGGCTGCTCAGAGCTCCATCCAGCCTGGCCTTGGACACTTCCAGGGATCCAGGGGCAGCCACAGCTTCTCTGGACAGCCTGTGCTGTGCCTTACCACCCCAGTAATAAAACCTCTCTTTCTTAAATTTCATCTAAATCGATTCTCCTTCAATATAAAACCATCACCCCTCGTCCTGACACAAAAGGCACCACTAAAGAGTTTGTCCCCATCCTCTTATCCCCTTAAGTGCTGAAAGTCCTGTGATAACACACCCAGAGTTACCCAGTGTTCAAGGAATTCGCAGGGGAAAGCTGGGATTGTTCAATACCTGAGCTGAAACCTTTTGCTGATCAGTTTGGGTGATCCTGACCCGATTTCCAGCAGCACAGGGGATCCCACAACAGCAGAGAACAAGGACATGAGCAGAAACTCGGGCTTCTCAAGGCTGCCCACAAAACAGACTCGGGTCAAACCCAAGATCACTTTTAAGGCTTCTTCGAGGCTTTAGGAGCTCAGGGGCAGGGCCCTGGCAGGGGCAGCAGGAGCGTCCCCGCTCCGGGAGCACTGAACAATCAGCGCCGGGGAAAGAGAACAGGAGAGAGGAGCTGAGCCCCGGGGTCAGCTCAGCCACTGAGGAGCAGACAGGGACAGCCCCAGGGCACCGGGGACACCGGCGAACCCCCAGGGAACCCAACGGAGCCGGACACACGCTGGGGACAAAGGGGAGCTCAGGGGTCACAGTGCAGCCACAGCAGAGCCTCTGAGAGCCCAGATGACCGAGGAAGGGGAGGATTTTCACCAGCCAATGGCCCGGAAACAGCACTGAAGGCTTTGGTGTCCTTTAACTTTGGCTGCGCAGCCACCAGCTCCGGAGGGAGGGCAAAAATATCCCCGGGAAAACGGGGGAAACCCGACTCGGGAGTCTGTCACGGCTAGAGCGAACAACAGCATTCCCCAGTGCCCTTTAAGGAGCGATCTCCCGCTGCCAGGCGCTGCCTGCATCCCTCGTAGGTCTTTTCCAGCTCACAGCCCGTGTCATTCGCGTTAACCCCCGCGCTGCCGGGCCGGGGCTCACAGGGGAGCGGAGCAGCCGGGCGCGGTTCAGTTCCAGGTCAGCGCAGCCCGGGGCGGTCCCGGGGGGCCGCGGGTCCCCAGGTTCACCCCGGCAGCGCAGTCAGGCGAGCGCCCGCTCCCAGCGCGGCGGCGGCACCGGCCCCGCTCGGGGCGCCGAGCTGAACTGGCAGCTGACGAAGGGAAGGTTTGTTTCCCCATTTCCTGAGCTTTTCTTCCTAGTCCTGGAGAATTTAAATTCGCGGCTAGAATGAGCAGTTTGTTGAATCAGGTTTGAGGTCCCTCAAGGTCCTGGCTCTCCTCTCTGGGACCTCGGTGCTGCCACAGCCTCCAGGTCAGAGGAGTTTATGTAACTCTCTCCTCACCCTGCTCTGGCTATCACACTTTCTCTGCCATCTCCTTTCTTCACAAGGATCCTCCTCTTGCCTCACTGGATAGCAAAATACTCAAAATGACTAAATTTGAGCATTGCAGAGCATCCTAATGTACTGTTTTGTTAAAACCCAGCAGCTCCTGATGCTGCTTCAATCCAGCAAGAGAAGGCAAGAGGGGAAAAGAAACCGATTTCAGAGACAACAATTAACCCAGGATTTCATTTCACAGAATGACAGAATCATTAAGGTTGGAAAAGACCTCTGAGACCATTGAGTCCAACCTTGGACCCATCACCCCTTGTCACCCAGGCCTGAGCACTGAGTGCCACGTCCAGTCATTAAATCACCTTGAGCTCATCCCCTGCCAGCCATGGCCTGTCCCCCTCCTCTGTGCACTGGGGACAAACCTCAGGGGCAGTGTTACTCCCTGGACACGGTGCCAAAGGAAACTTTGGGGCACCTTGGGAATCCCACATTCTGGGAGAGCCAAGGGACAAGGCTCTCCCACTGCTCTCTGTCACCACAAACTTCCACCCTTTGGGGTGAGGGGGTTATTTTACACCTGCACAGCATCGTGTTCCCAGCCTGCCCAGCAGCATCCACGTGCTCCTGGCACAACAAGAACCTGCATCAGGCAGGGAGGCATTGCTCAGCATCACCGCCCTGGGCTCATCCCCTGCTCCTCTCTCTGTACCTCTCTCCCTGCATTTCACTCATAAACTCACTTTCTCTGAGGTACAGTCGCATCTGGGGCTGTGGTAAGGTTCTTACCACTGCCAGGCTCCTGTCTGTGTGTGTCCCCTGACACCTGCCCAGCCCCGCTCCTAAATTCCTCACTCACACCTGTTCTTACCTGTCTGCAGCAGCAGCATTCCTGGTCACCACCTTTTCCTGGCACTGGAAGGTCCCAAACTTCCCTTTAACTCTCTTAAGGGCAGCAGCACCTGCAGGAGAGCTGGAGATTATTATATGATGCATGTTATATAGACATCAGATATACAAGACCATAAAAATCAGACTGGTTTGGGTTGAAAAGACTTTTTTAAAGAACATCCAGTGCCACCCCTGCCATGGCAGGGACACCTCCCACTGTCCCAGGGTGCCCCAAGCCCTGTCCAACCTGGCCTTGGGCACTGCCAGGGATCCAGGGGCAGCCACAGCTTCTCTGGGCATCCTGTGCCAGGGCCTGCCCACCCTCCCAGGGAACAATTCCTTCCCAGTCTCCCATCCAGCCCTGCCCTCTGGCAGTGGGAAAGCTACTGCCCCTTGCCTTGCCACTCCAGGCCCTTCTCGCAAGGGTCCTGGTGTGTTACCAAAGCTGCTTTCAATACAGAACAGGGTTTTTTTTGAAGTCTGTGGATCATGGTTTTTCAGGTGATTTCAATTTTATCAAAAAAGTTATGAAAACCTGGCAAATGGTCATAAATGGGAATATCAATTTTCTAGGGATCAAAAGCAATCAGGGAGGGAAAAAAAGAGAAGTAACTCCCTTCAATCATTATACATCTTTAAATGAGGGCAAGACAAGAGCTGAGGAGCTGCCCTGGTGCTTCCCAACACTCCCAGCAGAGCTGAAGCACCCCAGTGCTTGTTTGCTGGCTGAAGGAATTCCATTTATCAGCAGGGCCTGGGATCCTGACTGCCATGGGAGTCCCGAGAGGACCCTCCTGGCCCAGCACATTCCAGACAACACTCCAGGTGTGCATGGCTTCACCCCGAGCCTCACCTGCCTCTGCAGAGGCTCCCAGCTCCTGTTCTGCTCCTGCTCGGCCATGCTTCACCCCACAGAGGGAATCCAGGCCCTGGGGCAGCACAGCCACAGCTCAGGCATGGGAAAAGGGCTCCGTGTCACCCTCCCAGGGTCCACGGTTCCACTCCTGGGATCCACGTCCTCTGCCAAGGAGTCACTGGAACATCCTGGTCAATAAAAATAAAAGGGAGAGCACAGCAAAACCTGGCCTGAACAAAAATGGCTCTCAAGTCCTGAAAAGCACTGATCAGATGCCTTTAAATCCTCCTTCCAAGGCATTTTCCCCAGCTATCAACATGGAATTTACACAACAGCGATAATGTCACACTGCAGAAAACAAAATGTCATTTCCCGAGCAATGATGAACTGGTATTTGGAGCCTCCCCTGATAGAGAGAAAATGAATGACAATTTCCCTGGGAGCAGAAGCCCCCGAGCTCCTTCCCCTGCTGCTTTGGAGGGTGGATCACACTGAGTTACGGATTAGCAGAACATAATTTAACTCATGCAAACAGATCTGTCCTCCAGAACCGTTCCACGGAGCTGAGCACGTCCCATTCACAGGGATCAGGCACTGAGCACGTCTCAATGAACAGCTCCTTTGCATGGAACCTCACAGCAGCAAACTGTGTGCCTGCGACCAGGAATTCTTGAATTATTAACAAATCAAGCTGCAGGAATGTAACACACTTCCATACAAGCTGCTACAAAACCATAGCTGAGTTACAGGTAGGAACACTTAACAATATTTAACACTCAACTTATGCTTCCAAAGGGAAAATCACTCTGCAGAGAGGATCTCGTACTGGCAATACCCTTGCCCTCACTTCACAGCAGAGGAAAGGAGCTGGAGCTGTCAGCAGGCACCACAAAGGCTCCGCTGGGATCACGTCTAGACGTGTGGTGCTGGGAGAGCTCCTCGGGCACCCGAGGCATCCGCCCGGGGCTGGCAGATGTGACAGAGACCCCTGGGAGCTGCTTTGCTCCCTCTCTGCTCCCTCCTGGAGCAGCAGCTGGAGGCCACACAAACACCCAGGGGCACCTCCAGCAGCTCTGCACATCTGCCCGGGGCTGAGCTGAGCCTGCAGCGGCTGGGAGTGATCCCAGCTTTGACCTCTGGTTCTTCTCTTCTGAGCACAGGATCAAACACAACCACCACAGGGTGGGCTTCTACCAGACCACTGCCCCACAAATGTGTCAGCAGGGCAGAGTACTGGGGCTGTCTGTATCCAGTTTTTCAGCCATGGTTAAAATCATTTCAGACCTTCTCACTGTGAATTTGCTGTTCAACAGAGGCTTCTGTACCTAAAACCATGACAGGCTGAGCAGAGGGCCTGTGGCTGCCTGCAGGGACTCACACAGGGGTATTATTGACTCACACACACGTGTGTGTGAAGCTTGCAGGGGGTTAAGGGTCTGGGGGCAGCGGGAGCCCAGGTCCTGGTGATCCCTGCCCAGGGTGCAGCAGCAGCCCTGGCCCCAGTGTTCCCTGTACTGGAACCCATGGTGTGGCTCAGGCTGGTGTTGCCCTTCCCAGGCATGGAGCTGGCAAAGGTATTCCCTGTCCCGTGCTCTTCTCCCAGGCTGTGGAGTCTGTGGGCTGCTCAGGTGCCCTGGCAGTGCAGAAAAGAGAAGTTGTTAGTGCTGGAGCTGGCCTGGGTGGCCGCCACCCCTCTTGCCCCAGCAGCCCGGGAGCAGGGCAGCACCGTGGCCGCTTTCCTCCCTCCGGACAAACAGCCCTTGTTCCAAGGCCCCGGAACAGAACCCAGCTCCCTCCCAAGCTCGCTGCCAGCTGCACGCAGGACAAACACTCCCTGCCTCCTTCCGCAGCCCGAGGCCAGGCTGGCAGCGAGGGGACAGCAGGGACACTCACCGGAGCCACCCTGTGACAGCCGCAGCCACCCGGCCGTGCCCTGTGACAGGAGCGGGCGGCAGCGCCCGGACCGCGGCTCAACTGGGGCAGCAAATCCTGCACAGTTCACTGCGCACTGCCCGCGTGCTCATCCATATGCAGAAATGCAGATTTCCCTCTCTTCCACCCTTTCCGAGGTCTGACTTCCCAACCTGGTGGGTTTTCCCTTTTCTAACGCGATTGTTCTCGGCCCCGCGCAGCGATTCCCACACTAAGGCACAGGTAATTCCCTTTACTGACCTCAACAAGGTCATATGTATAAAAATTCCAAATTGCGGCTCTAAGACAAATCATTAAATATCCCTCTCCCTTCCCCCTATATTCTATTGCTGAAAAAAAAAAAGCCATTTCACTCAGACTGGCACAATCCACTGGATTTAATTTTTTTTTTCCAAACCCAGAGAATGTCACCACAAATCCAAATTCCATCCAGCATTTTTTGTCCCAAAGTCTCTCCTGGACGTTTATTTCAAAATGGTCCACATTAAGCCAAAGCAAGAGCATTTTAAAGCAATCCAGGTATTGTTTCTTCAGAAAGAAAAACAAAGTCTGATATTCCAAAACCAGCCATGGCCACAGCCAGAACAGGGTAGGGACAGACCCCACAACCAGCAACACACGCTCAGCTTCAACCCAAATGTGCACTTGGTACACAATGAAAGTGAAAATAAAAAGAAAATAACAGAAACAGCTCCTTTACTTGGGATTTTC
This sequence comes from Prinia subflava, assembly GCF_021018805.1. Classification (NCBI taxonomy): domain Eukaryota; kingdom Metazoa; phylum Chordata; class Aves; order Passeriformes; family Cisticolidae; genus Prinia; species Prinia subflava. Next base: position 20,527,129 of record NC_086254.1, read on the forward strand.
AGAAATAATCCAGCGCTGGGATTGGAATATTGCGGACACTGCTCATTAACAGGGATTTACTGGGTGGGCAGAAGCCCACAGGACTGCCCTGGGGCAGCAGCTTCACACAGGTCATCAACTGGGAAATAACACAAAACCAGGGAGGAACAGGTGGGAGCCTGGTTCAAGTCCTTAACAGGAATTTGCTATAGTATAGGAAGAGAGCAGCGAGGAGAAGGATTTCCCTGCTTTCACTGGGGAAAGGCTGTTCCCAAAGCACCACATGGGGTTAAACGTCACCCACTTGGGACACTGAACAGAGCAGCCGAAGTGCTGGGGGTGATGAGTGGGCTGTGGCCACCAGCCCTGTTTATCTCCAGGCTCCAAATGTCTCTCCCTCACACTTTCAGACACGTTTTCCACCCAGCTTCCCAACCACACTCAGCTCGCTATGGCAGAGCCTTCCCTCTCACTGTGACTTTCTTCAGGACTGTTTAATTGCAGGAGTGCTGCTGTTGATCTGCCCCGGGACCACACAGCCAGTCCCAGCACACCCTGCCCACATCCACTTGCTCCACACGTCCCGGGTCACTCACACTTCCTTAGAGAGCACCCTGGCACTCCTCCCTCTGCTCCCCGGAGCAGCCAGGGGTCAGTGCCAAAGGCCAGGGGGACAATTCCCTTCAATTCCCTTCCCAAAGTCTCCACAGCTCCAGAGGGGCTCCCACAGGGGCTGTGCTGGCTCTGGGCACAGCAGGGGCTCTCAGGTTGCTCAGGGACAGTCTGGACCTGTGCCTGGCCTGCCTGGTGTCCCAGAGGGAAAACAGACCAAAACAACTCAGCACAACGCCCATTTACAGGAAGTGCTCGGGCAGAGGGGAGCAGCAAGGACATGCCCATGTCCCCTTGGAGTGAATTTAATGTGGAGATTGCACCTGCATGTTCTGAGGGACAGGAACAGGGCAGGGATTTATCTGTGTCCTCCATGGAGCCTCACTCCTCATCCCTCACTCCTCCCAGGGTGCCCAGAGCAGCTGTGGCTGTCCCTGGATCCCTGGAAGTGTCCAAGCCAGGCTGGACAGGGCTTGGAGCAGCCTGGGATGGTGGAAGGTGTCCCTGTATATGGCAGGGCACGGAATGAAATGTTCTTTAAGATCCATTCCCACCCAAAATCATTCTGGAATTTGATGATTCCATGAATCCTGCTCCTGATCCAGCTCCGACAAGGAACTGAGGTAGCCTTGAAAAAGAACAGTCCTGCTTGAAACAAACCCCCAAAAGATATTAGAATGCATGGAAACCTGGAAAAAGAAAGGGAGCAGAGCAAGGTCCCGAATCCCTTATAAATAGCAGCAGAAAGCAGAGACATTTATCAGTGTCTCTCCAAGCCGAGCCGGCTCCTTGCCAGAAAGACAGAGCCAAAGGCATCAGTCCCTCACTCCCCTTCTGCTAATTGTAAATTCAAGTTTAATGCCAAACCCCCAGAATGCCAGATCAGACTAGTCTCTCAAGCAGAAAGCTAAATTATACATATTGCTCTGTCTGAACTAAATCCCTTGGACAGAACGGAAGGAAGAGGGGTCTGGAATAAGGCAGAATCATTGATATTCGGAGAGGGCTCTGAGACTCCCGCAGACAGCTCGTGTGTGCTGGCTGCAGCAGAGGGAGGGGATTCCACAGTCAGACAGAGTTACCATGACTCCATCTGACCTGATTCGTTTGGAAAGCACAGGAATCCTCCCCAAAAGGTACCACTGCCTGCCCTTGGGCGCAGGGTGTTACACAACAGGAGGCCTCACAAACTTCTCTTCCCATCCCTTGCACAGAAACACAGGGAGTTACTGAATCCAGACATTTCTATTTAGTTTTTTTCTGGACGGTTTGCGGGAGTTTGAAGTGTGTCCTCCCTCCTGTTGCACAAGGTATGCGAGGAGCCCTCTCTGCCCCACAACTGGCACTCCTGGTCCCAACACACACACACACATTTTTCCTGTAAGTCATTTTCCATTGAGGAAAGAGCCTGTAGGACACAGGAGCTTATGGGATGCCACTGCCAGGTTGCAAGCAGCACATTAATTTAGTAAAGGACAGAGTCAGGAGCACCATTGACAGCAGTTTCCCAAATCTTTCCCTGCTCATGATTTGCCCCCATGAGCTGCCCAGAGACTCCACTTCTGCACCTTCCAGGCACTTTGGAAACGCAGCATAGAAAAGTTTTATAAAAAGTTTTACTTGGAAAACAAGGAAGAACAATGATAGAACTGCAGACAACAATAATAAAATTAACAAAATGCTAATGGCTACCCATTGCTTTATCCTTGTTGATATAAAAAGTGTAACATCAGATCCAGTGTACAAATACAAAAAAAATTGTGCATAATAAATGTACTATAATACTGTACATACAGCATAAACCGTTCAATGAGAATGAATTAAATATACCTATTTGTCTCCTGACTTGGAAGACAAAAGAATAACGTTCTAAAGTCCTAGAGTCAGTGGATAAACCCTTTCCAGGGGCTGAATCACGAGCCAACGGTATCCCTAAAAATCAGCAGAGTCAATATTCCCTTAGTAAGTGCCTTTATTCATGGGACTGCTGGTTATGATAAACTAGGAGAAAAAACCACAACGTGTCAACTGAGCCAACGTTAGATCCAGACCGAGTTCTTCCCATCTCCTGACTTGCTACTGGCACTACTTTTGTTTGAGCCTGCTTTGGATTTGTTCCTTCTGGAACTGCTGGGGTTGTTTTGGTTGTTGTAGGCCTGGATGGCAAGGTCCAGGCGGTCCTGAGTCACTTTGATTTCCCTCTGCAGGATCTCCAGGTCGGTGGGGATGTTCCCCTCGTTGCTGCCGTACTGCTGTTCCTGAGCTATGTTGGCTTTGTTCTGCTTGTAGGCCATCTTGGCGTTGGACAGCTCCGAGCACTGCACCTGCTCCGGCTTCAGCGCGATGTTGTAGCCCGGCGGAGCCGACGGCGTGTTCCAGGTGAAGGGGTAGTTAAAGGCTGCAGAGTCAACCAGCTCCTTCTTCTTGGCATTCAACGTGTCCCGGATGGTGCCAAACCCCAAGTGCAGCATCTCCCAGACGTTCAGGAGCAGACACATGCAGCTCACCCCGTACATTATCAGCAGGAAAATAGTCTTTTCGGTCGGCCTGGAAATGAAACAATCGACGTTGTGCGGGCAGGGCTTCCTGCTGCACACAAACACGGGGCTCACCTGGAAGCCGTACAGGAAATACTGCCCCACCAGGAAGCCAACCTCAAACAGGGCCCTGACCAGGAGCTGCAGGACGTAAATCCTCATGAGCCCGTCCTCACGGATCTGCCGCCGGCTGTCGTGCTTGGCTTTGGCCGGGCTCTGCTTCTCCTTTTCCTCCCGGACGCTCTCCACCTCTATCTCCGGGTACATCATCGGATCCTCCTCGTGGTCACCCTCACTTTCCTCCAAGGCCCGGTGCTGTTTCCAGCGGATGGGCAGGCTCCTCCTCCTGGCTCTCCTGCTGGCTTCGCTGTGCTCCACCATCCGGGCGATTTTATGGATGGCGTAGCCCAAGTACAGCACGGAGGGAGTGGCCACGAGAATGACCTGGAACACCCAGAACCTGACGTGCGAGAGAGGGGCGAAGGAGTCGTAGCAGACATTCTCGCAGCCAGGCTGCTCCGTGTTGCACACAAACTTGCTTTGTTCATCATAATAAATGGCTTCTCCTCCCACAGCAATTAGGACAATCCGAAACACAATCAACACTGTCAGCCAGATTTTGCCAACAAAGGTTGAGTGGTTCTGGATCTCCTCTAACAGGCGGGTCAGAAAACTCCAACTCATGGTGGTCAAATGAGTTTATCTAAAAAACAAACAGAACCCCCAAATATTTATGAGTTTATCAGCTCGAGCCTAAATGGTTCAAACTCAACCAAGGGAGTCTGAAAACTCCAGACTTTTGCACCCAGCACCCATCCATGTTTGTCACCATCACCTGCTATTGGGATCCAGGTGCCAGAATTTGCTTGAAGATCCTACGTCCCCTCCGCAGGCTTTTGAGGAATCTGCTGTAAGAAAAAGGAGCAGTTTAGTATCATTTCATAAAAAAGTGTGCTCCCAAAGCTACTCCCCAACCCAAGAGAGAGACACAGCTGCTCTGTATGTCACAGGGTGGTAAAAACATTAAAGTGGAAGCTGAAGACTCCAAAACACAGTGGAAGGGAAGACAAGTGCCCATGAGACTTTGGGGTGCTCTTGGCCACATTCCACCCCAGACAGGGGGATTTATTTTCATTTGTTAAAGCCTGGGTTGGTGATCATGGTCTCAGCCACAACTCACAGGAGACACTGTTGTGTCCAAGGGCAATATCAGCTGTCCTAATTCAGAATGGCTCAACCCGCCTGTGATGCAAAGGCAGGACAACCTGGTGGCCTGAGCAGTGTCACCCTGCAAGGTGTGGGCAGCACTGGGCCAAGGAACTGCTAACCATGCTCAAGCCATCCTGTGGGTGGATTTGGGTCCAGCCCCTCTGGGAGGCTCAAAATAAAAAAGAAATATTTCTGTGTGGATTTTGTAGTGCAAACCTGGTTAGAAAGAGTTACCTGTCAAAACTTTCAAAAGAGCGACTCCACACAATTGAGTGGTGTGTGTGAGGGGAGGAGGGACAGCACTGGCAGGAGCCGAGCAAGCACCGGAACTGCCGGGCCTGGCCACGCTCCCGAGCGGGCCTGGCACAGCGGGCCACAGGCAGCCCTGCCAAATTCCAATGGCTCTAGAGTCCAGGTTGCCCAGAGAAGCAGTGGCTGCCCCTGGATCCCTGCAAGTGTTCACGTGTTCAAGGTTAGATGGGGCTTGGAGCAGCCTGGGACAGTGAAGGTGTCCATGCCCATGGCAGGGGTGGCACTGCATGGGCTGCACGGTCCCTTCCACCCAAACCATTCCATGACTCCAGGGTAAATTTGCATTCCTAACATTAAAAATCCCATCCCTGGAAACTCCCACCTGACAACACTTTGAACAAACCCCAGCAACACCACAGGACCTCCTGGAGCTCCAAGGAGTGGAACTGTTAAAGCACAGGAAGAACTGATGGACACTGTTAGAGCAACAGGGGATGAGGCATCTTGCAGACCTTTGATGATGTCAAATATCAGTATGTTAAAGATTATTAAAAGAAATTATTACACCAGAACAACATCTGGTGACAGATCCTGAACCCAGAAGTGGACAAATCTCCAGCACTGATATTAAAAAGGGATTTATTCTTAACCTGAAAAAATTCCAGGAGACTGGAAGAAAACTAGTACTTGGAACTATTCAACTTCTTGCATGTAACAGCAGAGTTGTTTATAGGCAAAATAATGAAATGTGAGGAGATGCAAGCAATGCAGAATTAAAGGACATAAATGTGATCTCCCTCTGGTGGAATTCAGTGTTTCACTGAAAAGCCAAGAGCAGGGATATGGTGTGGATGGGCTGTGCAGGACATTTGATTTATCACTTCATGACAGTGGGAGAAAAAAAATAGCACAGGAGAGTATTAAAAAAGGCCACATTAAGTGATCAGAAGTAACAAAAGTCTTGATAAATGATTCCCACATTAGGTCAAAGACCGGTTCCATAATTACAGCAGTTCTGAAAATCTCTGGCAGCCAGGCTGGATCTTCCCAAGCTCAGCTGGGGAGTGGCCGCTGACAAAATGGGCCCATGGGACACGAGTTCAGAGGCTGAGAACTGGAGATGAGAGTTACCAGTGGTACAGGAAAACACAGATTGCTGGGGAGGCTGAGGCCCCTGGAACAGCCCCACTGCCTGAACCACACTGCACTGCAGCCCAGGACCAGCAGAGCAGGGTTTTGTAACAGGGGGAGAGGTTGCTGTGGGTGTCAGTTAACAGGGAAGGGAATGGGGCCCCTGAAGGGTCAGGGTGTCAAGGAGAGCTGCTGATGCAGGGGATGGATGTGACCCCTGGCTGTGTCACTGCAATCAGGGCCAGGGGGTGATCTTACCTCCTTGTTAGCGAGACAGCCCTAGGCGCCTGCAGCTGCATCCTTCAGCAGTTGCTCCAACATCAGAGAGTGGATATAGGAGGCTCAAAACCAGCTGAGGGGCAGGGAAGATGCCTAAAAGTGAGTGATTTAGAGAGATCAATTTGTTTAGTTAGGAAACATAGGAGGAAAATGAAAATGAATCCCAATAGCAACGAGTCAGGATCATGATGTGTCATCAAAATTACCAATTAGGACAAAAATCCCCAGCCCTCTCAGGTGGACAGGCCACCTGCACTCATCCCTGAAGAAGGACATGTTTAAATCTGATGTGCTCCATAGATAACAGCTATTAGATGTGCATGCAATCCTCCCAAGGCTTCCATCCAAGCTCCTCTTCAACACAACCCTGCTGCCATCATTCCATAGAGCACTGGCTGAAATAACACAGTTTTAACAGGCAGAGAGACCAGAGGTTCCAGTCCCAGTGCAGCCCCTCCTGCAGCAGGGGCTTGGCACCCCCATTTCAGAAAGGCACCCAAGCCCAGCTCTGCCACCCGAGTTCAGTGTTATGGGGATGAGACAGTGCCTCAGACACCCCACACTCAGCATTTCCCACTTGGACTGGGAGTCCAGATCAGGGGCACAGTGAGTCTGGGGGTCCTGCACACGCCTGAGAAGTCTCCAATGGGCAGCAAAGGCAGGTGAACCCCACATCTGGAACAGGAGGCTAACAGAGGAGAGGAGCCCCAGTAACCCCCTCCGACCACACTGCTTTGCCCATCTTATCACCCTGGGCACCAACAGGACAGGCATGTCACCACTGACACCTCGTGATTCATCAGCTAAAAAAGAGACAAAACCCAAAGGAGTTGAAGAGGTTAATTTTTATTCCCTGAAAATGTCAGGGCCACACTTTTCACTGAAAGTAAACTACTAAGTAAATTTGAAATTAATTAAACACTGTTGCCAATGTAAATTTGGAGTAACAGCAGGAACCAGCCTTTAAATTTTCATATACTGTCACATTCCTCAGCAGTTAAGGATAGGGAAGTTTGAAATGAGTGCAGATTTCAGTAAGAGAATCTTTACTTTTGGACAAGCTGCTACCTCCCATCTAAGAAATTTCTTCAAAGTATGTTGCCAGCTTTTCACAGTGCATTTTCTACCTGCAGACAGGTAGCAACAACAACACAGGAAACGTTCCTGTGATTCCCAACCCGAATTCCACCAGTTGCATCAAAGTGCAGAGTGCCAGACCTACATACAGACATGTCCTGGGGTTCCCATAGCCCTGGGATGCAGGAGGATTTACCCAACCCATGGTTAACAACCAGGACCTGCCAATTAGTGGGTCCTGGCAGTGGAGCTCTGAAGCTTCCCAAGAGCTGATTCCCTTTGCCAAGAAAGTGCCACTCTCTCCATTTAGTCCTAGTCCTCAGCAGAGCTGCTGGGACAAACACAGGAGGACCCATGAGCAGGCAAAGAACTTCCTGGTCTTTAAGGAAATGTTTTGGTTCAAGCAAAATGACCAGTCATTAAATCTTGGAAAGGTTCAGCCCATCCAAATTAAGTGCAGTACAAACCCAAGAACTTCCAAGCGGAATTCCGGAGGCGTCCTTCTGTTCTGTGGGATCAGCCAAGGTTAGAGGGGCACGTTCTGCCTCTCCACCATGTGCTGCAGCACCCAGACACATCACAGTAACCTTCACCCAACATACACCCACACCCCTGCATCTGTTTTCCCTGGCAACATTTAACTCAATAATTTTCCAATGTTTGAAAGAAAAGTCTATGGACACTGACACGCATCTGAGAAAGGCAGAATGTCAGCAATTTCAGCTAATTTAAGTCATGCCAGAAAGTGCATTTCAGAGACTTTCATTCCTTGTATTTGTCATAAGTTCATTTCAGCACTTCCAGCGGAGGAGGCTCCTTGGAGCGGGCAGGATCCATGGTGAAATATCAGAGGCTTATGTCTGACAGCGGGCTGGCTCCTGAATTAAAGCTTTGCAGGCACTGACATCCAGAGAGAATGAAGAGGAATTTGGAGCCGGTACATGGGAAAAAAGAAATCAGCTTCAGGTGAAGAATTTCTGGAGTTAACACGGCTGTTGTTCACATACAGCCAGGAATGGCCCCTCAGGTGTGCCCCTCCTCTACCCAGTCCATGGGGGGTTGGCTATGAATTCAAACATTTTAACATTTAAAATTTCACCTCCTTTCAGCTTTCTCCTCAAACAGCGATGACCTCCTGCCACCCAGCGTGGGAAGAACTACCCCCAGGAGCAGCAGTTAGTGTAAAATGCTCAAAATTCTGCCCTTGGATGAGACAGCTGAGGTGTGGCAGGGACAGCAGCGGGGCAGGAGGAAGCTGCAATGCTCCAGCAGTGTCACCATCCCCCAAGGAGGACACCTGGAGGGCAGGACAGCCAGCACCAGGCAGGTGTCAAGGCAGCCCCATTCTGGGCTTCAAACCCCAAACACCTTCAGAACCATCTCCTGCCCTTGTCTCAGCACAGACTGCGCCCAGCCCAGTACAAACTGGAGCCCCCTGGCTCTAGCCCAGCACAAACTGGCAGCTAGAGCCCAAAGCCCCTGAGGAGGAGGGGCAGGGAGTGCTGGTTTGGTTTGGCACCAGGCAGCCTGTGAGGATCACAGAGCTGGAGTGGATGACCCATGTGGATCCCGCCCAGTCCAAGCTCCTCTGTGATGTTTCTTTGGTATCAGGACTCATTTCATGTCATTCCAGCAATGACAGAAGTGGGGCTGGGCACAGCCTCTGCATGTCCAAGGATGGCACCAAGCTGAGGAGCACAGCTGATACCCTGCAGGGAAGGGATGCCATTCCCAGGGATCCTGACAGCCTGGAGGAACAGGCCCGTGGGAACCTCGTGAACTTCAGCAAGGCCCACAGGAGGCTCCTGGATCTGGGGCAATCCCCAACAGCAGCACACACTGGGGGTGGGGGGATGGAGAGCAGCCCTGCAGGGAAGGATTTGGGTGTACTGGAGGATGAAGAACAGGATGGGAACCAGCGTCAGTCCAGACACCAACTGTCCCCTGGGCTGCACCCAAAGCAGCGTGGGCAGCAGGCAAGGGGGAATTCTCTGGAGCCCTCAGCATGGGACAGACATGGACCTGTTGGAGGGAGTCCACAGAGATGCCCCAAGGGCTGGAGCACCTCTGCTGTGGAGACAGGCTGGGACAAGAGCTTGGAGAAGGAAAGGCCCTGGAGAGACCACCTTGTGACCTTTCAGTATAAACGGAGATTGTAAGAAAAATGGAGACATTTTATCAAGGCCTGTAGTGACAGGACAAGGGACAATGCTTTTAAACTAGGAGCAGGCAAGGTTGGACGTGACATTGATGCCTTAGGACTGGGTTTTTCTGTTTTGTCTGATAGCACTGAGTGGTGCTAGGATCTTCATGGGGTGATGGGGGTAGGGCAGTCTTGTTCAAGGCCATTGTCTCCAAGCTCTAGGCCCGAGCATAAACAACCTGGAAGAGAAGGGCAAGTCGAGAGGAGGGTGTTCGGTGATTCGGGGTTATTGATTGGACGGTGCATTGCTATATGTAAATGAATGGAAACTTGTAAAAGGGGTAAGATCTGGGGACAAGCCCCTTTTTTCGTCTCCATCTTGGAAATATTTGGGCTGGGCCACTTCTGTGGGTCTGGAGACGCAAGGGCATGGGCTTGAATAAACACTCATTTTGTTCCTTTCATTCTGTCTAGCCTCTGTTTCAGCCTTAAGGCATCAACATTAGAGATATTTTACCATGAGGGTGGGCAGGCCCTGGCACAGCATGCCCAGAGCAGCTGTGGCTGCCCCATTCCTGGAAGTGCCCAAGGCCAGGCTGGATGGAGCTTGGACTGGTGGAAGGTTCCCCTGCCCTCTGATAGCAGGAAGTGGTGGAGGGTCCATAAATTTCCGTATTTCACCAACACCTCCTCAGACAAAGCTTCTCTGCGGGGTTCATAGCCTCTAGGCAGTTGTTAAGGAGAATGAATATATCTACAGAAGACTTTTTTCCTCCCTTATTTATGCCTTCCTAGGTTATGCTAATGAAATTTGATTAATTTATTAATGATTTATTTGTTTCTTGTTTTGTTTTGGTTTTAAGCAGTTTAAAAAGACATGCTGAGCAGGAAAGAAAGAAGAAATGCATGGCAATTCTGTTGTTAATCAAAAGAGGTTTCATGCTGCATGAAAGTGAAATTGGGCCCACACGCTAATTAAAATAATATTTGAATTAGGATGAATGAATAAGTAGCATTATTCATTCAGGTCTCATTTACATTGAAAAGTGAGAAATTACGTGATTTACAAGCACTTTTGAGGAAGCAGAGGGGTTCCTTCTTTTTTTTTAACCTGGTAAAGGAGTAAGACTTTACTGCTCAAGAAAGCTGAGAGCCATGGCCAGACTCAGCACTGGAAAGATGCCAACACATCCAGAATCCTGGTGAGCCTTGTGCATTCCCTGAGCAGCAATTCCAGTGTCCATTCCCCTGAGTGACACAAGGGCAAGGATGTGGGGATGTCCCTGGGATAAGACAACTCACAGCTATCATCCTCCTATCCTCCGTGAAGGCTCAACCACCACCAATTTTACTCCTATTTTCAGCAATAAAGATGAAAAGGAACAAGAAAAAAGGAATAAGAAAAACATTTTACTTTTAATCTTACAGAATACTTGGGAAGGAAAAGTCTGGGACTTTTTGGAGAGCACACAGTGCTCTTTCAAATAAATCCTCTGTCATCTGGCAGGACTCACGTGGCAACAGCAGAGAATGGTTTGGAAAAAGCCACAATGTCAATGTCAATTTGGAAACCATTTCTGAATGGTGCCTTCCAATCCCAGGCATGCTAACAGGGCTCTGCTGATTCCCAGACCAATCCCCCGAGTCTAAAATCCCCACGTTGAATTATGAGACCACAGATTCTATGTGGGATATAAATAGAACAGGAAAATATGGGTAAGAGGTAGGGATATAATAAGATTCTTGCACTGTCAAAAAAATAAAGATGTCAAGTACATATCTTTTTGAAAATCAACATATACCCACCCGAGCATTCAGTTTACAGATAAACTGGAATTTGCAGCTAAGACATGAACCTCCGGTCGCCTCGGCATGCCCTCTAGGTACTGCTAACATGGGAAGCCAAGTGACAATTTTAGCAACACTCCCCCGCAGTGACAAAATTCAAATGAAATCACGACGTGTTTTGTGCTGGCCCAAACCAGCTTTTACTGCACCTACAGCAGCCGTGCTGCTGCAGGAAGCAGCGTGTCCAGGGCAGGCACCCCGGAATGCGCGGATCCCAGCGAGGAAGAGTGGGGTCTGCCCGAGCAGCACGAGGACAGGACGAGCTGAGCCTGACTCGAGTTCATCTGAGAGCAGGAGCTGCAGTGACAACAGGCTCCACGGAAAATGGAGGCTGAGTTGTACAGTCTCTGTCACCTCATGGGATTTTCAGAGGCCCGTGTTGGGGTCTGTGTCAGGCTGAATCCCTTCACACACGCTCAGCAATCAGCATCCCTTCCAAAGGACATGGATGAGGTGTTCCAGCTCAGACACTGGGAGAATGAGCTGCCAGTTTGGCACTCAGAGCCTAACACCAGCCTGAGGCTGCTCCTCACACCCATCCTGCAGATGCCAGGTATCAGGAGGCAGAAGGAGCCCCAGGTGATGCCAGCACTCTGGTGATGTGAAATGTGATCAAGGAGGAAACAAAGTCATGGGAGATTTATGTGCTGCATTGAAACCCTGGCTCCATGGGCAGCCCCAACCACACCAACACCAAAGCCTGGGGAACCAGTACAGGGCTGGGACTGGAGCCTGCAGCAGGAACAAATCCCCTCCTTCACAACCTGCTGGCAGATGAGGAATAACCCAGCAAGGAAGAGCTACTGGAGCTCAGAACCATCCCAGTGTTTACTCCACCAGTGCTCTCCCTCTCCTCCAGCCTCACACATCTCACAGCCCTTCTCCACCACAGTTTAACCCCACTGAGCCCGGATGGTTTGAGCAGCTCCCACAGGAACTGGGCTCCTGCAGCACTGGCAGGTCCAGCAAGACCCACCAGGCCCTGCCTGCTCTTGGGCCTGGTGCTGCTGCCCTTGTTCCTCAGTGCAGAGGAGCCAGTAAAGCACAGGAAAGCTTTCCCTGTGTAATTCAGATTGGGTGTTGAAAACAAGTTATTACAGGGTAGGTAAAAGACAATTTTTTAAAAAGAATTTGAATCTGAAGTTCAAGCCATACTAGAGAAAACCCAACACCCAACACTGCTGTTCTGAGATCAAGACAAGACATTTAACCAAATCCTGAGCTCTTGGATTGCCAGCCTAGGCTGTCTGCAGACAACAGGGCTGGGGACTGATAACCTTAAAACCTAAAGATGTGGAGGGCATCCTCAAGAAAGACTGTTCCTACCAGCTGAAATGACATCAGACCAGGTGAGCGTGGCCTCAGTGGACTCAGGTGCACAGAACCCTCCTGAGGGTGAGCAGTCAATTCCCATTCCCCCACACCACAGGGATCCTGCAGCCTTTTCCACGAGGTGATCACACACAGTCAGCACTCATCTCCCAAACACCAGATTCTCCTTTCTAGGAGCAGCTCCTGGACCAGGCATCCATCTGATGAGGCACCACGTGCTCCTCAGCTCAGGGCTAAACCCTGACTGCGTTTAACCCTGGCTCAGACATACAATGTGCTATGTCTTGACAAGACACGAGCCCAAACACCCCAACACTGGGCTGAGGCTAGGAGAGCCCCTTTGTAAGTGACAGAGCTTTACTTCAGTCACTTCTGAAGGTGCTTAACCCCTAAGTTCCCCTGTACCAAATGCATCACTTTCAGAAATGTGCAATGTTCTGATAACTGGTAGTTTAAACCACTATATTTTAACATCCCAAAGCAGGGTCAACCAGAGCAGGTTGGAAGGCCCATGTCCATCCAGGTTTTAAATACCTCCAGGCTCCAGAAGCTCTCTGGGCAGCCTGATCCTTATAAGCACCTCCAGAGATGGAGACTCCACAAGCATTAAAAAGTCAGATTGGGCAGCCTGATCCTATATCTGATTCTGCCCATAGTAAAAGAACCTTTTTTATGTCTAAGTGGAATTTTTCTGTGTATCAATTTTACACCACCACTCCCTAGGTACCATGGAGAATAGTCGGGGCAACAGCAACAGGAACAAAGCAATTTACCAATTTTTCCTGTAAGAATGAACACAATAGAGAGGGGACAAGTTGCAGGGACTTGAGCCACACAAGCAAGTGAAACTGTGACCTGAGAGCCTTCCCCCGGCCAGTGTAGGACAACTGCCACACAGTGCTACTTGTACTGGCATGGTATAGCACAATACATTTTAAAAATATTAAAAATATTGTACTGCTGCCTATTGGGAACTGTGTTCCCAGCAGTTATTTTAACAAATATGGCAAATGGAAGGGTAAAGATGGAAAAATTGCAGTGGGGAGAAGGACAAAAGGCAGATCCTGAGTGGCCAACAGCAATTTGAGCAAGATGGATTGAGGCTGGGGTTCCTGCACACACCTGCCAATGAATCCCAGGGATTCAGCCCCTTTCAGGATACAATCACCAGTCCGGGAACAGTAGAGGGAAAGAAAGGGCAGGAGAGTGTCCTGCTGCAAACTGCCTGTGCAGCAGGCCCAGGACCAGCACTGCCACTCAGGGCTCACCCAGGGGACACCCAGGGGTGAGCAGGGCCCAGACAATGCAAACCCACCTGTGACACCCAGGGAACAGCAGCATCTGGGCCCACCCGAGACCTCAGACCACGACCCCGACCCCTGCAGCAAGGCAAGAAGGAACAATCCTGTTTCCCCAGCCAGACCCACAAGGGTGCACAGGGAAGAACACACAGAACACACAGAACCTCTGGGTGTTGCTTCCCCAGGAAGCACTGAGGGACAGGCAGGGAGCAGGAGCCTTTGGACAGGCTGCAGCATCCATGTGCTTACCTGGATCCCTCCAGCTCTCTGACAGCGAGGTCTGGGGAAGGCCATCCTCACTCCCATACCGTTCCAGTCAGGCATCAGAGAGATTTCCCTGCCTTGATGTGATTAGCGATTCAAATAACCACAACATCCCTTTAACTACACCCAATTCCACTGCAGCCAACAGCTCCACAGCGTTTCCCCACCGGGCTCCTCCTCTGCGCTCAGAGGGATGAGTGTCAAAAGAAAATGACACACTGGAGGCAGCTGACCCAAATATCACTCTCACGGCCATTTCGGGAAAGGGAGAGAAGCCAAAAGAGAGCAATTCTGTCGGCTCCTGTACATCAAAGTCAAAGGCTCTCACTTGGCTGAGCGGGAGGCAATCGGATGGGGATGAACACCTAATGCTCCCACCACCATCTTACGACAGTCAAGAGAAACTACGACAGTGTTTGCTTCATAGATAAGCCTCAAAAACTGCCATGAACAGCTTGTAAATGAAACAGACACCACGCACCCCGACAGTCTGCCACAACGTCCCCAGTCACCAATCCTGCAACATGGCAGCTGCTTCTCTGTGACCCACATTCAAAATAAAGAGTTCTATTCCCCAGCTCTGTCTGGTCTAGTGGGAGCCACCGCCTCAGCCTACAACTCCACACTGCATTTCTACAGCTCTGCAGAGAGGGAAGGATGTTCAGAGGCAGAAGAGGACATGGCAAACCAAAGCCTCACCACTGTAAACTTTCTGTGCTGGTGCTTTCAGGCCAGCCAGCACTTGGAACAGCTCTGCCAAACTGGATTGTTGCTGTGCTGGGACACAGGAGCAGAGAGAGACCCCTGTGAGTTCACCCAGCTCTGCACCTCCCCAGGTGGAGAGCACCAAGCTGAGCAGGACAGCAGC